>NW_026623322.1:955426-1067086 GCF_030028575.1 Malurus melanocephalus | reverse complement strand
GCCTCTGACAATCAGTGTTGAGGCAAACCAAGATTAAAATGGCTCCTCATACCATCTCACAGCTTGTCTGTGACCCATGGGACCAGGTTTCTTTCCATGYTGTATCTAGCCCTGCTTTGATGAAACCCCTCAGGTATGACCACTCCCCACAGACTATGTTGAAGTGATGTAATTTTAAGAGAATTATGCCTTCTAAAGATATTCATATGTGCATATCAATATGGTATTGCAGCAGATGCATACCTCAGAAATGGACTGTTTTTCCTGTGTTTTCACCCCAAAAAGACATGGCTACTCTTTATCCAGCATACAAATGCCTAATACTTCAAGAGGCTGTTGTGTTGGTGAGCAGCCTTGCAATTATCAAGCATGGGAGCTTCTCCTTCCTGACTGCTGGGAGACTGTGGATCAGTATCCTGAAAAYGTTTACAGGTCCCAGCAGCCCTACTTGTCCTTTTGGCTTATTTCACATTCCTGGAGATGGAGAAGGTGTGTGCTGTACTCCCTGCAGCCCAGAGGATGAGAAGTCCCATCACCAAGGCAACAGTGCCTGCTTCATCTGGATAGACGGTTTGTAGTGAGATATTTGGCCTATAAACTCAGATTGAAGCACCTTTCTGCAAGAGCATGATGAGACATATTTAACATGCAGGACAAGGCTGGCAAGGAGAAGAGGGTGCTGTCCTATGGAGCATTTTTGTTATTCCTGTTTACACTGAATGCTCTGCTCACCTGCTTCTGGCAGCTGCTTCATTTCAGTTGTGGTCCWTGGGTGGGCAKAGAGTTATGCAGACGGGGGAGAGAGCTTTTTGTGGTCACAGGAATCAGTGTGAGACGCCCATCCCCACCCCAGGCGCCCCCACACTGACCCACCCGCAGTGCTTCGGCACTTCCAGCTGTCATGGGCAGCTGGAGGGCTATTTTAAACAGGCTTCAACTCCATATATGAAGCAGAAAAGTTTGAGCCCATGAGGCCCAAAATGATAAAGAAATAAAAAAAAGATTGAAATGAGAGACTTTCTGATTTGTTCTCTCCCTATTATTTAATTAAAGATCTTTGATCTTTTTGGTGTTTCCTTCTCCATTTCTGGAAGGCAGCTTTTTTGGTTCATATCTGTTGACAATATTTCTAGATCACTATTAATAACAACAGTGAGGGGAAAATCCAGGTCAAATAAACAAGTGACATTTAACCAGCCCTCAGAGAAAAGAGGAAGGTATGTACAAGCCAGAGAGAAACCACTGATCAGGTGTGCTTGGGGCACCTTCTAAGCTTGCAAAACAAGTGTCGCACCAAAAGCTGAAGCAAAATTGCCTTTCTTTTCACACATTTCCCCCTGTTTGTTTTTACATAGCATCTTTACAAAGTCCCAAGAAACACAAGCTTTTTGTCCCTTAGTCCCGTCATTAAATTCACAAAATAAATGTGTCTTGGCTAACGTGAGTGGGTGGCRTAAACAACTTCACCCCTTTAATAATTCGAGGCACAGCTCAGCTGCCTGTGAAATGAGCTTCCGCCTGCCTGCATGCTAAACCAAAGCCTTGTGGTTGGTGTACCAAGGGTGTGACAGGGACAAAACAAGCGGGTCAGGAAGTGCAGAGTTAAAAGGCGAGGAGTGAAACCAGCCTGTATGTATGTATGAGGGAGACAGAGACAGAGACAGAGTAGTCAAACACTTGACAATGTCACACTAAAAAGTTGTTGGTGGGAAGATTTCCCAATAGTAGGATTTGTCCTATATCTCAGCRTTGCTTGTGGGGGTGAGGGGTGTTGTCAGGCCACACAGAATTTTAAGCAGTGTGTTGTTGATCTGGCATTCAGGAGCAGGCAAATAGTTTGCAGTAGGGGTTTATGCTGTGAAAGAGTCACTGATATTCCTGTGACTTTGGCAACTGGAAAACAGGTGAAGCAAAACCACTGTGGAAATCCTGAGCATAAAGTGCTTCAATCTGCCTAACTTATGGGGGCTGACATTGACTTACTCTGGTCTAATTCCAGGTAGTATGAAAATTGAAAAGTTCAGAGCTTGGAAATGATACCTTGATTTCAAACAGTTGATAARAAGATTGAAAGACAAAAAGGGAGGWAGAAAGAAAGGAAGCCATAGAGAGTGAGAAAATAAAGTGGTATTTTGGGGGAAAGCCCACTGTGACCCAGCCCTTGCCTGCACAAATGGCAGTGGATAAATCCATCTGGCTGCGCCCAAATTGGGGCAGTTTGAATGACCTCTATTCCAGCCTTCTCTGAGATTTAGTGTTCTAGCTCCTCAGACTGGTTACCGTAAGTTCCTCTTGTAGTCAATAGTGAATGTGTGTGAGAAGGAGGGAGGCCAAGAGTGGAAACAAGAAGCCCCTCCTGGTGCCCTCCTGGGCAGGGAAATAGGGAACCTTCACTGCTGGAAGGCCTGGTCTCTTTCCTGACCATGGCAGTCCCCTGGTGCTATCCTGGCACAGCCAGGGATCCACAGCCCGGCATTCCCACCCACAGGGCAACAGGAAGCAGATCTACYGCAGGAGCCAGGCAGACTCATCTTTGTGATAGCAGGTGGCAGTGAGGGAGCCCTTCAGCAACTGCTCACCATTAAAGCGGTATTTTCAAGAGTTTAGCCGCTCACCAGGAGCCAGCAAAGTGCCCACATGGGCCTAGGTTAGGTTCCCCCAGTGCACAGTGATGCTTTTAGTTTTGCTCCACTGGGAAAACTGCCTGCAGCTGGTGCTGCTCTGTTGCACTGAGGTGGGGGAGCTCAGCATCCAGTTTTTTTCTGCAGCATCACTAACCAGACTCCTGCCAGGACAACCCCTTGATTTATTGCCCATATCATGGCCCTGTTTGAGCCTGCCTACAATTAACCACAACCCATTCCACAGAGAAGAAAAGACACTCAAAATAGTCCAGCACAATAAATGCTGAAGCCCAAAATCCCAGGTGAAAATACTACCCTGGGAAGCAAACGCTAAAACTGCTTCAAAAACTCAGATAGCACTCTCTGAGTGCCTAGAGGGCTTGCAACAGCCTCCCTTTCATCACACCAGGCTGTCCCCTTGGCCAGCTCTGCTTTTCTGCCCTCCTGCCCTCCATGTGCCCAGCCCTTGGGGAAGTGACCCACAATGATGAGGAGTTGTGCAAGTGATCCTCTCTTCATGCTGTGTAACACCAGAGGGAAAAGCCCCCAACCCTCCTCACTCCCRGAGGAGTGCACCTATGATTCAGACACAGCAGCAGCTGAGCAGTATCCAGGAGGTTCCTTGGAGGGGTGTCACAGCCACCTGCAGCAGAGAGGGGACAGCCTCTCTGAGGGCCTTGGCAGGATGGCTAAAAGCTCCCTGAACGTATGGTCATTAACACAGACATTAAGTTTTCAAGGACTCCTGCAGGACTCAGGGAGATGAGCTTATAAAATCTCACACATGAGCCCTACGGCTTTCTGAACTTTGTTAAGATGCCAGTGGCTATCAAGGCTGGCCAGCATTCAGGCTCCATCGCATAAATGAAGCTTTGTTCACATCCTGCTCRGTTCCTGGTGGCTCAGAGCAGTGGAAGTGCTCTGTTGTGAACGTGGGTATTGTTTGCAAGGCACGATGCTCTTAGCTGGTCGGTTGTGACTGTGTAGAAGTGCAGTTTGCCARCTGAGAGTTCCTGTAGGTTTTGGAGTCCTGCTCACTTCCTTCACATTGAACTAGGAGATTTCCTTTTTTTTTTTGAGGGTCTTGAAGAAAAGACATACTTTGTAGATGTAGATAGATTTGAGACTAGATAGCATCACTGAGATCCTCCTAAAAACACATGCAAGGAGTGCCACACTAGCAAWCCCAGCATACACTTAACAAGGGAGGATTTTTTTTTTATTGAGAGGGGTGGGAATGTTGAAAAGAATCCATACAAAAATATTCTCAAAGAAGAAGAACACCACAGGAGGAGCAGAGCACTCCAGCACTGCTGAGCTCAGCTCTGGAGTTGGACGCCGACAGCTTTTTTTTTTTTTTTTAATTTCCCCATTGAAAGGCAGGCAGCTCGGGAGGTCCTGATGTGCTCTGCTTCTTCTGTCGCTCTGGGGAGCTTCCTGCCCACTCTATTCCTGATGCCTGTTGTGAGCCAAGGAAGAGTTAGCTTAATCAGCAACACCAGCCTCTGAGTAGTGCCAAGTTGTTGTCATTAATCACTTCAAAAATCACTGCACTGAAAATAGTACATAGGGTCAGATGTTCAAAAACTGGCATGGTTTCACTGGTGTCATTTAACCTCAGCCACAAAGCCAGACCACACCCCTAAAGAAACACTTCTTATTTGCTTTACGTATTATTTGTGAATTATTTGTGAAACACAAAGCTGCTCTTCACTTTTCCTAGAGGAAATAACTGCTATGAGTGGTCACCTACTCCAGGTGAAGGTAGGCTGGACCAGCAAGGAACCTATATCCCCCCAAGACATGCCTGGGGGTGCTGGTCTGAGGCTTTGGTCAGAGCTTGTCTGTGCTGCAGACCACCCCCTCTCCCTTGGAATCTCAGTGCAAATATTTGGCAGATGCACTTGGGGCTCATTACATTACAGAGGCAGCATGTTCATTGCGCTCCCCCGAATGGCATTTTGTGTGTGCTGCACTTGTTTTGTGTTTGCTATATTTAAGCCACAGAAATATGCGCTGGTGAGGAAAAGAGGGAAGTGGCGGTATCTGGGAGGCAGGAGGGGAATGAAAATCATTTCTCAAAGTTGCAATCCTCTGTGCAGAATTGTGGCCCACAAGAAGGAAAGAGGGGCACAGTCTCTGTACCAAGGACCTCGCTGGGTCACCCATACTGCTGTTTATCAGGGAATGGTTACAAGGCATCTCTGGTGTTACACTGATGTAAATAAGGATGGAAATTGCTTGGAATCTTTGCACTTGAGGACTCCTGGGTTTTATTATGAAACTGCCATGTTAGGGACATKCAGGAAGACAGGTGTGTAGCACTGCAGGATTCATAAAGGAGAACTATATCTTATGGAACTAATGCTGAATCACAGAACTTGATTTTTAAATTTGTCTGGCATTGTTTGCTCCTCTTCCTCCACTCCAGCCTTTGCAGCCTTCTTTCACCTGACCATCATTTCCCCAGACTATGCTCATCACCCCTGCAGCTCCTCCCCTTCTTGCCATCACCTGTGGGACTCACTGAGCAGGAAGAAGGCAGGCCTGTCTCTACACTGCTGATGGAGGTGACAGCAAAGCAGGTCAAAGTCCTGAGTGCTCCTGACTTGCTCCTTCAGTCATGGTCTTGGGATACCTTTGGTGCTTGCCAATATGCCCCATCGYGTCTTGCCCCATATAATAAAATCTTCCATGATACTTGGTCCTTCCAGGCCAGTTGTCTTCTTCATAGCATGGGATGGACAAAACCAGAGTGTGGTCATGTACAAAGAAAGGTTTTCTCCACCTCTGTGAGTCAGAACTTGCCTAAAAATCGCCTCTCAAGTGCAGGTTAGGATGTAAAGGGACTATGGAGCTGAACATGGGGTGAGACCACATTTTAACTGTAGTCCCGATGTAAGCAGCAAATTTCAACAGCAGACATTACTGCCTGATAACATGGGAAGAGATGGCCTCTATCCCTAAGAGAACGTCCAACAGAGTTGGGATCTCAGCCTGCTGTCATGATGGAAGATAAAGGTGGTGGCAGGGAGACAGGTCTGGGCACTTGAAAGCCAASAAACAAGACAGAGGAGAGAGGCAAGAGGTTACCTAATGAGTCAAGAGGATCCCAGTGAGGAGGCTAGGAACATACTGACTTTCTGCTACAAAGCTGAATCTGTTCCTGGAGATGGTCTAGCAGGGCCTACACCTGTTGTTTGCACTGGGGCAGCCCTGAGCAGGTGTCTCATGTGCTGCAGACCCATGGAGAGCACTGTGTTCCACCCCTGCACTCCTCTGGGCAAGTTGGTTTCATGGCTGCCCAGCAGCAGGACGTCAAGCCAGCCCATTCCCAGCAGCACAGATTGTCCTGCAGTCATGCTCCCAAAAAGCAGGCTGATAGTGCCATTCCTGTCTCTCCAAGTCTCTGATCCCTCCGATAGTAGCTTTGATCATCTCACYGTGTAGCTGACTTRCAGCTGTCAAGGAAAGCAAAAATTWGTTTCCAGCAGTTTTCCAGGTGCCTTAACTAGAAAATAAGGAATGCTTTTCGAAAACAAGAGACAGGAAAAATATAAGGCTAGAACTGCAGTACTAGACACACCATCCACACACTTGGTGTGCACTTAAGAGCAGCTCAGCCAGCCCTTGTTGCTAAGCAGTTTGAGAAACTGGAATGTGCTGCTCCTACCAGCCCTGCATGAACATTGCCACCCAAAACCTGCCCAGAGGAGATATCAGTGCTGATTTTTAAATGAGTTCTGGTGAAAAAAAAATGCAATTGGTGACTCCTTCATCCTGCTCCCTCAAGCTATGTACGTGAGGATAGGTAGGGTGTATGTTTGTGCACACACCTCCCAAACACCAAATTCTTCCAGAGGCACAGGCAATTGTGAGAAGTGTTCTTGATCTGAAGGCAGCCATCTCAGACCCCCACAAATGCAGCAAGGTGGGACAAAGAACAGATAAAAGAAGGATTCCATAGTGTYATCTCTTGTGGTACTTCAAAAGCTAAAGGTGACTCCCCTTGCTGTCCCTCCCCCTCTCCCTCTGTATCCATAGCTCTTCTTGGTATACCCAGTGTGTCCTGACCACCATACCACAGKACACAACCACTGCATTATACTTCARGCATTCCCAAAGATCCAGCTGTGCTTAGCTTCTAACCAGATGTCCCAAATGGAATTTGTTCCCGAATCACTGCRGAAGATCAGCACTAGTAACTTTTCTCCACAAAGTGCCCCGGAGCAGCAAGTGGAAAGACTTGTGAAAGCACCACCACGAGAAATGAGGAACTTGAGGGTGGAGCAGCAACGCAGCGACGGGAAGTAAAAGGGGGGAAATGATTGCACAGTGGTTAGAGGATGTCAGCAGAGAAAAACAAGTGGGTATCAAACTCTCATAGAAAGAGAGCAAGAAGTGTTACAGGATGATAATGCAAGCTGGATTTACTGGGCAAGCCCAGCTGAGAGAGAAGGTGTAAGTGTGGGAATGGAGTCAATCCAAAGAACCGTATGGGCAGGGTGCAGTAGGAGAATGGTGACAAAACTTTAATATGTTTAGTTGGAAAGAGTAATGGCAAACTTGCTTATGGTCAGAAAGGTAAAGCTCCCTTCTTGCCCAGGTTGCTCACAGCAGGGRTCAAGCTCTTGTATTTTACCTCTCCCCCAAAAGCTTTCCCAAGTGATGGTTCCAGCACCTGCCATGTTCCCCACTGTTAAATATGGTCATTCACCTGTATTTTTGGACCAAGATCCCCAGGTAAGGACAGTCAGGTTTGCACCCTGTGTTYCCACAGAAGATTTGCCTGGCTGTGATACCTGCTGGAGGTGTCCTGTGGGATGTCCCTCAGCAATATGAAGATGCCACGTGCATCCCTTCTGAGCATGGGAGTTACATAGAAACACAACAAAGGTGAATTGCAATAGAAAAACCCCCATGTATAAATTGTCTTCCTTAAAGGCAGGGCAGGCCTGATCTACCTCAGACACAGAAAGCTCAAAGCTGTGGTTTGCCCAACCATTCACCCACCTCCTTTGGCTTCTTGGTGCTCTGAACATGCTAATGAGAGACCTCCATGCACATTGCTGTCTGTATGGTCTGCTGAGCATGCCACCCACTACCAGCCCTTGCTTTCAGGTGAATGAAGTCACCCAGGACTAAGTCTTTGTATAACAGACATCCCCACAGCAAGCAGGGAAATTTCAACAATATCCTACATTTTCCAGGAGGGGGTTCACACACAGCCCTCCTGCACAGTATCTTATGGAGGAAAGAGTTTCCCCCAGACCTCTGTTCACACTACTGGGTCGTGCTTCCTCTTTCTAGGTTTCTCTAGGTCTGCAATAGACCTGAAAGCCTCGTCTTCTCTTGATTCAGGGGATTCAGTGGGCTGCAGTCTGTGTGGCAACGGGAAAAGTAAAGTATTTCTCAATATATCCACCCCCCCAGAGCGATGTGTAACTGATGCATATCAGCCAGAAAATCCTGCTCAGCCCTTTCCAGAAGCTTTCTGAATGCCTGGGAGGAGCAAAGTATTTAGGTATTCTCAGACTATAATCTCTTCTGTGATAATCCTGATTTACTCTTTGGCCTGGAAGCAAAGGCTAATGGAAAGGGAAGTGCTTCGGCAAATCTCAGCAGGTAATTTAGTAGCTCTGGTTTAGTTGACTCAAGTGTAATGCRGAGATACCATTGCTGAGAATTAGTGTTTGTGAAGGTGCACTGGAGCTGTCAGGGAGATGGAAGTACACCGTGATTATCAATTACTGCTTTGAAAAGGTCACTGTTTTCTGGAGACAAAGCTAAAATCAGCTGCTGTCACTTAGAAATTTCACTGGGGACCCTCATGATGACCTATTTTTAACATAACAGGATTACGCTGCAATACCGTGAATAATTTATAGGCGTAGTAGCATGATCACAGCCACAGTACAATGGCAGCTTCAGTTGCTGCCTGATGATGGAGGGAGACAGAGCTCTCTGGCAATTTCCACTGAATTAGCAAAACAAGATACACGTGGAATGATTGTCCCTAGCCTTTCAAAAGCATGTGTGTCAGGATGAATACATGTCCAGAAGGACTAAGTGGGGCAAAGATTTTATCTAGAGCATCCATAGAGCTGCTCAGTCTTCCAGCTGTTTCAACAAGCACTGGGAGCAGGGAAGTGRGATTGTGTGTGGGGCTTGGTATGATGGAGAAGAGGAGAGTAGCTTTCAACATTTCTGCTATGCTAAACTGTATTGAGAAACCAAGAGAARCAGCTCATACATCCCTATCACATGTATTTGCATAGGATAGAGGATATTTCCTTGAAAGAGGAGGCTGCAATATGAATGAGGTAGTTTGCATCTGCAAACTTAAGTTGAAAAAAATCTTCTGCAAGATAAGATCAAAAAGGCCAGAGGGAATTTGTAACAATTGACCACAACTGTAGGCAGGTTGAAGTAAGATGCTGCAATTAGTCTATGACACTGAAAACCTTTAACAAATTAACCAGGCTTCCACAGTGAGAGCTGCCACCCCCTAAAAGGCTGAAATGGACTCAAACACRTATTAAGTATGCATGATGAGACATTTATAGCTTTCAGCATTGCCACAAATATTTCCTCTCCTCTTTCCCTGGCATTCCATAGCCCAAAGCGCACAGCTGCTTTTTCCAGARAGCGACTTCTCTGCCTTTGCCTCAGAGTTCACATCCTATGTGACACACATGAAATGGGGGAATAGTTGATTCAGTCAGAGATGTAGAAAGGTCACCCTTAAAATTTTGCCTTGGAGCTACAGCTGTGACACTGTGCTGGCWACAGCCCCTACACTTATTCTAGTGGAGAAATGGGTGCCTCTGGAAATGCCACAGCATGATTGCTGTAGAGCGCTTCTGAACTCAGAAACCTTGGAAACGGCCTCAAGACCCCAGAGGTCTGCACCACCAGTGTGGAGAGCATCCTTTTCAGCTTTTACTGAATCTGAAGTAGTTTTCTCTCATTTCTCCATTCTAAGGCTACAGGGTTTATTTTCAGCATACAATATAAATAACTCATGTTCATTATTCCTGCTGAAAATTACTTAAATGATAGGTCTTCTGGAAYTGGCAGCTTGGATTTTTAATTCAGGGACAGTTTGGGGAGTTGTTTTACATGCACAATGCTCTGTAAAAAGCTAACTTGGTCTTCCTTGTCATTTGCTTAACTTCTTCACACAGTATCATCCTCTGTGTGACAGCTCAGTGTACTCAATGAAAAATGCTTGCATTCAAAAATGCTTGCATTCAAAATGGTGAATCTACCTGTCCTGACCCAAATAGGGAAAGATACAGGAATACACGGATGGTATCACCATTGATTTCTCAAGCCACCTTCCAAATTGTGTCTATTCACCAAATAGATTCGCCATGGATTCCCTCTGCCCCTCACTCCTATCCCCCCACCCAAAAAAAAAAGAAGCACTTGCAGCTGTTTAAGAGGCACAAGGGAGAGCTTGTTGAAGGACCCTACAACAGMTTTAAATGCTGGCAGAGGAACAGCAAACTGTATAGAAAATACAGSATGGGTGTTTGGTTGATGTAAAGCCCAGCATTAAAAAAAAAAGTCACAGAGGAGAAATAAAGAAGTCCTAAGGGTAGCAATAATTATGTGCAAAATCCATATCTTTCTAGAGAGATATATTGCAGTAAATGGGACTATATGTTTTGGAAGGAAGATAAATTTGAAGAAAATACCTCACAGTCTTTGGGAAAATACGGTATTCCTGCCTTTTTTTTTTTTTTTTCCTCGGGGTAGCAGGAAAGATGCTCAAAGGAGGAAACGCAAGGTCCATTCATTGCACTGTTCTTTCATTTATATGCGCCTGTAACTGCTATCTTCAGCCCGCCCTATATCCAAATTTAGAGCTTTCACGCACTCTACTGAAGGCAACGGASGCTGCAGCGAGAGGCCCACCGGCCACGGGGAAGGCGAGCGGCGGCAGCCCCTTCCCTGCCTCGATCCACGCGAGAAGGGTCAGAGGCATTTTGCGGATGTTCCGTCTTTGGGACAAACGGCCTGAGGGGCCAGGCGCATCGAATGAAAAAACGGGAGAGCCGCACGGCCGCCGCTCCCAAAAAGGTACGGAGGCACCGGCAGCGCCGGCTCCGCCGCATCCCGCGGGGCCGATCCCGGGGGGCTCCGCACCCCCCGCACCACCCGCGGGGTCGGGCGGGCCGTGGCCCCTCAGCGCCGAGCGGCAGCGCCGCCTCCGCCCCCGCCCCCGCCTCCTCCTCCCCCTCCCTCCCGCAGCTCCGCAAGGAAAAGCCGGCAGCGGCTTCGCTTGCTGCCAGAGCGGCGGTGCGCGGCGATCGGAGATGAGCTGCTCTCGCTTCTCCTCGTTTTWAATATTTTATCTSGCTTTTAAACTTTAATTTTATTTATTTTTACAATTATTATTCGCTGTTGCTAGTTTTCCAGCTGCGGGCGCTGCCGCCCGGGATGGGGCACCGCGGTGCCCGTGGAGCGCTGGGCGGCAGCGGGCGAGCGGCGTCCCGGAGCGGGCTSTGAGCACCGCCGGCAGCAACAGGTACCCGGCCGGGCTCCGGAGGGTGCGGGGCCAGGAACCCGCGTGGGAAGGATGGAAGGAAGGGGCGCTGCCGAGCGGGGACGTGGCCGAGAGCAGCTCCGGGGTTGCGGGGCTGAAGAGCCGCGCTCACAGGAGCGGGTCCAGACCCCGCTCATCTGCCGGCGGCGGCAAGGTTTTGAGGAGAGCAAAGGTGCTCTTTTGGGGAGTCCTGGGCATGGTTTTAGGCTGTGATTGTGAAGAAAATCTTGGACTTGGGTGTTCGCTGAGGGATATGAAACTGGCTTAATGYTTTCTCACAGTGCATGGAAGTGCTTAGCCTTGTTTCCATAAAAAAGTGTCGGCGTTTCCTTGGGTCTTGTCGTTCTATTTCCAGTGAGCTTTTATGGCATTACGGGTTGGCGGAGAGCTTAGACCCTCTTAAGTTCCCCTTTCAGTCTCTGGCTCGTTCCCAGGGACTGATGCAAACACGTTGCACAGTAGCATTGCTCTTCAGTTTACCTTTGAATGCCCTGCTTACAAAAGGTCACCCTAATCCTGTGACTGGTCTTTCTATTGCTGTGTTAGCCGAGCATTTTGCTGTCTCTCATTCAAAGTTTCAAAAAGCTTTCTGGAAACTGTGTGCTTGTGGCCATGCTGCCTTTGCACCCTTTCATCCGTCTCTCTGGGAAGAGCTGAATGTATTCCCAGTGTAATTTCAGCGTTCATTAATCTGGCCGTGCATTCAGCCACGCTCGTCTTAATTACCGTGTTTGAGCTGCTGTCACGCAGCTGGAGCCCGGGGCAGGGAACACGCTCCCAAACAGAAACATCATCTTCTCCAGTGGTTAATTAGGTTTCACAAGTATCCTTCTCCTGCATAAACAAAAGCAGGAGCATGCACAAACAGAGGGCTTAAGGAAGAAGACAAGAGGAAGGTGTCTTTCCTGAAAGATTCCCGTGCTGGTTGCCCAGCTGTCTTCGAGKTCTGCATTCACTGGGAAGAGAGACAGCGTGATCCGGGTTTTGTGGCCAGACTCAGAAAGGTATCAGATGGGCTTGGAGACCTGCTTTGTAACCACAATGGGCAAATATGACAGATTGTTCCACATTTAAATAAGTGTGGGTGGGTATATATRTTGCAGAGTGGGAGTCTAAAGGAAGCAAAGTTTGTATTTTTTCCCATAAATCCAGTGTTTTCTAAGCTAGTAACTGAAGCTTTTAGACTGTCACTTAAGATGGTGTCTATGCTGCTTGCAAGTGCAGATGAGCCCTTGTGCAATGGGAACTTTTACAATCCCAGCATCCATAACATTATACTGGTTTAACTTTTGGCATCCAAGCAGCATTTCCTTGGTCAAGTGTGGGCTTTGGGGCTTTTCTTTGTTTTCATTTTTAAGAGGCAACATGTTGAATTTCTTTCCAAAACTCTGCCTAAGAAACAGAGCACTTGSCTTTTTCAGGTTGCTACTCCTCTCTAGAATGATAGTACAGTTATATTTTAAAGGAGTTTCTGCAGCAGATTTAACATTTCTTAAATATTTGGGAATGGATAAGGGGGGACGTGTTGTTGGTAAAGGAGCATCTGTAAGTGGAAAAAGGTGCTTTGCTCCCCTTGTGCTTTCAAAGCACATGACCATTTTTTTCACCTGTATCACAGAGCAAACACTTGGGCTAAGAGTGGTACAAAGCATGGCCCCGAAGCTCACAGCAGTATGTTTACATGCCATGCAGTGCTACCTTTTGCTCTTTGATATTTGTAAGCCTCAACAGGCAGAAAGGTAACTTCCACACAAAGTGCACAACTGGAAAAGATCTGGTTCTGGGGGAAGCTGCCATGCTTTCCTGCTGTGAATTAGTGGGAGTGAGAACTAAAGGCAGCATTGGCTTTTTCCAAAAAAGGGATGGCTGGTTTGACTTTTTATTTTTTTTTTTTTTTTTTTCCTCATGCTATACATGTGGCAGTGACAAGCTGCTTCCAGGCAACCCACTTAACTGGGGTAGTTTTCATCAGGCAAGTTAGGCTGTGAACAGCAGGGAGGTAGACAGCTTGTGTCTGTGGCCATTCAGCCAGCACAGAGCACCAGCTGAAAGCAGACTGGAAAGGAAGTGAGGAGAGCGATGCCTGAACACACGCTCCTGGCACCCTGGCACGGGCTTGTTAGAGAGGACTGGGATTTGAATTAGTGTCAGATAGGGGCCTGTCACATCACTTTCAAGCTGTGTGGTTCCTGGATGACTCTATTAACAAAATGGGAGGGGGAAAAATTATTATTTTCTCACTTAGCAGGAGCTTGGAGGTCATTGTTTTGTTCACTSAGCTTACAGTGCCTGCTGCTTTTCTGGTAGGGAGGTTGCTGAAGAAGTTTCTAAGAGGTTTTCAAAATTAATCAGGAAGAACACACACTGAATTCCCCCCCGCTCCTGCCAGTTTTGCACAGTTTGTGGCCCTGACTCCAAGATGTGCTTACCCTTTTAGAAGGCAAAGAGAAAGAACTGGGCCCCCTCTGAATTTAAAGTCAAATGTAAAGTCTTCTGACAGCAGACGGAATTTTGCTCTGGGAGACTTTACAAACTATGGTGGCTGCACTTTGACACTTAACAGAGTCAATGAGAATTTAAGTTGCCAACTTCTTTGTTTTCCATGCTGTCCTTCAGACAGTTTAGTGACACCAGAGCAAAGGCAGAAGGGCAGWCTGTGAGCAGAGGAGCCGGGTGGCTGGAGGAGGAGTGGCAGGAGGGCTTTGCCAACAGCCCAGGAGAGAGCTGGAAGGAGGTCAGCAGTGGAAGCCAACCCTGGATGCAATACACTGGATCATATTATATCTCTGCCTAATGTCAGGAATGGCTTAGCTAAGCTGGGCAGTCAACTCACTTTGAGCTCCATGTCCTTCCCTACGTACCCTAAATCAGAGCAAAACTGTGCATTTTCTTGTCCACAGCTCTTCCACAGCTTTTATTCTGCTCCTCAGAGCAAATGCCCTTGCTTATCTGCACCCGTGTGGGCTGTGTGGCTGGCCTAGGGCTGCCTTAATCCTGTCCGGTCCCATCCCCTAAAGCTGGTGCTCTGGCACCTGGTCCAGGCAGGTTTTTCAAGGGGAAAGGAAGCCGTGRGTACCAGATAATCTTCTCTGGGAACTGGAATACCCCCCTTTGGCTGCCTAGGGACAGACACCTTCAGCATTTATTTTACAGCAAGCGGACACCAGTTTTGTCTCAACCTTCACRGAATCATAGAATGGCTGAGGTTGGAAGGGACCTTTAAAGGCTGTCTAGTCCAAGCCCCCTGCAATGAGCAGGGAYATCTTCAGCTAGATCATATTTCTCAGAGACCTGTTCAACCTGACCYTGAATGYTTCCAGGGATGGCGCATTTACCACATCTCTGGGAAACCTGTGCCAGTGTTTCACCACCCTTATTGTAAAAAAAATACTCTTATATCTAACTTTAATCTGCCCTCTCACATTTTAAAACCATTCTCATAGTTTAAAACCATTACCCTTCTCCTATCACTACAGGTCTGCATCCAGGGGATTTGGATTCAATCCCTTGAGGTTTTGCTCTTCAGCTCTAGCTTTGAAGTGTTTTTTTGCTGCTGGGTCCGATGCTGTTGGGAAGAAAGAGGATTTCCCCTCCCCAATCCCATCCAGGYTAATTAGGGAGCTGCAGCGAGGCTCCAGGACCCAGCCATGATCAAAAAAGATGGTCCCAGTGGATATTGCCCCATGGGATTTGGTAGGTGTGGAGAAGGGTAGRTTCCTTGGTGTACTTGAATGGGTTTTGGGCAGCCACAAGTACAGACTTGCCTTAGTCTTTGCATCCATGCTCTGCACCCAGTGCCCTCAAGAAGTGAGTCCTCTAAGAATGACACAAGAAGTAACTGGCGTTTTTTTCCCTAAAGTTATCTTTTTCTTATGTCTGTTTATGTTACAAGGGTATCCTGTAATTTTTACTTCCCAACCAGCACAAAAGAAATGATGGATTAGCACAGAAGTATGCAAGCATCTTTCTTCTTTTCAATGGGAAGGACAAATTAAAGCTGACAGTTTCCTGGAACCAGCGCAACACATGAAGTAKTCACAATAATACATTTTATCTTCCAGCCCTTTTAAAGCATCAGAAGCTCTCTGGTCTCTGATGCCTCCAGTAAGCTGACCTTGGCTGGCAGAGTCAGCCACCTCATTACTGCTGTCCCACTGCTCACGGCCTGCCCTYTCTCCTGGCCCTCAAACAGCCTGATTAGCTGCAGCAGCAGCTATTGCTTTCCAGGTTCTGCAGCCTGCTGGTAACCCTTCAGTAATACTAGAGCTGTTTCAAATAATCCCTTCTGAAATCAATCTTTTTTTTTTTTTTTTTTTTTGTAAATTCAAAAACCTCTCCTAGCTGCAACACCCAGAGATTTGTCATAGACGATTTTGTCCTGACAAACCTCATCAACAGAAATACTTCAAGTCATCTGTTAACTTCAAAGAACAGTTGGAGTAGAGAAAATCTATCTGGTCATCAATGACATTCTGGTTTCAGTTTGTGCCTTTACCTCTACAAAACACCAGTCTAGACAACCCCATCTTTTACTATTYAGATCTTTCTATTTGAGGTGACCAAAGGAAGGAGCTCCTTTACAGTGAAATCTGTAGGAGACAGGCAAATAAGCATCTGTAAATAGTGGCAGGAGGTTTATGTTTCAACAGACCATGCAAGGTTGAGCACCACAGCTTCCTTTCTTTTTCCCCAAATTAACTTCTTGCTGTCTGACCAGCCAAAACTGCTTGATTTGTCCCTCAATGAGATGTCTTTCTTCCTTGTCGAATTTACCTTGCATCTGCTAGAAGATTGAATCTAAACAGAGGAARAAGTTTTTGCTTATAGTGACTGCCCCACTTGAAGATGCCCTAGAGGCCTTGAGGATCAGAGCTTGTGCTTGGGGTTGAGATGCTGACACTGCTCTGTGATAGTGCTGCAGGAAGCTAGGGCAGACATTGTAGTTCTTTGTACAAAGTTTGAGAGAAATTTTCTTGTTGTACAACATGAAGAAAAAAGTCTTTTCCATAATTAAACATCCTTGACATCCTCTCTTAGTATTTAAAAATGTTTGGTTTTAAAAYTTTTGAATTGTAGTACAGAAGTAGTGGTGTATGTTACAGCTTTGTGCAACAATATCCCTGCAAGTAGTCCTTGGCCAGCGAGTCTCCTGGGATAATGGACACACCATTTTCTCTGGTCACCCCTGCAAGCATGGCTGGATCATGGCAGCAAAGCTCTTCCTGTGCATTTTCCCAACCATGCAGGCACACCAGTGGGTGACGATGCTGTTGAAGAAATGCCAGTGCTCAATTAAGTGTATAATGTGTTGTCCTGCACGACTGACTGCCCTTTCCTTGTCTCATTCAGTACATCCACAAAACAGTGTTCTGTTGGTTCAAAGAAGGACTTGGGTTTTCTCAAAGAGGTGATGGTGGGATAGGAAGCAGTTGGCTGTGAGGTGCTCTTTGATCCATGGAGGCTTTTTCCTGAATTCASTGTGACACTTGCAGGCCACATCTACTTAGATATACAAAAAGTCTTATATACAAGAATATTTGTCTGCTAAAGTAAACAGAGGTGATTATTTAGTTTATTGGATGTTCAGATTAATAAAGCCAAGAGCTGGAATTGCTCACTAAGTCATCTGTGCTACAYAAAACCAAACCAAAGCTATATTAAAAATGCTAAGAGTCAGCTGAGGCCAGAGAATAATCGGCTTAAAATTCTGCCTGCATTTACTAAGGTTTTGCTTTCTTTGAAATCAGAGGGAGACATTGTCATCATCTCCCCRCATGGCAGCTGGACCACAAAGCCTTGCTCCATCATTCCAGGCTGGGCTGGAAGTGCTTTAATACATTTGATTTCCATGCCCTATGCTGAAATCAGAAATTCCCTGAAGGTTAGATGGTTTTTCATCTGCCAGTTATCCAGCAAAAGGTTGCCTTTTTTTTCCCCATTCTTTCCTAGCTCTACCCTTAAAAAGAAAACAACCTTCCTTCCTGATAGAGAAGGTAGCACCAGTGGATCCAGGGCAACAGCTCCTATGTTAAACTGGATGCTGTATGCAGGACTCCCCCAGACACTGTGTGTCTTGTGGGCATGTCGTGCTGCCACCAGGTGAGGAAGACAGTCGCCTCCATTGACAAAAGGCAAAGTACTTTTCCATCCTCGTGAAGAGCCATATCTGCCTTTCCTATACCCTGATGATGGCCCATTAATACGACATGAATTGGAAAATGCAGAAATCTCAAGAGAGAAGAAAAGGAGAAAGGAAAGGCAGCAGAGGACAATTTACGGGGTCATTCCTAAAAGCTTGTCATTAGCCTATGGTRGCCCCAGTAGGTCTTTCTTTTAAATGGCAGATGGGAGCAGCAGGGATGTGCCAAGATGCACTGCCTTAATTTGTGCARTGAAAAGTACACAAGATAATTACCTTGTAGTTCAGTGATAATAAGCACTGTTAGATCTTTCTAATTCATGCTTGGTTTATCTGTAATGTTTCTGTTTCTAGAATACTCAAATGGTAACTAATCCTATAGCAGAGCTGGATCATATGAAGTTCTAAACTCAGCATTTGGGTTTTTTTTAATGTCCACTACAAATTTAATTTACCAGTTTACCCTGCTGAAGATTTAAGGGTTTCATCAGGTTTGCACTGGCTTTGTCTGTGAYAGTAGACTGCAGGCATTTGGGAATGTTTTTGGGCTGGAACCGTAACAGGCACAGACCAGCCTGTATCTGTGGCATTCAAATCCCCTGCCCTTCAAAGGAGGAATGTACATGAAGACTGCTTTGGGAATGCTCCTTGGTCCATGCTTCCCAAAATATGCACAGTAGTTGTGTAAGAAAGCCCTAAGTGGCCCAAGCCAGAACTGGCCCAGGCCAGTGACTGTTCACTGTAACCTCCTTTGCCCCAAGGAGCAGGAAGCCCTTGCAAAGTCAAGAGAACAACTGTTCTGTACTGAGAAACTCAGAGCTGTAGAATGGTTTGGGTTRGAAGAGACYTTTAAGGGCCATCTACTTCCAACCCTAATCCCATCATGGGCACATTCTACACAACCAGATTTGCTCAAAGCCAAATCCAAGTCAACCTCAAATGTTTCCAGGAATGAAATGTCTGCATCCTCTCTGTTGTAGGTGTTCCAGTATTTCAACACCCTCATTGCAAAKAATCTCTTCCTTATATCTAAATCTACCCTTTTTTAGTTTAAAAAGATTGCCCCTTGTTGTATCAGTACAGGTCCTGCTAAGAAGTTTGACCTCATTTTTCTTACAAACCCCTTTCAAATACTGAAAGGCTACAATCAAGTCTCTCCGGAGCCTTCTCTTTTCCAGCTGAACAACCCCAGCTCTCAGCCTCTCTTTGTAGGAGAGKTGCTCCATCCCTCTGCTCATCTTTGTGGYCCTCCTCAGGACTCCCTCCAACAGGTCGATGTCCTTCCTGTGCTRARGGCTCCAGACATGAGCACAGTACTCAACATGGGATCTCACCAGAGCAGAGAGGTGGCACCGTGTCGCTCAACTTGCTGCCCATGTTGCTTTTGATGCAGCCYGGAATATTGTTGGCTTTCTGGGCTCCAAGTGCACATAGTTGAGTCATCTTGATAGGTGTTGAAATGAAATGTGGTTTCAGAAAGTGGTGGCAAGGAGAGCAGGTCTCTATGAAATTCTAGATATTTTTTCAAATGTTTCCTGTAAACACTTGTGTGTCTATAAAGCTGTCCTGCTGTTTTGGTGAATGCCTGGTATAAAATAAGAGTATGGGGTGGGGCTGGGATAGCTGTATCTTCTGGCAGTCTGCACATARCAATCACCTTTTTCCTTTTATTCAGCTGCCCCATTGGCCATCCGACCTCTTTTTCCAACACCAGTGTCACTAACACAAGCTTTTTCCAGGRGGGACCCTAGCACAGACTCCCCTTACCCCTTTATCCTCTTTCAGATGCTTCTTACAGATCCTTTAATGATCCTGGCAAGAGAAGATGGTGGTGTTTTGGGAGAAGTTTGGTGGTCTTAGATATGCACTCTTGCCTCCTGTGCCTTCAAGAGTTTTTTAAAGCTTAAAATACTGTGGCCAAGAGAATAAAAACCTCTGCCATAACTTGAAATAAAATTCCTAAAAGTCATATATGTAAGAAGATTGGAATTTTGAATTTGAAAGTGAACTGAAGCCACAAGACAAAGGAGTTGCATCGGAGCACACTCTGATCAAGCCTCTCTTGGTTGTGCATGGACAGTGTTCAACCACTTGATGTASTGGAAGAGAGCTTCAGACAGATGCTGTAGCCAAATGTAAATGAAGTAACACAGGACTTTTATGGCAATGCTCTTGAAGTGGCCATACTTGTGAGGTGTCAAAAAGATTRAATAAATTTGTTTCTGCTGTGCTCATTTCTGGAAGAAGAGCATCCAGCTTTAAAGAWCTTTTATCCTAAGACATGTAACGGTGTGTCTTCAACAGTATTTTAGTGAGCAATGTGCCATTACRGCACTCCTGGAAATAGAACGATCATATAAACATCCACAGAGTTTTAAGTCACCCTAATCCCATGTATTTAAAGAGGAGCAGCAAAGCATTTGTATCTCATTAGTGGCTGAAAGGATTTGACAACAATGATGTTTTACTTTCCTTTCAGGGATGAAAAGCCTGTCTTACTTGTTTAATTTAGCTCACTCCTGCTTATATTAGAGTGTACCTGGACTGGATACTGAGAACAGCTAGTTTGGCTGTCTTGGCTGAGGCAAAACAAATAATCTCTAGAGCAGCCCACTGGTTACCCAAACCATCCTGCATGTGTTTACTTGATGCATTTGCTTTCCTGCAGATGCAAAGAGATGGTATCCTCAGCTTGCAGTCCTTGCCTGTGCTGCTACCATCTGCATTTAATGAGGGTTGCAAGCAGCAAAAATATTGGTGTGAAGTAGTTAAAGAAATCAGCACTCTCRAGGATGATTTTGCTGGTCATCGCTTTTTTCTCCCATCATGGAGAAGATATTTATATTCGTTCCTTGCACAGTCTGAGAAAGTGAAGCCACTCTGCTGCTTACGCTTGATGTGCAAATTTAGGTCACTGCTCAGATTCATCATGGAATTTGCCAAAGSACTCCCACCGGAGTTGCATCTGTTGACATCAGGGCTGTCTTACCCCACTTGTGSTCAGATGTCACTCCTGGGCTTGCCCAGATGAATCTGTTGGTCAGTAAGGGTCAAGGGGCACCACCTGCAGCACTCATGGGTTCCTAGGCCTTCCCTAATGCTAATGCTTGCCAGAGTGGCCAATAGGCTGGTCACTTTTTGTGGTCTGAGCTGAGAAATTAAAACCCCACCCAACATGTGTGGTCAACCAGGCATATACCAAAAGATAGAGAAGTAGTGAGGCTGCTGCCARATGGGTTTCCAGTCTATTTTGCATCCTGCCAGTCTTACTAGTGCTCACAAGATTGCTCCTCGGAGTTTATCTCCTCATACAGGGGTACATAAYAGAGCAGCCCAAAGTCTTGCACCTTCATTATTGTGCAGCACTGCTGAAATGATGGTGTGATTAATTGTGTGCGTGGCCACTCGCGCTGAACCGCKTCTTAGGGATTTTGTGCAAGGTGGATTTAAAGCATGAGAGGGTTGTTCTCCGCTGGGTTTCAGAAGTGCTTTTTCTTTAGATTATTTGCCAGCACTTGAATGGCAGTGGGGCTTCGTTTTTAATTAAATCTTACATTGACATAAAGAATTATCAGTGATGAGTAGAATTGGAGTTGACTTCTAATCAAAGATAATTCTCCATACTGGGGTGGGTTTGAAATGAATGAATGTCAAATGTAATTAGATAGTCGGATTCTGATCCCTCAGCCACGCTCATATCTACAGTTATAGACCATATTTTGCTTATTTACCCTAATGCCAGCTGAATATGATTGCCCTGTGTCTCTAATGCTTTGGGGGCAAGATTAGGGAGGGCTCCACGAGGGCTCCTGCGCATGCTTGCCCCAGTCACCAGTGTGAAATAAATGTTGGAACTGAAAAAAAAAAGGAGGTCAGCTGCCACGAACCCATCTGTTGTGTGCAGAGCCATTTAGGATCAAATTTATTTTCCTTGGGTTTATTACACTGAAATAACTCATTTGCATTTCTCTCCTCTTGGGTTTTCAGCTATACCAAGGGGAGGAAGCTGTGTAGGTCTTCCTCTGAGGGGAGGTGAAGCAGAGGCTGCCTGGCAACAAAACTGGGGAGAGACCTGTGGTGAAGGAGTGAGGGAGGGAGGGGAGAAAGCTGTGGTATGAGACAAAAAGGGTGCTGCTTTCACCTTAGCCGCTGCCAATCCTTATTTCTGTGCTCTAGTGAGGTGATGAGAATTAGAGCCAAAGGCATGTTTTACAATAAAAATAAAAGACAAAATGGAAAGTCCTCACAGTGACTTTGGTACCTACACTGGTATGAAAGATGACTTACTTAAATTATGGAGCTTTACTGCTGTGGGAGCATCAGCTATCAGGCCCTGTGCATTTACAGCCATGTATACATTATCACTTTGCTCTTGACCTGGATTGTTAGCTWTTTTCTTACTATTACTTTTTGGTTTATGTACATCATCTAGTTTGGGTAGGAGGASCAGAACAAACAACACGAGCTGTTCCAGATGGTAGACAATTTGTATTTCTGCTCAGGGTGTCTGGTGATGAGCTAGCAAATACTGTRGCATTTGAATTGAAAATACCCTTACAGGCTACATTTAAAATGTTYTTACAGAAATAAAACCATAAAGTATAAGCCTTGCTATTAATATTTTTCCCAAGGCTTGATAATATTTGAAAYAAAAGCTGAAATTTGGTACTGAAATATGACATTTTCATTTACTTGAAGCAGTTGATAGCACCTTGTGCTCACTTATGGAGATTTCTGCATGATAAAGTAAAGCTCCCAGCCATGGGCTTAAGAGCTATAAAAGATGTATGAGTTGCATAAACATTTCTTTGTGCATTATAAAAAATGAATCCCCCCAAACTGAAGGTATTCGAATATAGGTAATAAAAGAATCACTGTAGGTRTCACTGATGGACATCAAGTTGTCAGTGAAAAACACACAAGCCTTTGGAGAGATCCTATGGGATAGTCAGTGCTGAGGCTTAGATGTCCATGATGGGGTAAGAGACACACCCCAGCAGGAGCAGGATGAGCTACAGTGGGCTAAACTAAGATTCTTGTTGCTGCAAGAGATGAGGCAGAAGTTTCCCTCTTTGCACTGTGGCTACCAATGGCTTTGGTGCCCAGCCAAGAGTGTCCCATGTGCTCCCACATCTCCCATTTGAAGRAGAGGGTTCCATCTCAGCTGTAGCTCCTTCTCTGTGCAGCTCTGCTCTTTGCAGCCATGTGGGTAAACCCACGTGGCTCTTTCTGTACACTAAAATTAACGTCTGAAGCTCACRGAGCTGCTGGCCTTTCACCGGCTGATGTAGGCTTGGGAAGTGTGCTTGTCAGTATAGCCATATGCTGCAATTTAGGAATATCTCTGAGCCTTGGACTTTGGTGGAAGAAATGCACATAATTTTATTCTGGCAACCAAGAATAGTTCTTCAGCTGGAGTTCACGTGTCTGTACAACTCTAGCAAATGCTGCCCTGCACAAGGAAGGAGCAGCCCAATCACTGGGAGCATAAAATGTACCATGAAAGCTGTAATTTGTGTAACTGAATGACCAACAAAAGACACCTTTCTACAGCTGCTTCCAGGAGACCCCATCCCACTGAAATGTTCCTGACACACAGAAATTATGAGCCTGCTCACTCATGCCTATGAGTTTTTGTTCTGAAAGTGTAAAAGTACTTGTGGAAGAATTAAATTTCTTGTGAAGGTTTTTATAATGTTCCTGAGTACTCTTATCCACATATCATTGTCAAATTTTTATATTAAAARCCCCCCAAGGATGTCTACATTCTAATCCAAGATGCACACCTCTGTAYCTTTCAGGAGCCCTGGGAACATGGAAATCATAAATTCCAGGTGGTTGYCTGGGCTACTGGCCATGCTAGTCTTGTATTGCCAAGGTGATTCAACTAAATGAGGTCAGAAGTTGGAAAATAGGTATTAAAAATATCTAGATTATATTAAAAATATCTAGACCTAGGCTTTGGCTACAAAAGCACACTACATGAACTAAAGGTGCACCTAATGGGCTTAGCATTGAACTGAGCCTGTGTAAGTTTAGAATTGTGGTCTTTGGGCTTATGAGTGCAAAGCAGAAAGAATTGGCTGTTTGGGAGGGGGTCATGACTTCTAGGGGATAATCAGTTCCTTCCTCTATTGTGGTTTTCTTCTGGAGAGGTGCATAGTCCTAGAAGTCATCTCATTGCATTTTAAAGTTTTTACCTTTGTAGACCAGCCAGTCCAATAACCAGAGCACAAACCTTGGTGTAGATGAGAAAGRAACGTGTTCTTTTCTTTCATTAGTCAATAAGATATGGGCCCTGGTCTGCAGGTCAGAAATGTTCCTAGCATGAAAARTAGAATCAGTTGACTTCTGCAGCCACACACTCACATTATTTAGTGGCCCCCCTCAGGTCACCTCAACCTAATAATTATTACTAATTTTTAACAGAGAGCCTGTAGATCACAAAACAGCAGAAAGATCAACATGCAATGTCACTGTAGGGATTACAGCTCCTTAGATCCAGAATGGACCTTGAACCATGTGTCACACCAGAAAATAATATGGGAAAAAGGGATTATCAAGGATGCTTTCAGTCACTCAGTCCTACCCCACATTCCCATTTAATCAGTGATTATACATAATCCTGAAGTGTCCTCGATGCCTCAGCTGCAGACACTCCCAAACACCTTACAGCAGATTCTAGACCTGGAGCCATAACTCTAACTGCTACAAGGAGAGAACAGGAGGAAACAAAGGCACCATCACCACTGTATATTGCAGCTACCATATGTCTAGCAAAACCAACTTCCTCTCATCATGTGGTGAGCAAAAAAATACCATCTCCATATTGGTCATGGGAAAGAAACAGAGAAAAAAGGACTGTGCAAAAGTCAAACTAGATTTAGCAAATAYGTTTCTGAGTTTCCCCTCTTTGCTTGGATCAAAGTTCACACTGTTTATCAAATATTTTTCATTGTTGGAGGTAGAGGTCTGCACTGAGGGTGATGAAGAGAAGGCAGTCCTGTGGAAGTGGTCGTCCCTTCCCCACTCATTAGCTCAGGCTCAGCTGTTTYCCCGTTTCCAGACTGAAAGGAGAGCTGAGAGGGGATTTTTATTTCCCTGGGGACAGAGACATCATCAATTATCTGCCATTGCCTGCTGCAAGCTGTCAGCGAATAGGRCAGAGGAGTACTGATAGGATTTCACCTTATCCCTTGACTCACTGATGGGCTCATCATTCATCTGCTGTGCACTTAGCATGGGCAGTACTAATTATATTAATTATACTTCTATACAGGGTGTGCTTGTATTAGCAGTAAAGAGACTGGTGTCTTTTTATAATGGAACGTCCTTGCTTCATTAACTTACATATATTTAAAAGTGTAAGCGTACTCCTTATAACCACTGCTGAAGTGGATCTCTCAGATCATAAAACCATTTAATATCATTTTAGATGTGCCACTTGAATTATATTGAGAGCAAAAATTATACTGCATGGAGAAGGCAGTAGCTTTATATCACATAACTGCTAAATGTAGACTTAGAWACTTGATCTCCCACCTTGGCATAGCCCCAGAATCCCCTCAGGAGTGTTCAGCTATGGGGATAGCCGTCAGGTCAGTAAGAGATCTGGGTGAGCCCTTGTGGGCTGAGCCTTGCTGAAATTACTCTAACAACTACATCGATGCATATCATCARGATACAAGTGTATTATTAAATTCAGAGGTAGGGTTATGTCTTTGATAGCGCAGAGGCCAGTGAATGGTTTAAGAGGCAGGAAAACAAACCCCTCTCAACAAAGGATATCACACAATGGGACAGATACTCGCCACTCCAAGTGTATTTGCGAGATGTAGGYATCATAAATAATCCATCGATGCAGTGCCCATATGCAGCCATTGTCTCTGTGAATCTGGGCCAAGGGGCTCATGCAGAGTCTKCACTTTTCTAGATTGGTGGGAAGGATCTGACATGTCAGCAATATTAGTTTAAATCTTAAGAACACATTGTGTTTGTACCACAGAGTCAACCTCTAACCTGACCAATGGAAAATAAACGAACAGAACTGGGAGATATCACCAGTTCTGGCTCTGTTACCTCCTTTTATCTCAGTTTTCTTCTGTACAGAAATTAAACATACATTATTCACCAAGGTTATATATAATATATAGGGAGAGGCCACAAGCCTATCTGGGCTCTGAGCTCTGACCATTTTATGCAAAAGCAAAGCAAATGTAGCTCCAGGCAGGTCTTCAATTTGCATTTCAATTGCACTTCTTGCACATTTTTTCTGGTATCTTGAGGAAAGTCTTAGCTACTAAAGTCTTTCAAAGCCATCTGAGTGCTTGAGCAACATAAAGAAAATAAATAAGTACATTCCTTTTCCAAGATTATTTATTTTTTAAGTTTGCCGAAAGAAAAAGAAAACCAAAACAGTTCCAGTGTTTTTGCAGTCACACATGGACACTAAGATTCTGTTCAGAGTGAAAGTCATTCATGTTCTGTTCACACTAACAGAGAAGAGACTCAGCATGCAGAAGATGCTAGCATTTTCACAACAGTTTTGAATTAGTCCTTATCTTTTCATAGCCAATGTTGTCATGATTAGCACCCAACCACCCAACTTCAAGTTTTGTTTTATCTCGTTTTTTAAGGAATGGTTGATGTTAATACAGCTAAATCTCCTCTGGCTGTCAGTGTTGTTTGGCTTCCACCCTCCTAGGTCTCCAGATGTTGTCAGGGTGTGTGTGTTAATCATCCTGTCAAGCGATGCAAGTGCTGAACACTTGCAAGGGATTTTCTGCTCCTTGGTACTCTGGACCCRATTTTTAATGCAAATCCTTGTCTGGAAGCACACAGATTGCCTAATTGTCTCAAGGTTATTTGCAAACCCAAAGGGACCTTGCTACACACACCCCCAGAGTGCTGTGGTCGAGTGGTTTCCGCTCTGTCTCTCAGGAGGTGGCTCTCTGTGGAGCTTGAGCTGTTGGGCATGAGCTGGCACAGGGAAGCTCTTTACCATCTACAGGGGTGTGAGGTTTGACCCTGGCAGCTGCAAAATGCCTTCTGGCCAGTGCTGTGCCAGATACCAGCCAGCCCAAGCAGAGCTCAGCCCTGCAGATGTGTTCAGAGAACCTTGTGGAGCTAAGGGTGAGTATAGGGCTAAATTGGGACTCTCCCTGTGCAAAGACTCGAGTGCCTCCAGCTGTGGCTGGAGCATGTTATCCCTGTGTGAGTTAGTCAAACTGCATCCTTACTGTGGTTTCTTCTGAGTTTGTGAGGAGCAGCTTCTCCTGAGCCTCTCTGCCCCTCTCACCCTCTCCCCTGTCTCTCCTGACCATGGATTTCTTCCCCATACAAGTGCTCATGGTCCTGGTCTGCCTGAGAGCAACTTCTCTGTCCCAGGGGTTTATCCTTGCTGTGGTTAAACTCTCTGAGCCCTGAGCTGGATGGGCTGCATCTGGGCTGGGCCAGGGACACAAATGGTGAAGTACCATAACCTGCTGACCACAGTGGAGGAGAAGACTGTCCTTGACTGCACCCCATGTGCTGTCTCTGAGGCTGTTCAGTCAGAGGGACAGCCCTCGCTTCCGAAACAGAAGGATGTACAATGGTTTGGTTGTGCAATAGAGAAATGTCTCATTAGCAGTAGTGCTGGCAATGCTGGGACTGGAAGAAGTGTTTCTGGCAGAGTTCTTGCAGAAATGTTCCTGACAAAGCAGCTCCTTGGGCATTTCAGTCTCCTCAATAGAGAAGCAGTAGCTCACCATGGCACCTACGGCCACCTCAAAGAGTATTTGCCCAGCTTAACATTACAAATTAAATATAMCTGAGCAGTGCACAATGTTTCCCCACGTATTTGCTTTCTGCAGTGAGTGTTTGCCGTGCAAGCACCACGTAGCTGTGGTGCTTATCATTAATAAATATGTTCAGTTGTGAAGGCTCACAGTGTAGAGCTCTGGCTTTCACAMGTGGCTGCTTTTTTGGGCACTTGCAATCATTCCTCATCTGTGGGGATGAGAGGGCGATTTGGACTCGCTGTCACCCCCTCAGCCCTGTAGGTCACAGTCTCACAGAACATCAGCTCATCGCCTGCAGGCAGCTCCAGTCCCTGACAGACCATCCTGCTTCGTTACCAAGCTCATCCCTCAGCCCAGCTATTGGAGTGAAATGAACTGGGGGCATGGGGCAGGCTGGGTCGAGCTTTTAAAATAGATGGAAAAAATCTATTAAAACCCCTTTTTCATTTTCTGTCAGGTTATTTTTAAACTGGCCTGGTTTCTCAGTCCATTTCACAGCACARTGTTGTRTCATCAGCCAARCTGACATCCCAGAAAGGATGGAGGTGGTGAGAGGATGGGTCCTGCAGGACRGTGGAGCTGGTGTTTTGCAGCACCYGCTGACSAGTGCCCTCTTCTCCAGCATCCCACTTTCCTTCCTGCTCCCTGCCCTTCTGCCCGGCCTGTGCTGGCAGCTCCTCACAGATCAGTGAGGCCATTGCTCTTGCCAGAGCAGCACAAAACCAAGGCAGCAGAAAAATCAATTTAATTGTCTGCCAAGGGCAGAGACAAGAAAAACAGTGGATTAAGGGGGAGAGGAAGATAGAGGCATCCCCCTTTTCCCTTGTGGCAGCAGATAGAGTTGCTGTGAACCGTAGCACTTCTTTGCTATTTATTTGTGGATGGATTGAAATCATGTGAGTTTGGTGCAGATGCCAAGCTGGGCATTGGAAATGAGCACACAGAGGGCAAGGGCTTCCTCCCTGCTGCAGCCCCCCCGGACACATGAAATGCAGAGCACACACTGCCTGGAGCTTGTTTATTCCTCTCTCTTCACAATGGAGAGCATCCCTCTCTTACCACAGCACATCATGGCTGTGCATGCACCCACTGCCTGCTCCTTCTCAGCAGCCCCTGGGCTGAACAGCCATGGGAGCAAAGATCAAAGGAGAGCTGCAGGGCGTTCATGCTGTATCAACCCCTGTTTTAAAATTATTATTATATGTGATCACACTTCACAGTGATGGTGAGCACCTCCTAAGAGCTCCCATAATAATTTCTSGGAGAGATTGAGACACTGGGGCTGGGGGTGAAGCATACCAGGCATGGCAGAAATCGGGGATGGCATTGGGATAATCAGACTGAAGCATCTGGTTCTAGTCCCACATCCAGTCCCTCTTTGTGTCTCTCGTGCATTTTCAGTAGACCCTGGGCTGTAAGTCAGAAGTTGAAATAGGACTGTTTTGGTTTCAAGTGGGGATGGATTGGCAATGCAAGCAGATTTGTGTCCTGGCTTGCAGCMCCTTGCGGGGTTCAGGTACCCCTTAATATCACTGGTGAACACCAGGCTGTCCGGCCTCACCGCCTGCCTTTTACTGTGACTCCATCATCACTGACATGCTTTCTGTTGTTTTTCAGGAATATCTCCAAGGCTCCCTGAAATCATGTCAATAGGATCACATTCATTCTCCCCAGGAGGTCCTAATGGGATTATTAGAAGCCAGTCCTTCGCTGGCTTCAGCGGGCTCCAGGAAAGACGGTCCAGGCAAGTGCCTTTGCTTTCTAAGGGGAATTTTGAAATCAGGCCATGAGGGAGCCCTGGGCTTTAGGGTACAAAGGGAGAAAGGAAGTGAGAAAGGACTTCTTTCTCTCTGACTTGCCAAATAAATTGTCCTAGGTTGAAATGTCTCTATATACTGTTTGTATAACTAGGCTGTTACCGTCTGCYTGTTTGCCTCTCTCCCATCAATGCAGGGCTTCCTCACGTGCCTCAGAGCTGTGAGAGAATTTCAGAGAATCATTTTAACTTACTGACTTATGCAGTGATCTTTTCAACATATGAAATGTGCAGGTACATGATACACTTCCACCACCCCCAGATTAAGACCACTGCTGCCTAAATGAGTTTTCTCATTGCTACACCACTAAGAACTCAAAACAAAGCTATTTCTCTGAGCTTGGCTGCAGAGCCTTTCTGTGTGCCACTCTTTAGCTTAGACAGGATTTAGGGYTTCGAGTCAGGCATGCCCAAGTCATGCAGCCCCTGATGTTCCCAGAGGCTGCTTTACAACTRATTTTAACTTGAGCAGTCTCCCAGTGCCAGACCCCCAGTCAGCACCTGAGAAAGAGCAGCAGGCAAAGGCTTTCCTCCCATTGTCAGCCCAAGTAGTGATGGTTGTTAGATGCTGACCCACTGCCAGCAAAGTTACCAAAGAGGTGCCTGTATGCAGCACAACTGTCCTCACCTTGCCACACAGTCAATATTCAGGATCAGTGGTTTGATGCTATCCTCCAGRAACACTCTTAACCAAACCCCAACCTTCCTTAGGAGCCGCAGGTTTACTCCTGAGACAATCTGAGCACCCCTTTCCTTTGAGCACCTGGATGTAGCTSAGGCCCCTCATGGGCTCTCTAGTGTGAGTTAGGACAGGCATGGTATAAGACAGAGAAATGTCTGATGAGCCTCAGACTCGGCCTGGCATTTCCAGGTGAGCATTTGTGTCTTGGGAAGGCAGTGGGCACATCAAAATCTAAAAGTGTATGTCCCGGGCTGCTCAGACTCTTAACCTGTGAACAAATGCAGTCCTTTAACTGGCAGGCATAGAAGCAGATTCATTTTTGCTAGCAGAGGTAATATCAGAWGATTTCTTCAAGCTACACTCCTTTGAGACTTCTATGATTTATAGGGATTTCTTCTTCTTTGATGTTCATTTTGCAGGTGTAACTCCTTTATTGAAAATTCCTCTGCGCTCAAGAAGCCCCAAGCAAAGGTGAAGAAAATGCATAATTTGGGCCATAAGAACAGCACCACGCCCAAAGAACCCCAGCCTAAAAGGATGGAAGAGGTCTACCGAGCCCTGAAGAGAGGCCTGGAGTAAGAGCCTTTGTCCTGCTTGTTGATTGAAGCTTTCTGTGACATTTTAGAGCCTAGAGARATAACAACAGGGATTGTTCCTCATAAGAGATGAACCTCTTGAAGTCTGGATTGTGACACTTAGGATCTAAAATATTTGTATGGGAAACAGGAGCAGAGGAGGCAGATTCCCATTTCCATTCACATTTTGAGAAAATCTCCCAAAGTCTGGATTTCAACATTAGATTTTCTTTTCCTTCTGAGTTTCCTAGAGTACTATCAAAGGCTTGTATTGCCTTTCAGATAACATCCCAGATGATAAGAGGGTTTTTATCAGCCAGATACAGGGGCAGCGACTGGAAGGCACCAGCCCATAAACTAAGCAGCAGATTAGCTTACTCAAAACTGGTTGTTCAGTGTAAAGAGAACACCAAGCAAGCTCTTATACACAGTTAAATAAGTGGACTCCTATTTATTCCTGAAAAGGCAGCAGGGAGCTGCTTTTAGGAGAGATCAACGTAAATGAGTTTTTGTCTGTAAACACACCCAGTGAGAAAAGCCATTTGTCAGACAGATTTTCTCTTAGGATGGTCATCAGCCAGCTCGGTATGTGCTGCAGAGCTCACGCGTCGTTCTCTGGTTTGTGTTTGCAGTGAGTATCTGGAAGTTCACCAGACAGAGCTGGATAAGCTGACTACTCAGTTAAAAGACATGAAAAGAAACTCACGCCTGGTACGTGCCACGCTTTTCCATCGTGTGGATGCACAGTGGCCTTCTTGAGGTGCTGGAGCAGCCAGGGGATGGYAGTGGGATACAGGGAATTTGCACTGAATGCTCTTCTTCCCTTCTAGCCCATGGTCTTGTTAGTGATTTCTGTTGACTGTCAAACATTACTTTCTCATGGTGCTGTTGTGYTGCAAATTTAATCATCACTTTGTGTTTTCTGTTGCAGGGAGTCCTGTATGACTTAGATAAGGTATGTCACTCCCTTTACCCTCATTTTATAAGGAAGCACTAATATCTGTGTAGTATACATGAAAACCTCTCTTAGAGGGATTTGCTTGCCCTGCCAACACCTGTATTTTCAAAGGAAGAAGTCCCACTTCCCTCCTCKTCCCAAGGGCTCTGGTATTGCCCACTAGTGCAGCATCAAACACAGTTTGCTCACCAATCTGGCATTAAATGTACCCCACCCACCTTTTTACTAAGGTCTGCCAGGTCAAACTGGCTCCGGGATGGACACAGGCAGAGAAACAGACCCCTGCCAGGGAAGGAAGGAAGGAAGTGGAGGAGAAACTTCCTTTTTATATCAGCTGACAGCCATTAAATCCATTCCCCTGTGCAGCTTCTCCCAGTGAGCTCCAGTCAGATGGGGGCTGGCAGGGATATGCCGGGGGCTGGGGAAGAACTAGGTCAAGCTCCAGTTCATTTCTGCTCCTGTCAGTTCTGAAGAAGGAAAAGCTGAAAATATGTTCCTGAAGGAAAAAAAATTGGGTGAAAGAAAAGAAAAGCTTTCAAAAATATTTCCTGAACAAGTCTGACACTTCATTTTCATTCAAAATGCCAAGCTTGGGTTTACTCTAAAAACCAGCTTGCTAAGGGAGAGAATGGATCTTGAAATGCAAAACTGAATCAATGTTAATACAGGATTTTTAAGTACTGAAAATACTATTTTTTAACCAAAAAAAACCTCTGATTAATTTTATTTGGGGTGTTTTAATATAAGAAAAACCTAGAGAAGTCCCATCACATAAAAACTCCTTTTTATTTAAAAATATGTATTACATACAGACGTGAAGGAGCTCCATTATCAGCAGCAGTTTAACCATAGTASGGTGGGACAACTGATTCCAGATTCATGGTCAAGGAAATCCTCTGTGTGTTAAGGAGCATCTCAGATCCAGGGGGACTAGCAGAGCTGGCATGGCAGTRTCTTACTGATTTATTTAAATGTGSCTCACCCTCTGCCTTTTYCTTTCTTTCAGCAAATCAAAGCAGTCGAGAGATACATGAGAAGGCTGGAGTTCCACATTAGCAAGGTAATGAGCTCTCCTATCATCTTTCTTCTGCATCTGTTGCTATATTATTGAGGAAACAAACCCTTGGCCTCCTTCTACCCCTTTGTGTTGGGGAGGCCGCTCCCAGATTTGGTGTTTTGTCCATGATAGGCTGGTGGTCAGAGCCAAAGAAAGGGTTTCCACATAGACCCCCAAGGACCAGCCATGCCCAAGACACTCCCAGATGCTTTTAGGTACAGAGGGAACATAGGGTTGGAGGCTTGCTGGGGAAAATCTATCTCACAGCATGCTTATTGTCAGGCTTTAGGTAGAAAGAGCGTTGCATCTGAAAGCAATTTAATTCAGCAGTTATCTCTAGCACACACAGCAGCTAGTTTGGATTTATTCCTGGATTTCACTGCTAATGCTTTTGCTGCGTGGTTTGGGGCTTACATCCACTTGAATGCATTGGTGAGAATATTCGGTGGAGGTACTTGTGATTTACACTAATACGTCTTAGAGCTGGACAGAATCCATGGCATGTATTCTCCTATTTATAAACATATCTGCTAGTGATTAGTTGCCTTTTTAAGCCTGACAAAGGAATGAATTAYTTTTGACAGATGAAATGTCTTTTGAGAGTCATTTGAAAAGCATTTGTGCAGCTTCAAGTCCTCTAATTATGACAACCTATCCAAACCTTTTAATTTCAGTTTTCCCTTTCTCTTGGGGACAAAAATAAAAATATAAATCATGAGGTGATAGACTGAGATTTTGTTCCCCAAAGCCACCTACTCTCGCTGGCAACATGAATGGCAAAAATTAGTACTTGAAGAACATTTCCGTTCAAATCCTTCCCACTTCAGCCTGCTCAGAGCTAATGGTTACTGGGTTTATAATAAGAGTGAAAAGCACCAAACGCAGGAGGCACCGCTGGTCAGTGTTCTCAGGCTTGTGGAGTACATGAGTTCACTTTCTGTAACCCACAGCAACAGAGACAAAAGGAACGGAGTGTGTGGCATTACAGCCCACAGGCTTGAGCAGGTGGAGAAACATCATTGTTTCTACTCACAAAGAAGATTTTTTCAGTGTTTAATCAGGGCCACAAAGGTGTCTTCTGTCTTCTACTTTTGCTCTGTAAAGAAAGCAAAGCAAGGAAAATGGGATGCACCACAGCAGATCCCATGTCCTTGGGGAGCAGATGAGCATGTCCTAGCCACACTCACATGGGCAGGAGCAGAATGTCAGTCCTGGACCAAGGCTCCATCCTGATGTCAGAAGTARATACCAAGTGACAGCTTTTTATAGTAGCTGTCCTTAGTTTGCTGGCTTGCAAGAGAAATGGGAGTGAGTATGACTGCAGAAAGCTTTTTTTTTGTAACTTCCAAATGGCAAAATGCTACCTTTGTCTTCATCACCTTTTGCTGAATTCCTTCACTTTGCAAAGCATTTCATATTTTGGGTAGGGTACCTTCAAGTCAGAGGCTTCAGCCACCAGGTATCCAAGGTAGCCTTGTAAAAATTGACCTAAGGCTTTGAAGACATCAGGAAGACAAGTCCCATTCCAAACAAATTAGCAACAGCACTTTTTGTTAGAGGTTAAGCAGGCTTGGAAAATGGGATTTGAAATATGCCTAGATTGTCACATCAGGCTCATCTCTAATGCAGCAATACAAAGTCATAGACTGATAAAGCCAAGGTGCTGGATGCTTTCACAGAGAGAAATTCTGCAATGAAAATCCATTACTGAACAGGAGCATTGTGGGACACAGGSTGATCACTTGATTTCAAAGATAACATGGAAAGAGTTATTTTAGGTAAAATCCAAATATCATCCTACTTTAGGAGGGACATCAGAAGTAGAAAGAAGAGACAGCTTCTTGCATTYCTGTCCTCCTCATCCTGATAGTCAGGTTAGAAAACCCACTGCTTCTCTGATAGATTTAGTTTATAAACTAAAAATACAAACCACTATGTATAGCTGGTGTGTGTATACAGATAGATAAATAGACACACACACACACACATATATATATAAATATATATATATATATATATATATATATATATACACCAGCCTTTACCACTGTAGACGCTAAATGAACAACTCAGATGGAGTAAATGTATACATTCAGTGCAGGGATTAGAGGGAAAAGGGAAACCAAAGCATGAGATATGCCTGCTGAAGCTAGATCCAGGTGAGACTTCAGTGTGTGACTACGTTTTGCAAGATTTCCAGAGTGCTTACAAAATGTTGGGTCCCTAAGTTATGTCAGAGGAGTGTAAGAAGATCACTGGGGAATTATGTAAATGCTTGGGGGGGCTGAAGTTTGAAATAGTCTTTTAATTTGACACCAGCTGTCTGTAAGCCCTTCACTTGTGCTGATTCTGAGTATGACTTGCAGTTTCTGGAGGATGGACATTAAGGATTCAAAATATCCCTCCCAGCTTCCARTACTACCTGTTAGTCAAATATTGCAACAGCCTTGATCCGTGGCCATTAGGGAGCTAAAGCCACTGCTGCCCATTTAAATGTGCCATTCATTTACCCCTTCCAGTCTGATTTGGCAGTTTGGGCATTGCAGTTGCTTTTTAAAGAGCTCTTCTACGCTGAGATGTTTGGGAAGCTGGCCACATTCCTGCCTCACCATTATGAGTATATGGAGAGTACAGTTGTGCTCTACCCTATGGAGAGGATGGGAGTAGCAGTGCTTGAARGCATGCAGGGCAAGCAGGTGAATTGCTGGCATCTGTTGTTGCTCTATTGAGATTTTTGCAGTGAAAGTTATTTTCATCTTGTGTTTCTTTTCCATAGACTGCAACACTACCACACCTTCATTTCCTCGGCCCCTCCATTGGATATAGTGGCTTGACTGAGTTTTCTTTTAATACAAATGGCTTCATTGTGTTGGTTTTATTTTGCTGGGTTTTCCGGGTTTTTTTYCAGTACACTTTCCTTGTTCCCACTAGGTGGATGAGCTTTACGAAGCCTATTGTATCCAAAGACGTCTCTGTGATGGTGCCAGCAAAATGAAGCAAGCTTTTGCAATGTCTCCTGCCAGTAAAGCAGCTCGAGAGAGTTTGACYGAAATCAACAGGAGTTACAAGGAGTACACAGAGGTACATCTTCAACAGTTCATTCTTTTCACCCTCACACTGTTTGAAAGCCATGGGAACTTTACCTCTAATTACAGGGAGAGCTTCATCCAAACAGAGGAAGTAAAAGCAAAACTCAGCAAAGAAGAATTAGTATTTGTTTTTCTTYAGGTGAATGCCCAAAGATTAGATGGCCCAAAGAGTTCCTTGAAATAACAGTTTAGACTCTGTGAGAGCAGGTTATACCCAGAAACTGCAGCACAAGAGCAAAAGCACAAATCTGCTCCAAACCTACTTAAACTCCAGCTGCCTCCTTCCCACCTGSAGATTTAGGGATGGCAGGTTGACTGGAAACCAGGTGTGTACAGACATGTGCTGCATCCTACCTGTTGTACTTGCTGTGATAAAATCTATTTTATTAAACAGGYACTGGATGATGAACAACAGCCTAATAGTGTTGCAAACATCCTGGCACACAAGCTGTGTCAATCTTCCAAAATCTGAAAGAAGAACTGGAGARGTTCTGATATCCACCTCCCACAGTCTTTTTTCTTAATGTAGTCCATGTTTCTTGRGAGATTAAATCATGCTGGGAGCCACTTTGGCACAGAGCTGCTGCTGTTGGCACATGTCTTGGCTGGAGAGGACCAGAACAGTGACCAGGTTATGCTCCAAGGGCCACAGCTTCCCTTTGCCATCCAGAGGATCAGCATGCAGTGGCAGAGGAGAACTGGTGTTGCACTCAGTGTCAGCAAAGCATGCATAGTTCAGCTGCCATTTTTAGGGCCAGACCTAGCTAAACAACAAGAATGGCTCTGAGATTGATTTTATTGCAAAATATCTTTCATTTGCATAACAGAATCTGTCCTTATAAAAACAGACCTTAAAAAAAAAACAAAAAGCTTATCTGATCTCACTGTTCTCTTTTCCAACACAGAACATGTGTACCATAGAAGCAGAGCTGGAAAACCTTTTGGGGGAGTTTTGCATCAAGATGAAAGGTAATTGCCTTTTCACCTTTACCGTTTTTCTCCGAAAGAGTGGCAGTTGCTGCACACATGGGTGAGGGTATCAAGATGTGCTGTGTAACATTTATTTATGACAGGTGGGGCTTCCCACCCCCCACACACACCCCTGAACCTTCAAAACTCCAGCTTAGACCCCTGCCTACTGGAAAGGATCACAGAAACAGGAACATCAAAGCTCACAGAGAGACTTTCTGAGATTCTGCTTCTTGCATTCTGAACTAATTACCTCCCACAAAGACTTCTCCCAACAGCCAAAGCAATTTAGTTTCGAAGGCTGCTGTACTTTTTGCCTCTATTTCAGTAACTTTTTGAGAAGGTGACTGGGAAATTATGTGAATATCCATGGAGCTGAACTTGAAATTCAAAATGCCTTCTTAATTTGACATCAGCGATTTCTAAGTCCTTTACTTTTGCTAATTGTGACTGATACTATTTTTGACCAAACATAAAAAAAATCAAAAAGCTGGGGATAATTTTCCTGGATAACTCTGTGAGGGCATTCACCTTTCCATTTTATTCCTTGTCTTTGTGACAGAGGAATTTATGGGTTTGAATAATGGAATCAGTTTTATCTGAAGCCTCAGTGGATCAAGTATTGCTAATGCTGTTATCCCTTTAAGACTCTATGTCTTAGAGAAGAGATTGGAGGAGGATATCTTTTTTGCATCTTCCGTCACTGGCATGAAAATAGTTCTGTAAAACAAAATCAGCATCTAAATATTCATGAACTCCTAATTCTTCACTTGAAATCTTGCCATTTAAAACATCCACAGTATTGCTGGTGGAGTTTTGAGAGCTCACAAATCTCATACGAAGTTTTCATTATGCCTGCCTTGTTGTTTCCTTTGACTGCATTGCATAAAATTAATCTTCATCTTAGATTAGATTAAATTAAAATAGCTATTCTGTGCTCTCATATTAGAGAAAGCAATTGCAGCAGCTGTTGGACTTCTCCTAGCTCCATCCCTCAGGTTTTAGATGAACACACAGAGACTGAGCCAGATGTTTCTGTACAGAAACCCACAGCAGAGCCACAGTGTGGACATGCTGAATGAAATAATATCACAGCGTATACAAAGGGATTTGYCAGCTCCCTTGGAGCATTCCTTACTTGCTGTAAATGCAATGCCAGTTCCTGAMAGCAGGACGTGTTGCAGGAAGTGTCACGGTGTCACAAAGGCTGGGCTGAAGAGGTCTGGCCCTTTCTCTTTTGAATGCCAAATCCTGTGGCAGAGCTCAAGGGCTCTGCAGAAGGCAGGTACTGCACTCACCTGTGGGAGTGGAGCACAAACCACCAAAAGCTGCTGCTTCTGAACACAGTTTGCACCACACAAAGAAGCCCAAATTCAAAAACAGCAAAGAGAAATACCCTATTAAGTATTCTCTAATYAGGGCATCTGAGATTTCTATCTAGATGGTTTTCCCTCGGAATAGGAATCCTGTAGGACAATCCAGCCATWGCTATTGCTAAGGCTTGCAACAATTCTAGCACAAAAGCTTGCAGATTGCACAGCAAGTTTCCCCCTCAAGTTATACTACAGCATATCCAGCTAACTTTAGGATCTAATTTAAAATCAAAGCATTCCTCTMCCCAAAGCTTATCTGTTCCTAGCCATTCCAGTGAAAGTTATTTTTATTTTGTGCCCTCTGTCACTTACACTGAAAGCAAGCCAACCTACACAGTGCTGTCAGGAAGCAGGGGAGCTGCGCAGTGCTTTAATGACTGGTATTTAAAGAAAACAAAAAGACTAATCATTTTTCAAAATCAAGATAATAAATGTGCCAGCAGGCTTAGATAACCAATCAGGATTAACCAGTTGTTGAAATTTACCAAGGAARTCAAATGTGGAAGTTCCTGTATGGAATTTGCATGTCCTGTTATGATGTCCAGGGAAGTGCATTTATGGCTGTTTGCAGTGCCAGAACAGCAGGAGGTGAAAAGCCCAAATGTTTCACTCAAGGCCCTGGTACACCAGTGGCTCTGTGTCACAGAGCCACCTCCAGCAGCCACGGTCCAGGAGTCCAGCACTCCACACACCAGCAGAGTTGCATGTGCTGCATCCGCTTCAGGTGGCCCTGCCCCCTTCCCACAGCCACGTGATGACCCTGTCCCCTAATTACTTGTGCTGACCCCCCAGGAGCAATCTGCTGTCTCGTCTGCATTACGAGCCCAGTGCTTTTACAAAGGTGTGATGTTTGAAAATGTATGGTAGAACCACTGGTTCCTGACATTTTGCAGACCCCAAAAACTTGTTTCCTGTGGAAGTACTCACGCCCTATTATCAAGTCAACCCTAAGCTCCTCTCTTCACCATGCTGAAAAGACTTGACCAGGGCCAGTCACAGCTCACAGACCTAGACATCCATATGGACTTTTAAGCTGGAGTTTCCTCACCCTTCCATCCCATCCACTAGGCAAAGAAAGGACCTTTTATTTTCCTCAGGTGCTTTTGGTGATGTGTCCCAGCAGAGATCAAATTCACTTATAAAAGCACACCTGGGGAGAGAGAAGCAATGGCAGAGTGCTAGTAATCTTAAATTATTTATAAACAGTAAATAAATTAGAAAGGAATTGGCAATATGAGCTCTGTGCAAGGGCCTCTCTGTTCTGCTAAACACTCAGATGAGCGAAGAAACCTCTTTTCTGGTCAGAGAAATCGAAGAGGCAGATAARCAGATCACAGGGACAGTCCATGACTCCATGCAGGGATTGAGTTGCTCTTACAGTACAGCTAGCAGGATTAATTAATTCCTGCAAATAAAGCCTGCACTAGGGTTCCTCATACTTGCCTTGATTATAACACACCCCTGTATGTTCTGTTGCAGCATTCCTTTCTCTGCCACAGGCTTTGTATGTGGCCTCCAGATGGTTTCTTTGGGCACTGCAACACCAGAGGCTTAGATTTAGGCTCACATGGCAAAGCTGAGTAAATTTTTAGAGCAAAAAAATAAAAAGCCATAGCTACACACTGAAGGAATCTGTGAGAAAGGMAAGGCTCCCTCTGTGGGAAAAACAACCTTTCTTTTTCCTGTAGAAATGCAGGTCAGCAGGCCAGGAGAGGGGTAGTAATTTCTCTGGGATTTCAGCGTGGTCCCTCAGGAAACTTTCATTTAATATGTAGAGTGCTAGTATAAAAATAGCATCATCAAGCCCTACCTTAAAAAAAACAAAAGAAAGCCCCAAAACCAAACATATATCACAAGTGCTTTGCTGTGCTGCTTCTCCCACTCTGGGGAAAAATGGGATTAATCTCGTGTTACAGATGTCAGTCATGTTTTGTGCAGCACTTACTATTGAAAGACACTCRGCTATTATGGGAATGATAATGTTATGGAAACTCCAAGCAGAAGGAGGCCCTGTTGCTTGCTGCATCTCTATGAGGATGTGAAAAAGGGAATCTGTGTTAAAGCTGGGTCGGGTTAGCAYTGAGCAGCACTCCCTGGTGCTCAGCAGCTCGCCCACACCTCGCCACAGGCAGGGCTCTCAGCTCAGAGTCTGAGGCCAGGTGACATCAGGAAGCTGTTACTCCTTTTTCTAGAATTATTATAGATAAGGAAACTTAAAGCTCTCTTAGGGAAAAAGCTGTAAGGTGTAAATCTGTCATGTGCAAGAAACCACAGCCTAATGCATTTTATATGAAACAAAGAAGAGAGAAAATTAAGATGGGGGGCCGTCTTGGTTTGGAGGGTGCGCAGGCAGCAAGAGGAGATGTAATGGGGAGCTGCAGGAGGCTGTTGCTCTCCTGTCCAAGTGTGGCAGTGGTGGCCCTGGGCACCCCACTGCACCCCACTTCTGGCTCAGCTGTGCTCTGCAGCCCAGGCCCTCCACAGCCCCTGTGTGTCTTTCCTTCTCAGGTCTGGCTGGCTTCGCTCGGCTCTGCCCAGGAGATCAATATGAGGTATGTCTGCATGGGTTTATTGCTTATTTAATAGCAAAAGAATCAAAAGGAGGGCAGATTTCTGCTGCTTTTTACATCATGATGAATAAAACCTTTTCACATCAACTCCTCAATAAACAGCTGTTACTTTTCCTTTATGTGCTCTGAAAAACCTTGCAGTTTTCTATATGTCAGAGCATCTGCCAGAAGATCTATATTTTACATTCAGAGAACTGGGTGATGGCTATTCAAAGAGCTATGAGCTTTTTCTTTTAGCTTTTAAAAATCTTATTTGTGACAATAAATTCTAATTCTCCTGGAGAAAAGCATATGACCTATCCCCTGCACAAAGGGCAAATGGAACACATCCTTGCAATCATCCTTTACTGAATGCATAGGCTCTACTTCATCGAASAGCAAAGTAGCAGAAAGACCCTGAGTAACCATTTCTCGAGAGCCAGATGTTACCTGCTGCGAGGCTGCTTCAGGATCTCTGCTCWTTGCAGTGTTTCAGCAGAGAACATCAGGAGCATGTTAATTAGAGATGGATTAAAATAAAAGCCTCCAGCTCTACCAGAACAGAATTAATCCTGCAAGAAATGTGCAGTGGGTTGATAGTGGATCCCCCCAACCAGTACTTCCTAGCTGCCTCAATCATAGATTCRTTTGTTCCCCCTCTCATTCCCTGTGATGAATGACTCCTGCTGCTCTCACTCCTACTTCATCTGCAGGGCCAGTTACTTGGTGCAGGTGTCTCCCAGCCAGCCCAAAGTGATCTTCCTGTTCTTGATGCTTGAAATTCGGTTACTGCACTATGGATGTCATTCATTCCCATCATCAGACAGCCAAAACCTCCCAGCTGGGGAACTCTCTGATGGGGAATGGCTCACCTGCCTGGGAAGGCAGCAGATCCAGCAAGTTGCAGATGTTAGGAAAAGCCACAGGTGCTTTCATCCTGCCCTCCCAAATCTCCCTTGCCCTGCCACTTTCCCWGTAAATAGAATTAAATACTTTGTAGCTTTGTTATGACCAATCAAGTTATATGAAGTTGAAAGCCTGGATGAGGGGTGCACTACCAAAAGGAGTAGCTGAAAGATAKAGATCCTCCAGGACAGACTTTTTCCTTCTAATCAATGAGAAGCAGAAGGGCAGCACCTACGCCAYTAACTCTTCCAGCTTTTCTCAGACACTTTCCCCAGTTCTGTTTCTGATATTTGTGCATCATGAGAGCAGATTTCTCAAGAAAATAAGGGGATTTTTCTTCTTTAGATTTTCATGCGTTATGGTCGCCAGCGATGGAAACTGAAAGGCAAAATAGAAGTGAATGGCAAGCAGAGCTGGGATGGAGAAGAGATGGTTTTCCTCCCTCTCATTGTTGGGCTGATCTCCATTAAGGTATGCCTGCTGACTCCTTTGMCTGCAAGCAAGGTAGGAGTCAAGAACCTGCCTTCTCATGCACCATCAGCAAAAACACAGAAGCAGATCATTAAACTCTTTGGAAATGAGTCATAATTAGTATTTCTGACACATCTACTAAAGGGCTGTAGTATTGTCCAGTTTAGATACTRCGAGACTAATCAGTTTGTGAAAGCTGTGGGAGAGATCTTCTTCCCAAAAAAGGAGTCTTTCTCTCACTGTTCCATCCCTTCCTTGCCTCCACTCTTCCAAAACACAGTTTTGTCCTGGCTGAAAGTCCATATGTTTCCTTCCAACAAGCCTCCAACCTAGAGATAGCCATTCTCTGACCCCTGCCTAGAAATTGCTGCTAAAAAACATTTCAGATGTCTCTGGTTAGGCAGCTTTAACCAAAGAACGTCTTGAAAGTCTACGAGGAAATGGCCCATTTTAGACACTGCAAAGACTTTATGRAAAAGATGCAGGTGATTGCAAAACCACCAACAAAATAATCCCAAATGTGTGAGACAGTAGGTTTTCAGTGAAAGGCAAGTTGTGACACAGGGTGAGTCACTCTCYCCAATCTAACAACACAGGTTTAAGTTGAAAAGTTAGGGGAACACCTTTTTATAGTACTCAAGAATCTCAGTGTTATTAAGGTTAATGTATATATTCTCTTCCCTTTTTGGACTCTCTCCAAACACTTCCACATAAAAGGTTCAAGAACTGAGTTTCAAGCAAACAGTCAAAGGCTGGTTTGTGTAGGAGCTGCATATAGAACTGTCACTCTGAATTTCCAGGCAGATGTATTTCTAAATATGAATAGTGCTCTACTCTTACTGTAGCAACATATACGGAGGTGGTTCCCCAACATCAGATCTGTGGAAGTCCTCACCAAAGGCCATGATTGGTGAAAAYAGTTACATGATTCAGAGTTACTAGGAGATGAATATGTGGAAGAGTTCCCTTGGGAATTATTAATTAGACAAGTTATATCAGGAGATTCCCAGTCAGGAATTTGTCACAGYTGCTGAGAGACTGTTCTCACTCTTCCCTTGGGCTTAGAGTTAGTACAAAAGATCAAATACAAGATTAGACAGCCCCATGGTCTGAGCCAGTATGGCTGTTCTCTTCTGACACCTATAAAAACCATAAAGAAAACATGGAATCATGGTCATATGCCACTATGTTTTTCTTAAAAAAAAAAACAAAACAAAATCACCACCAAATCCCAGATTTTYTCCTTAAGTAATGCAACAATCATATTTTAGACCCTTTTAGCAAGGAGGCCAGAYCAGACAATCAAAACTATTATCATGGGATTAAGGATTGCAATGCCTTGTGTGGGCCTAGATRTCCTGTTCTTGTTTCTTACAGGTCACAGAAGTTAAAGGACTYGCTACTCATATCCTTGTGGGAAGTGTAACCTGTGAGACAAAAGACCTGTTTGCAGCTCGGCCTCAGGTGGTTGCAGTGGACATCAATGACCTTGGCACAGTGAAGCTGAACCTTGAGATCGCTTGGTAGTAAGTAGAACTTGTTGGTCAGTTGGTCAATCATTCAATCATTCAATCAATCAATCAGCTGTAAAACCAAAGAAAAAATGGTTCATCCATGTGGGTTGTTCTCTCCATATTGTTCCCTGCTGAGGAAGATTGGGAAGGATCTTCTCAGCACCAGGTTTGGTGCTGAGAAATTTTTCACAGTCAGCCAGTTTGCCTGCTTTTCCTGTGGTAAAGAGGGTTGTACCTAGTTTCAGCTGTTAAATTATGTTTGGTAAGTACTGACATTACAAGGCATGGGAAGTACTTAGTGGTATCTCAGAACTGCCTAAAGCTTAAAAAGGGGACATAATTGAGTGATTTTTGGGTTTGTTTTTTGTTTTGTTTTGTTTTGTTTTGTTTTTTTTTTAGTATTAAAATAAATAGTGTAAAAATCAGTGCTGATTTTTGGATTTATGCTAGTATAGCAAAGTTCAGGAGTTGGCCCATCTTTAAAAGCTGGACTTTAAGGTCTTCATGTACCACAAGAGTGATGGGAAATCTCCTGGTGTTCTTTATTCACACTGGTCAGCATAGGTGAGCTGGTAGCCTTAGGACACAAACCCAATTCTCAGTGTATTTTTATGAAATAAGTAAATGTTATTTCTGAAGCAGCATTGACACATTTAACTTTTACAATTGTGTGTGCTGTTTCTTGTAATGCAATAAACATGAAGCCAGCAATAACAGCTCCTGGTTTCCTTTATAATGCAACAGCTCTATTAATAGTTGAGCACCTTTTTCATTAGTATGTGTGACACTTGGCAGCATGAATCCAAGAGTACTTTTCATGTGAGAAGAATAACATCAGACTGCACTACATAAATGATTTCTGAGCRAACACTTTTATCAGAACCGAAAACCACACTTCTGAGACTGCTGTCTAATTAACAACGTTTTCTTTTAAACACTCCAGTTTAAAAACTTGTTACCTCTGGGTTTTGATGTGCTAATAAACCACCTTTTCAAAAATCCTTTCTATGGACCTGAAAGTCCCTCTTGCTCAGCCTAACAACCTTTTATTTTCTCCCCTCTCGCTTGTGTATCCATAGTCCCTTTGATGTTGAAGACTTGACCCCATCCACAGGAAATGTGAGCAAGGCATCTGCTCTCCAGAGGAGAATGTCCATGTACAGCCAAGGCACTCCTGAAACACCAACCTTCAAGGACCACTCATTCTTTGTAAGCTCTGTTTGGCTTCRTGTTTATGTAATGAGAAACCCTAGAGCAGTTCAAACACTGCAAACATTTCATTGCTTTACACGTCTAAGCTTTTTTTTCCCCTGGTTCCAGCAGGTTACCCTTATAAATACTTATAAAGCAAGTGCATTCCTAGCTGCTAATCCTAAAAGAAGGTGACTATGATCCTGGCATCTTTGAAACTATGTGGCAAATTAATGCATACCTATTCTTCTTGCCTGACTGCTATAGTACTTGAATAATCTTTAAAAAATGTGTTTTCATTTTGTAACAGTAGTTAAACAACCATTATAGCACAAGTATTTTTAAGTATCCTGTGATAAAATTTGCCCCTGTACCAAAGATATTCACAGGGTGTTCCTACATTTTGCATGAATCGAATTCTGAATGCTTAATCAGGCCATCTGTACAGAGATTAATTTTACAAGTGCTGCTCCCATGCCTGTAATTTAGTACTCTGCTACAAAGCATTCATTTAACGTGCCCTTCCTCACACCCTGTTTGCTTTAACTGTTGAAGAAATGGCTGCATCCCCTGCAAGACAGGCCAAAGTTGACAATCTTAGATGCTCTTCAAGACACTTTCTTTGACAAGCTTCGCCGCAGTCGCTCTTTTAGTGACCTGCCATCGCTCAGGCTAAGCCCAAAAGCAGAGCTAGAGCTATATGTGAGTCCTGGTTTTYGTTTGGTGAAGGATTTTTTCCGTCTCTCTGTGGCATCTCCATTCCCATGCATGCTTCGTGTGCTGCTCTCCGTCATAACTCACTCATTTTGCTGACTGATTAGAGGGCAGGGCATAACTATGAGCCCATGTGGCYCACATTAAATCAAAATTGCTCTCGGTTTCTACAGAGATAATGATCAGAAGTCAACTATCTGTGGGCAGAGAGCAGGGCAGGAGTATAAGCCAACAGTGTTCTTAAAAATCACCTGCTACACTGATTGACACTCTACATTTGCCTAGTAACATGACTTTCAGAAGCTGAAAGCACACCCATGTCAAGCGAAATAAGAAATAAACCTTTGGCTATGATTATGAGYAGTGAAAAAAGGCTGCTAATAGTACTGGGGAAAAAAATGCCAGTTTTGGACACTTAAACCTTGTGCAGCTTAACAACATGTGAGTGCCTACAGTTCTTTCCAGCAAATTGTCAGCAAAATAGTAGTTGCCTTCCATTTGAGCCATGTATTTCTGTGAGCTGGCCACATAACAAAGCAAGATCTGTAGGTCAGATAGGCAGGCTGACTCCTTAGAGTGATTTTTCCCCATACGTCAGTCAAAATACATATTTGTGTATTTATGCCTTGATAGTTCAGGAGTCTGTATAGGTTGATTTTGCTTCTTAAATGATCAATGTCCTGCTCAATACACCACCAATTTTACTGTCTCATTTCAGCAGAAACTCATGTTGGATGGGACTCCTGTATTGCTCCTGTCCAACAGTTGCTGGACACTGACATCCAAGCTACATGCAAAACATTGAACAAAAAGAAATAGCACAGTACAATCACCGTTAAACCACCATTTCACTAGAGAAACTTTTGAAGCAAACCATTACATTTTACAGATGCTACTTTAAAAGTCAGAAAATAAATAGAACAGAAATCTCTAATGGGAAGGAAAATGCAGATAAGGTGGCTTACATACAATGCCACTGGAAAGAGCCATGGTGCAGGAACTTGTGCAGTGCACTGGAAATGCGTCTGAGAGAATCTAGTAGGGTGAGCAGAATTCATGTGTCTTCTGATCACTTCCTAGAGCTCCCTATTTAGCAGAGAGATRCTGAGCGCAGGTTTTCCAGCAATTTTCCTGCTGAAATTGAGGAGCCATGCCAGGAAAAAGCAGAAGTTTGATTTGAAATACTTTTTTCCATCTCTTGAGTCTTGAATGTTTCTTTAATCTTTTTTTCTTTCCTTTTTCTTTCCTGGGCACATGCTGTATTTTTTTCCTTTTTCCCGTGCTGCATGAGAAACATTTTCTCCCTATTATCTTTTCAGTCAAATTTGCCAGATGATGTCTTTGAAAATGGGTCGGTGGCCACCGAGAAGCGGCCTCTTTCCTTCACTTTTGGTGACCTGCCTTACGAAGATGCCGTGCCCCCTGCCAATTCAGCAGAGTCCTCATCTTCTCATGTCAGCTCCAGCCCTGACATCACTGCGACCCCCACTCAGCACCAAGCCCTCGGGTCCTCCCAGAGCTCAAGCCTGGACTGCAGCAGCAGCGACTCCCGCAGAGACTCTGTCACTGAGCCAAAGGACCTGCTGTCCCATGGAGAGGGAGCGGTGGCTGAGAGCAAGAACACCCCAAGGGCAGCTCCTGAAGTTTGCCAAAAAATCTCTGATGCTGGGAGTGATCATATCTTTGTAGAAACAAGCGTCCCRGTGTCTCTGCTGCAGGACACGGATGAAGGGTCAGAACTCAAGCCCGTGGAGCTGGATACCTACGAGGGCAACATCACGAAGCAGCTGGTCAAAAGGCTTACCTCAGCAGAGACACCCCTGACCCCAGAAAGGCTGCCATGTGAGGGATCCATTAGTGGGGAATCAGAAGGATATAAGTCTTATCTCGATGGAAGCATTGAAGAAGCCTTACAAGGGCTTCTCTTAGCGCTTGAGCCACATAAAGAGCAGTATAAAGAGTTTCAGGACCTGGATCAAGAAGTGATGCATCTAGATGACATCCTAAAAGTGAGTACTTTTTCAGAAAATACTACCCTAAAGAAAATCTGAGCAGGTAGAATCTCTTCTCCTGCCTCACAAACATCMAAGTAGGCTTTCTGGAGAATGGTAGAATTCCCTGGTAGCGGTAGATGTACTCCTTCTTGGGGCATCCTGTCACAATGTTGCATTTTTTAACTTTTATCAGCAATGTGCTTATCATAGCCTTGTATGTTCAAGTAATGGATCTTTTATCAAAACCTGGGGGGAAGAGAAAAAGGTGCTATGACAGAAGGGTAATTAAATTATGCCCTTCTCTGAACGCTTTGTGAACCGTTGTGAATCACCACYTGTGAACCCATTGCTTGTGCCATGCTGGAGATCAAATATAGCCAAACTTCTGCCTTTGAAATCTATGAGTCACATCCTCAGTGRGTGTACTTTAGCATCTACCCCTGAACTCTGTGGAGCTGTGCAAAATTACACTAGCTGAGGATCAGGCCTTGTGGCCATAGAAGTTGAATTTTCTAAATTGCCAAAGGAATTTAGAAGCACAATCTCACTGAAGGTTGCCATCCCCATTGTCATCTAGGCTTCTTCTAAGCCTTTTCCTTTTTCCCTCATTCATTTTCATGAGARATACCCTGTCATTGCACCAAAAAGCACAGAAAAATGCTAAAAATCATAAGAAAAGGGGGTTGCATGTGTGTTGTTAATATGTTTACTGAGGATCACTGTGACTTGTTTCTCCCCATGGATAACAACTCATGACACATTACTGTGTATTTATGGGAAATAATCATTTCAAATGCTTCATATTCATATGCAAGTTGGTCTGCTAGTTATTTAAGCCTCATCATTCAAAAACATGGCTGAGGAGGAAGCAGGGAATCATTTATTCTTCTGCATTATCTTTTTACAAAGAAACTTTTTTAGCCTCCTTATTTCCATTGGTGTTTACAGCTGCATGGTACTTTCCCATGTTAAGTGCTTTTTTTGACAGCCTGCAGCCCCTGCTCCTTGCATTATTTTTTACTAGAGAGGTTCAATCAGACAAAGGTACCATTACTATTATTTTCTAACTTGGTACAAAGAGGTCAACTATCCAAAGGGAAGAAGAGCAATGGAGACTGTTTATTTAGACTGCTCTGAACAGAAGTTACAAACTGACAGACTTGGGATGGGGCAGAGAGGATGGATGTGTGCAGACAGGATTCCTGCACACTCGGAAGGGATGCCTCTTCCAGATCTGTTAAAGTCTGGGTGTCACTTTCTGTTCAGCTCACAGACTGACACTCAACATCACCAGCAACCATGCAGGGCTCCTCATGCAGAAAGCTTGAGCTGGAATCCTCCCTTGGCCATGTTAGATGAGCAGAGAAAATGGCCCACATACTGCTGTTTGCTTTTGCCTGAAGAAGCTGCTCTACCAGCCCTGAAGGAAACGGAAGCTGAAAGTATTGGGGCTGCACAAGAAGTGGGATACAGCATTCATCCTTATCACAGATATGTTGGGAAATGGAGTATGAAAGATGTTGAAGTCATTACACCAACCAATGGGGATGATCCCTCAAGCTACATTTGATTCTTCAGGATGACCCTGGAAGCAACTCTGTGGGAAYATCTGGATGAGTCACCACATACTTCATATTTTCATACTTCCTACAGCCATAGCAGGGTTTCYTTTGCATTTCTTCCCTGCAGTGAGGTGGGATGGTTTCCCCCTCTCTCTAATTTCTGCATTACAGTACTGCCTTTCTCTGCCACTTAGGAATCTGATGCCTTATTGGCTTTTCCTTGATAAGCCATTTGGATTCAAAGGCCACAAAAGTCCTCTCATTCCATTAATAAATGTGCAGATATGGGACCAAATTAATTCCTGGTTAAGGTCTGTTGGACTTACATCTGGAATAAATCATATAGTGCCATTGGATATGTATAAATTGGCTTCTGTAGYTAGAACAGCAATTAAGGAATGTGCCTTCCCCTTTCAACTTCCATTGCGTTAATTGCCATCATTCCTTTCGGAGAATGCCGAGAGMTGCGAAACTTGGATTCAAGAAGTACTTCTCATTTCTATAAAACACATTGAATTTTGCCTTTGAGGGTTTTCCTTTGGGGAAGAGAGTGGGTAGCATGATGAGGGGAGGAGGAATGGAAGAGTTTTCCCAATTCTCAGGCTTTGATTGTATATGCTATGAATATGAAGGCTTGAAATGAAACACCCAATAAAATGAAGTTTTTAAAATAAAATGAAGAATTTGAAGTTTTAAGCTTTATCCTTTATTTTTTTTCTTATCTTTCTGTAGTAGCTATTATCTGGGGTTTTCATTGGTTCGTTCTGCCTTTGCAGTGCAAGCCAGCAGTAAGCCGAAGCAGGTCCTCAAGTTTAAGTCTAACAGTTGAAAGTGCTTTAGAAAGCTTTGATTTCCTGAACACCTCTGACTTTGATGATGAGGATGGTGGTGGTGTGGAGGTTTGTAATGGTGGAGGAGGTGCAGACTCGGTATTTTCAGATACTGAGATTGAGAAGAATAGGTAAGTTGGTAGTACCTGCCAGCTGTGCTTACGCCAAACTGACACCCTGGCTCTTTGTCACTAACAGGGGATCCTGGTGCACAATTTATTCAAGGAAGACTGACTAATCCTTGATGAGTTTTAGGGTCAGAGGGCTCCCTGTGGCTGCTGCATACAAAATCTTTAGCTTCCAGGACCATTTTTTTCCCTGTTCAAATATATGCAATCTGTCCTCCAAAGGAGAAGGGTAAATTTAATTAAGCTGACTTCAATACTGGCAGAGCCTCTTCCTTGACATAGGTTTGGACCTGGCTTTCCTTGGATGTAATTACTAATTCCTCTGTGGTTTTTCCCCCCTCCCTTTGTCTTTTCTCTCTAGCCGAATGAGTCTTTGCAGTGGATTAAGCTTGTCAGTAACAATAACACAGGGCCAGATTTAAGCAGCATGATGTAGGTTTCCTTTGGAATGTAAGAGTGATGACTGGTACTCTGTTCATGGCCCTGCGTGTTACCTGCCCTTCTTTCATCACTTTTGGTCTTTCTGAGAAAAAAAAAAAAAAAAAAAAAAAAAAAAAAAGAAATCAAAAAAGCTGTGATGCTGTGCCGTGGCCTGCCGTTGTTGTGTGACTTTAAGATGCTGTGCTTCAACCATTAGATCTAAAAGCATGTTTGCATCCCGTGAGCTGACACGATGCCCAGCAGGCACGTAAGCGGCACTAGAGCTGGAAAAAAAGAAAGGAACACGGTTCCCTCACACSCTGCACTTTCCAAATGGGGAGTTGTGCTACTCACAGCTTGCTTAAAGCAGTTTGAGTGCAACAAGCAACCACCACGCCATTCCCATCATCTCATGTCCTCATTCCAGAATAAGACTTGGTGGGAAGAAAAGCTTGGGAAATTGTGTTGCTTGCTAAACTGGCACTCTGACCTCAGTCCATTCTGTGCTGATTTAAGGATCTAGCTTCAAYCAGTTAAAATAGAAATTAAAATTTCATTTTTTTCCCCTCTGGCTCATCCCCAGCCAGTGCAGATTCCCGCTTCCATTTTTAGATGTGTAAGTGTGTGACTCAGTGTAAAGATTGCAAGTGTTGAAACTTCTGAACTTGCAGCCAAACACACTTGCCATCTGGGGACTGACCTCAGGCTTTGCATTTAAACACAGGGAGGATCATTTGTACAGCAAGACAATATTGGAAATAATGATTTAAAACAGAGCCTTGCTCTACACTCTTACAGAAACAATTGGCAAAGTAAGCTGTACACATTGTGTCTAAAACAGCATATGAAAACATCATGTCTCRTTCTTCAGCAGTAGTTTTTCTTCTGCAATGAGCCTTAAATTTGGCAGCAGGAGGACTCTGAAAGCACAGAGCTGTTCTTAGGAGCTCAGTGTTTGGGAATGTACAAATTGTCACGGTGCTTTATCCAGAGCGACTGAGCAGGTGATTGGTCACAGATGGGAGAATGCTGTCACCAGAAAGGGACAGTAACCACGGGTTAACAAAGCTTGCTGTTGAGGGCATCACATCACTCAAGGCAAACCAGTCAGAGGACACATTTGTCCCCTAAATGGGTATGTCCCAGCTGCACCCAGCCAGGGCAGCCCTGCTCCTTTGTGATATGATGTGCTCATCACAGGTTTCTGGGTGCTTTCAGCTCTTCTGCCGTGCTCTCTGCTCATCACCGTGTGTGAGTGTGGGGTGGGTGTGTGTGTGCTGTGGCAGCAGCCGGCCCTGCACTGACCTCCTGCTCCTCCCTCCTCCCAGTTACAGGACGGAGCACCCCGAAGCCAGAGGCCACCTGAGCGAAGCCCTCACCGAGGACACGGGTGTGGGCACCAGCGTGGCCGGCAGCCCTCTGCCCCTGACCACAGGCAACGACAGCCTCGATGTAACCATAGTTAAACACCTGCAGTATTGCACCCAGCTCATTCAGGTACCATGCCTGCCTCATTCAGGGCACCTATTTTGAAGTCATTCCTTCCTGCAGCATTGGTACAGGCAGGCTGGCAAGATCAGCACTGTTCCCACGAGGCAGAGGAAGCACAGGGCTGGGATAGGCACCATGYTGGGGAGCCCCCAGCCATAAGCACCTCCATCGTTCCACCCTGGCCCGTTTCGGAGCAGACCTGATGTGTGAACTGTGGGGCACTTGGCAYGAGCTGTCCCCTGATGGGCAGGGCAGTGGGGGACAGGGCCATCCTCTGCTCTGGGTCACAGACACCTGCCAGCTTCTCTGGGGGGTCCTCAGTGGGATCATGTCCCCAGTTAAGGCAGCCCATGTCTTCAGAGGTAAAAACAATAAAAAAGTAGTCCTGTCCCCACTGTTTAACTGAGCCCCAGATGAGACTGCAGCATTCAAGAGCAGAAATTAATTTTTGCACGAGGCAGAGAGATTTTGTCTGCAACAGACACAGTGAAGGCAGCATGAGACAGCTCCCCTGGGACATCAAAATTGTCAGTTCATGCTCACAACTACAGAGATTTTTCTGTAGGTTTTTTTTTTTTTTTCAGAGTCCATCCACACGTGAATTTAAACATCCAGTAAGTGGGGGCATCAGGGTTTTCCTGGTGAATCAAAACATGCTGCAACTTCCCCTTTACAATTATTTTGCTCTTTCATCTTAGATATAATTAGCTTTATTTTCCCAAAGGCTCATTGGAGCAACAGAGAGCGAGTCTGATTCCAGCACCCTTAGCGCTGAGCTGGAAACTCTGCTGACTCACAGCTGTGAGAAAAAGGAAGGTTTTTGATTTCAATACAAGAGTACACAGTAAATACACAGCTGAGCAAGGTGAAAGGATTAATTAATTAACAAAATTAGTAAAAGCACTTAAGTAATTGATCAGAGCTGAAATGGAGTGGAGAAAGAGCAACCTGTGGTCTTCCTCTGTGCAGGGATGTCCTGAAATTCTACAGCCTTTGTTGTGGGAAAGTCAGACAAATATTATTTTCTGGCTTTAAGTCTTATGGTGATGGGTTTCTTTAGCTATGTAGAGTGTGTAATTCAGAAATCATTTATGCAAATGGCTATTTGGATACTCAGGTTTGGATCTGGATGCAGATATTGAAGGTATGGGCAATGATGAATATCAACCAGAACCAGAAAATATCCCAAAGACTAAAAACTTTAAAAAGTTAAGGAGATCCTGTGGTTCCTTGTGTCATTGCACTTCAGGTTTTTTGGAGTTTTTTGTTTTTTTCTGAGGCCCGGTTTGTTGGTGGTTTTTTTGGTTCAATGACCTCTTTTCCTCTTTTCCCATTTATCTTCACCAGCAAATTGTGTTCTCCAGTAAAACACCATTTGTGACAAGAGTCCTCCTGGATAAGCTGTCCAGGCAGATCCTCGTGATGGAGAATATTGCAGAGATCAGCACTGAGAACTTGGGAAACATCACCTCTCTTACTGATGGTAAGAGACAACTTAGGGGCTTCCTTCTGACAAGGGTTTGTTTGAGCAGTGTGTCTGCTGAAACAATCACTGTGCAGAGCTCACCAGAGGTGCAGGAGGTGCCACTGTTGTAAGGGCTGGCTCAGGGTCACCAGGAGGTGCAGCTGTCACTGCAGCCAGGCAGGTGTCACCTACATCTGTCCTCAGTGCTGGTATCCAGAAATACGCAAGTGAGAAGGGTCTTTTCCAGGTTGRTGTGCAGAAGATGGACAGATGTCATTGGTGTTAGGGATGGGGATACTGCCACCTCTGAAGATAAAGGTTTTTCTTCCCCTTTTCACTGAGGAAAGGCAGGATTTACATTTCAAAATCAGAGGCATAATACAACTCCATTAACATTTTTATTTYTAGTCATCTCTATGGAGAATTACTTGGTTTTCTTTTTGCATTTATTTTAATACTTGGAAGAGTTTGACAAACACATAGTTACCCTCATGTACACTCTGTCAGGATAGGTAAATACTATATGGTGTATTTACTACATCAGAAAAATGAGACAAAAATTGAGTGACTTACTTGAGGCCACAGAGCAGGGCTAGGGCAGGGACCAAACTTGTGCAGACCATTTGTGGTGTTCCCCAAGCATTTTGTGCYATTTAAAAGGAAGAGACATCAGTGCCAAGAACTGCATCAGGAGCAAATTTTCTCACAAGAGAAAAACCATGTTTGAAACCTGAAGTGAGCACATGGTCAYGCTCTTTGAAGGTAATGGCTCAGGGACACCCAGCAAACAATAACTGCCCATGAGCAGGATAGGGTGAGATCTCCTCCAATCTTACCATCTTTTCTCAAAGTCTTTGCTYCCAGCATGACTTTACTTCATCATTRATTTTGTCTTCTCCAGCAATTCCAGAGTTCCACAAGAAGCTGTCACTGCTGGCTTTCTGGATGAAGTGTACTGGCCCCTCAGGAGTGTACCACACCTCTGCAGACAAGATGATGAAGCAGYTGGATATCAATTTTGCTACCACTGTGAATGAGGAGTGTCCAGGACTTGCAGAAACAGGTACGAACTGCTGCAAAAAACTGCCATCAAAATGGAGAACAGTTGTGTACTGGGATTTGTTTTCCAACCCCTTGGAGATCTGATTTGCYACAGCTCTAAGATCTCATTTGAAAACTAATGCTACAACTCTTGAAACAGTTCTGGCCCCAAATGATCAGATCGTACTAGGAGAAAAAGGTGAACTTAACAGAAAAGTAAATACTGTTTTAAGGTTTATGAGCTAACCAGAAAGGAAGTCTGTTCCCAAATACACATTTGTAAGTGATTCAGTGAAGCAAGGATCCTTGCACTTAATTTTGTGTGTCTTTATAATGTCCATGCCCCATTAAAATGCCCTGGAATGAAATTAATCCACATTCAAGTMTGACATGAGTTCTTATCTCGAGTGGGATGTACCACACCTCAAACCCCAGCTGTACTGACTGGCTCTCCCTGGGACACAATGGGGATGGAGGCTGATTTGTCCAGTTGTGGGCCCCTGTGCTGTAGGTGCCTACCCAGGGCAGTTTTTTCCTTCCTGCTCCGTGCTATGGCTCTCATGGACAGTGCCTCAGACCAGCCTTCTGCCTGCCACACACTCATGCAGGAATGTAAAAAAGAGCAAAACCAAATCCTGCCTCTGTGCACATCTCCCCTGCCTCAGTGGCMCTGCAGAGATGTAACAGGCAGTGCACATGGTGAAGGGATTACATTTCAGGATATTGTTTAGGTAGAAATGATGCTGTATGAATTGCATAGGAAGCAGCACTAGAGGTTCATTCTTACAAAGAAATTCTCTGGTGATGAGACAGGGACAAGGCCTGGCCAGCTTCTAACCTAACCACAGTTGAGTTTAGAAACACTGGGAAGTTGGCTTTGCAGATGTGGTTCTTTCTTTCTGGTTTTGAAGTGGACTGTGTAATTTTGCGAGCAGCTTTTGCTCTCACTAACCTGTTCCTTTGTCCATGGTTGCCTGCAGTCTTCAGGATTTTGGTGTCTCAGATCCTGGACCGGACAGAGCCCGTCCTCTACTCCAGCATGYCCTCCGAGACCATTACTGTCTTTCAGTATTACAACTACTTTGCCAGCCACAGTGTCAATGACCTTGGAAGCTATTTGCTACAGCTCGCTAAAGAAGGTAGGGGATATAAATYCTGCTGGCTAATTAGGGGGTACATCCCTGTCTTACTGAGCTTAACTCAAAGCAGTTCAACCCTGAGGCTGATTTTACAAAAGAAGGAAAGAAAAGAGACAGAGAAGTGCCCTGGCTATGAAGTGAATGCCCCTGAACTGTTGTACATATCAAGGGAAAGGGGCAGATGCAGATGGACCCTCAGTCATTTCTATTTCCATATTCAAATGGAAAAAAAACTGCACTGAAAGCATTGCTTTTTAGGAAATGGCTGATGGTGGTGGGCCGAGCCCAAGGTCTGGGAAGTTTTCTGTGCCCAAAGCTTTGATGATATGTTGTTGGTCTTTCACCATCTGTTATGGAGACACCTTCTGAAGTGCTTAGCAGTTCTCAGGAGCCAAAGGATCACAGCACCTCAGAGTTTTGCAGGCTYTGCCACCAAGAGCTAAAGAGAGAAGCAGATGCTGCACAAAGGTTTTCTTTGTTTCTTCTCTGAGAGGGAGTTTGAACAGCCTTACCTAGTTTTGTTTTTTGTTTGGGCATACAAAGGAGCTTTTGCTCAAAGCCTGGAGGCAAAATGGCACTTTAACTCACTTCTGAAACATATTTGCCCTGGCTCTTGTTGGCAGACATCAGYCTATCCAGGAAAAGCTCTCACAAAGATGCTCTGGAAGTCAATACACTGACAAGGATACTTCGTTTCAATTGTTAGAGCAARAATTTACATCTTCCAGYAGAAAGTAGAGATTTGACAGGTRGGCCTTTAGCTTTGGGTAGGCTCARATGGKGATTTTTTTYATATCCTTTGTGTRTGTAGTATAAATGAAGGATTTCTAGTGAGGAAAGGATCAATCCAAAATGCTGAGAGRATAAAGTAAGTAACACAGACCTTTTTCTTGCACTTCTAGCGTCCGTGGTTCAGGTGCTGCAGTCAGTGAAAGATGGAAAACTACAGCAAAATGTGTCCAAAATAAACTCCAATAACCTTCCACCACAGCAGGAAGTTTTGAGAGCTTTGGCTTTACTTCTCAATGAAAATAAAAACGAAGTCAGTGAGACTGTGGCATCACTTCTGACAGCAACTGCAGAAAACAGGCACTTCAGGGAGAAGGTAAGTGGCAGAAAATCATCTGATGCATGAGAGACCTCTATCATTGTGATCTTTTTCTACCTGTATGTCTCAAATATCTGTACATATAACTGCTCCAAGCTTGATTTAAACTGATCCAGAGGGATATCCTGTCTAATTTTTCTGCACATGTACAGGTCTGTTTCTGTCTTTATGCCAGTCTGCTTCTACCTGCCATTACGCTAAACAGGTACTAACCCAAACTGCAAATACTTACTGAGTGCTGTGCCCTCCAGCTATCTTCCACACTTCAGCATTTCTGCTGCCCTGTCTCAGACTTGGCTTCAGTCCAAGGCTTCAAGGTAACAGTCCCCAACACCACCAACATGAAAAGACGTAGGTTTCGGATTTCTTTTTTTCTTTCCCCAAAGGAGTCTGCCATCTATGGGACTTCCCACCGTTTCTGGAGGGGATGGACTGCCTTGGGCAAACACAGCACAGTTGTGAGATCTAAGATTTGAGTCTGTCACCCATACCAAAAGCAACAAGCAGGGTCAGGTTAAACAGAGAAATTAAATAGAGGGGAGAAGGAAGAGTAAGAAAAAATTAGGGGTTGGTTTCTACCCTTTCATGGCAGACCTTTCCCTACAATCCTGCTTGTTCTTTGTTGGGAAAGAGCAAAAGAAAAGGCAGCTGGAAGAGGAAGAGTGGTAGAAGGAAGGCAAAGAGAGGAGAAAAAGCTGCTCACTCCTTGCTTCTCTATCAACACAGTCCCCTCTTTGCTTGCCCTCCCTCTTCATCTGCCATTTTTGCAGCCTCTTGGTATTTCATACTATCCTTCTCCATCCCCAGCTTCCTGGAGGCAGCATCTCAGGGAAAATATAATTTTTTTTCCTGGAACAGGCATGTGTAGCTGATACCTGGGAGGGTTTTGTGCAGCCTTATGATGTAGATCAGGTCACTGCACAGCTGAGATTTGCTGCTCAGCAGTAGCTGCTGATTTCTAGGGCCAAGCAGTAAACTGGTCCAGCAGCTCATGCTAAACTTGTAATCATTACCTTTAGTCTCCCTGGGGTCTATAGCAACCAGTTCATGATTCTCCCTACACTAAAGAGGCCGTCTCAAGGGTCAGCTCTTGCAATATTCATTCAAAGCTCTGTGGTGATCTATTATGAAAGGCCTTCAAAGGTGCCAGACTGTGCATCTCACTTACACATGAACTTTTCTGAGTTCATGGAAAAAAACTGGCCTGAGACTACAGATCTGTGGCTGGTGGTCTGGCCTGGATCTGCTGTAGGGAATTGTCCCACCCCGTTAACTGCACCATCCCACATGCTCACTGTCAGGGAGGCAGGCTGCAATTGCTCASCCTTTAACAGGGTAGCAATTCCTCCATGCTCTACCCTTGTGCTCTGTGRAGGCACAGACATTGTCATTGCTGTTCTTTATCTGTTTTCAGGCCTTGATTTACTACTGTGAAGCACTAACTCAGCCCAACCTGCAGCTGCAGAAAGCAGCTTGCTTGGCTTTAAGATACCTCAAGGTAAGAAACAAGGAATACACTGTGGTACTTGGCTTTACTTTATAGAAAGGACATTTAATAGGTACAAACAACAAAAGAGAAATTGTAATAACAGCATCAGTAATGTTTTTGTTTTGTGCTGCTGTGCTCCATCCTTTTTCAGATAAAGGGAATGGTTTAGAAGCTTCTAAACCACAAACACCCTGGGCTCTGCGACCTTGGCAAAGTTTTATCTTTTGCATATCATCTTTTCCTCCCTCTCGTATTGACTTCAGGAGATTTCACTTCACAGAGGAAAAAAAATTCATCCTGAAAGTACTGGCTGAGAAGGATGAAAAAATGCTTTCCCAGGATAAAATTAGCTCTAATGCATGGGGGTTGCAGTAGCAGAAAAGACAGACAGCAGAAAAACAGCTTGTTTTGTGACAAACTGGTACATCTGGGCACTACATCTACAGTCAGCATTGGGTACCATCTTTGCACTTCAGCTCTTGGCAGGATGGGAAAATGCACTTTTGTTTTGGTTGTATAGAGCCATGGGAGGCAGCAGACACCCAAGCCCAACTAGTACAGGGCACTGGGGGAAAAAATGTGTTCCATGAGACAGTCACTTTGGACTGACTATTTCTCCCTCTAATGTGTCCCCTGGAGGACAGCTCTAAAATGTAWCTTCATCCCAGTCACAACTGATGCCATCCAATACATAATCCACTATTGTTTAAATATGAAAAAGCTTTTACCTTAAATGAAAAGTGAGCAGGCATCCCTGATTGGCAAAGGTGAGGGACATTCCATCTCTGCTGCATGCAGGGTGCAGTGGGGTTCTTGCAGTGGGGCTCCAGAAAACTCAGACTAGGAACCAGTAGTGGGAGCTSGAGCTAGACAAGTTTAACTTGAATAGTGTGGCTCTGATGAGTTTTGGATGTGAGAATGGCAATGGCTGGGGAAAAAAGCTATGAGGGAAAGTATCATCATTTGGGATCGTTAAAGAAAAAGCTGAAGCTGGAAGTTACTACTTCAGAGATGGAAATGCTACAATGGATAGGAGGCTGTGGATGGGGTAACCCAATGGCAGTTTAATCCACATAACTTCCACAGGGTCCCAGTGAATCTCTGAGGAGGTTTCCAGACTGCAGCAAGCTCTGTGTTGCTGAGGCCCCATCACTCACAGGCACTCGAGCTGTGGTCACCAGTGTGCACCCAGTGCAGACCTATCCCGGGTCACACATAAGTGACCACACTGAAGGCAAGGTGGTGACATTTAATGGCTCTGGTAGCAAAGCCCTCATTCAGAGCATGTGGGGCAGATCTGTGCCCCTTGGATCAACAGGGYTCAGAAAAATAGTGATTCTGTGGCTCTGTGGCCTCTTCCATGTGTCACACTGGGGCAGTACCTGCCTTCCCTTTCCCCCATCTCTCTTGTAGTATTAAACWGCCAGYYAGAGASAYTATGACAGCTGCTCTYCCTGAAGACCTGACATTTTTGTATCAGAGAACAGGATTATTCCTTTCTTTCTTCCCAAAATAGCAAAGGCAAGGCAGAAGTATGGAAATAATGATAAGCACAGGTTTGACATGCCTTGGAGGAAGCCCATTTGCTAGACTCCTGTCTCCTGTTGATTTCCCTGCTGTACCCTTACCTCGGCACTTTTATGACCTTGGTCYACAGCCTGTCACCCACCCTACAGTCAGAAGTAGCAGACATAGCTGGTCTGCCAGATTTATGTATGTAGTGCATAGGGTAAGAAAATTAGAATAGGTCCACACCAGCAGAGGAAAATACACTTCCTCCAAATTCTTCCCCTCAGGAAAACCCCATTCCTCCTTTCTCCACCAAAGCCCTTCACTTGGAGTGGGAAGGGCAATGCAGAGGATGGTTACTTTTTCCATGCAAGCGTGTGGAAAAACCCCAGAGTGTACTGTGTGGTGCTAATGCAGTTCTTTTTGCACTTCCCAGGCTACTGAGAGCATTAAAATGCTGRTCACGCTCTGCCAGTCTGACAATGAAGAGATCAGAAAAGTGGCATCTGAAACCCTGCTCTCCCTCGGTGAGTTGCCTGGTATAGAGCAGTATTTAATTTTATTTTTTAGCAGAGCAGCATGTAAGACACCTGAGTTATGCAAATGTGAGACTCTAAATTGAAACAAAACCTTACATAGAGACTCAAACAGGTCAGAAAATACAAATTCTTAAAAATCATTCATTTTGAAAAAAGCCAAAAAGAGAGAAATAGCATTGTGTGAATCTAGAGGGGGATGTAGAAAAGGAAGGATAGCAAAGGAGAAGTTGAGAAACAGAAATAATTGATAATTAATCTGCACAGTTTCAGGGCATTGATACTTCAGTGGCACAGAAAAATTATGGTTTTCTGGCCTTTCGGCTAGGCTCTGTGGGGGGTAGTCCTGGTGTGATTTTAGTTATGCAAACCCTTCAAATATTCTCTCTTGTTCTCCACTTCAGCTGGAATTCAGTCTGCTGTTGGACTGTTATTGCTTAGGTTATAAAACAACTAGCACAGGGGCACTTCTTTTGAAAAACCTGAGAGATTGTTCTGCCATTCTTCTAGACAATACACTGTTGTGGTTTCTAATGGCCAATTCAACACACTAGGCTCAATGCTATCTCCATGAGCATACAYATAGATAGGAGTAACTAAGGGTAAAATGTTTGAGAGACACAAATAACTATATTTAGCAAACACCCTCCTTCCTCTTTTTCAGCAGTATTAAGTGTGGATAGATTCACTTCTTTAAAGTGCCAGGAAGTGAGAAGTGATAAACTTTATATTGTTCAAGGTTGAAGTGGATAAAGATCATTTGCTTCAAGTGCATCACAGCAGCAGCTGAGACCTTGACAAACACCATAGGTTATTCAGTAAGACAAGTGCACAGACACCATGATCTGGTCATACAAGCCAATCTACTTCTGCTTTGCTTTAGATAACAAAGCAAATTACATGAGAAAATAAAAAAAGTTGAATATTCAGAGTTTAACTTTTTCAAGTAATTTCTGAAATTGGTTCCAACAAGATTAATTTTAAGAAAGGGTAGAAGTTACTGGCCAATCATTACTTTCTATCAGCAGACAATCAGTATTTTAAATGTTGTAGGGCAATGACATAATTATTATGCTTTATCACTTTACACTCAGGTGAAGATGGGAGACTGGCATATGAACAGCTGGACAAATTTCCCCGGGATTTTGTTAAAGTTGGAGGACGCCGTGGAACTGAAGCTGCCACAGCTTTTTAGATGGAAAAGAACCTGCTAATATTTAACAGGCATTAAAATAGGAWTGAGGTGCACTTCAGTGTGAGAACCAGAAGGAAGACTGAAGAATTCAGTGAGAATGATCCCAAATGTAGCAATTTACAAACTTCTTAAAGAAAAGCAAAATWTAAAATCCAGCTTAAGGGTTCCTATTGGCTCCTCGTTGCAGCTCATGATGGAACAGTTGGATRCTGAGGAACAATACTTTCTTGTTTCTGGTTCTAAACAAAAAATGTAATTGCAGATATTCAGCCTCAACAAACTTCTGTGAGGTTTTTAGAATTTGGCATTTCCATATATTTTCCTATTATATTTRCTTCCTTGAAGTTGTTGTGAAAGCTTGAGACATGCGATACCGTATCTWACAAGGACAATCGGGAGGCCGCCTGAGCAGGACTGCAGAGAAGCTTCCCTTGCACCCTGAGCAGAGTCTGCTGCCATGCAGTGTCCCCAGCAACACTCCMGCAGCAGGAAATGCCACTCAGCTTTCTCAGATGTGTCTTGGTAATGAAATACAGGGAAAGTTCTGCAAGTTCTGCCTCCAGAAACAGCGTGATGTAAAAACCCTGAGAGGCGTCACTTTGGTGACTCATTCTAAATGCCTCCACTGGTCTTTTATTCCCTTTCTCTTGCCCTACAGCAACAAACCATCATTAATCCAGCAATTTGTGAGGGGGATCAAACAATCACGTAGGTTTCTGRAAACTAAATGAAAAGGTAAAGTGCATTTATTTATTCAGAGAAGAAGAAGTGAATACAGCTAATTGCATGAGTCCCCAAAACCATTTTGTCCTGCAAGTTGCAGGCAGGATTGGATTTCATACATTCTAATTAGTGGAGCATAGTTTCTAGAGTGATTTCAAGATAAAGAACAGAACAAACTAACGTGGACCTCGGAGGCAGTAATGAACAGAGGGGGAAATGAATGCACCTCCCCTCCCTGCTCTGCAAGGATGAAAGACAKCGAGTGCTTCAAACTGTTGATTACGAGCCTTAAGTTTACAGAGGAGATGAATAGAATTTAACAGAAGAGTGTTCCTGTACTGTGTTCATTATGCATGAAATGCTATTTAGATGTCAATTGAAGTATCCAAATTTGCATAGACGACATAGGAAATATTGCAAACAGTTCACATCAAAAGGAAACCTTGTGAGCCAGATACTTTGGCAGGCAGGGGTCATTTTGTTTTGTTTTTTTTTTTACTGTGAATGTTACAAGAGTGTACATATCTGTATATTTATAAATATATATATTCTTCCTTGAATTAAAGAAGTACATTTTGTACAGTGCAAAATGCTTACTTGTTTACTGAGGGATATAAACTCTTTTTGCAGAAGGTGAAATAGCCATGTTATGGTTTTTATACCACACCTGTCTCATCAGCTGAATTCTTTCAAGGTGTCCTTTTGTATCTATTTTTTTTTATTTTTTTCTTTTAGTTTTGTGGCATTTGTACTCACCATATTTCCTATCACATTTAAGTTATAATAAAGATTATTTTTTAATTACTAAGCACATCAGTCCATATGTGTAGTCACTCTTTCCATCAGCAGCCCCTTCACTCTCAGGCTCATAGTTTCAGTTCGGAGCAAGCCAGTTTCGTGTATCGAATCAAGAAAGGTTCCTCAGGGCCTACCAGAAAATATGCTGAAGAAGCTCCAGGATTGTCACCAAACTTGCACTGATTACTCTTCTCTKCTGTGAAGACAGACTCCTCTCAGACAGAAGACATTCTTTCCATTCATTTTCCCTTTTCAAACATTCAGACTTACAGCACACACCTTGGAGAATGCAAAACTGCCTATGGAGCAGGGAGCCAAAGCTGCAGAGAACACGGGGCACGCACATATGGAGGTACTGCACCAAATGGAGTGTGTATCTCATTTCATTGTAGTTTAAAGCCACCGTTGAGAAGTTTATTAGGCTGAAGCTGATCTGCTACAGCAATATATCCATTAAAAATCCTGCATACAGTTCAAAAGAATCAGATAGGAAGGAGCAAATTGTGCTCTCAAGGGCCATCGAGGAAATTCACAGGAATTTTAATATGAAGTTAGACTAAACTGTTCCTCTTGTGGTATTTGAGACTGACAATTTGAACCTRGGATACAGATGGATAGAGGCTGTTTCACTTTGAGCATTAATACTGTTTTAGAAAACTACATACACAAATAACCATCTAAYAGAATTCATGACAACCGTGACAAAGTGAACAGACCTTAAAACTTCCAAAACCTGAAGGCAAATAAAAATGAACAAACCATGTATTTGTCTCATAGCTTGTACAATTTTATGCTTGTGGAGCTGACAACGTTGCCTTTTCATGGCATGTTCATGCACTCCTTTATGGAATATGAAAAACCAGATGCACAGTGGTGAGCATCACAAGACACATGCATACTGACTGAAGAAGAAAGTGGCAGACAGTAATTACAGAAACTCTTGGGGCTGCAGCAGGCTTACTTGAACAAATTTAAAGGTCAGGGCCACCCCTGGAAAGTATGTTAGGGAAAAGTTCCCACACCRAAGCAGCTCAGCAACAGTGCAATGGAAGAGATGGGGAGCTCACCAGAAGTGACCTTGGGAAAAGTGTTTTTCTGGGAGTGTCTTTTTTATTATCCCTGCCATGCTGTCCCTGTCACTGCATTTGGCCCCATAAATAGAAACCTGTAGTACCCCTATACTATTCCAGCTACAGCAGCAGCATTTAGGCTGCCCACTTTCTCACTGCTACTGACAAGGCATCTTGTATCCGACAGACTTTCAGCAAAGTTATCCTCTACRGCTTCACCCTATCCTGCAGTCCTTTATCTACAGATTAATGCTGATTTCAAAATTAGGAGTCAATACAACTGCCAGACTGTGTATCTTAAGTATGGCTCCCTGCTTTGCAGTGGAGTTATCCAGGATAGGATCCACAGCTCCCAGCTTCAAATGGCTGCAGTGCCCCAAGGGTAGGATAGAGGTGTCCCCACACCAAAGGGTTTGACCTTGAACATGTCCCCATCACATTTCATAACACACAATTGCCAGCAGATCAACGAACAGCAACAAATCAAGGTTTCTCAGAACACCAGTAAAATTTACTGAACTGCTTTGTGTTATTACAAGAACGGAAATAGAAATTAACAACACTCCATAAACATTTTTTTTCTGAAGAAAACATTGATGATGATGCAATACAGTCTTAAGAACAGTGCTGGAAAAGCGCAGCCTTGGCAAATTTTGTACATCTGTTCAAATTCTCAAAACCAGTTCTGAAACCAACCTGAGATGACCTTTGAGGAATAGTAAATGAATATGCATCACACTTCCTTAAAAAAAAAATAAAAAATTGATGACTACCTTCCTTACTTCTGCAGAGACTGCACCTTAGCTACCACACAGGACAATGCTGCAGGCCCTCACAGACACAATCCAATGCCAAACACCAAGAGAGTTTCAGCTGCCCAACCAAGTAGTTATTATGGTCTAATTAATTCCTCCACACTGTCTTAAGTATAGTGRGTGTTTACCCAAAAAAAGTTGTTATTTTTGCTAAACCAATCATGAGTTCTTCCTCACATACACTCCAACCACCCCATGGTTTGCTTGCTTCTGCTACTCCCTGCACAGCTGCTCCTTCTTGAAACATCTGACACCTGCAAATGACCCACTGCCCCACCCTTCRCTCATGCATGGCTGAAATTCAGCCCTGTTCAGACATGCACATTTTATGGGAGAAGTGCTAGGACACAGTAGATGGATCCCACTTCCACACAGCCTTAGCACGCTTCAGTGAAAGACAAGGTTGTGTCTGTACCCTCTGCAGTGAAATGGAGTCAGCATGCTGGTAGAACAAATGCATTTATRACTTCTTGGAAAGAATCAGATCATGTAATTAGGTTCCAGAACTTATAAYTTTATTGTTCTAGATAGAATGTTCTCTGTAAGTTAGATGGGTATGAAGCTTGACTTTAGAGATGTTGATTTTCAGCTGCTACATAGCTATGTTCCAGTGGTAAATGAGTTTCCCTATACACTTAAAATGTCAGATGGTTGTAGGAGAACTAATCACAAATCTCTCTATAATTTCTGTACATTTGACAAGCACATGAACACAAAGTTCACAGACTTACTATGTAGCACAGTGCTACTGCATGCATCTTTCAAAAAAATCACTCAGGAACTTTCAGAATAAACTCAACCCTTTCAGAACATTTTTAAACAGCAAAAAATGCAGCATCATAAAACTACTAAGAACATTTTCATACATTAATATGTCTGATACAATAGGCATAGTCAGAGGGCTTGATCAAGGTTCAGTGCTTCTGTAACAAAGCCTGTATATGGGGTTTATTACTATGGCACCTTTGGCCTTCTCTGGCAGCAAGGTTTTTATCAGTTTATTCAGCAAACTATTCTCCMTCAGCTAACGAACTGCAGTTAATAWAACCACAGTAGTTTTGGTTTAAAGCATTAGCATGTATTACTGAGTGGCACATGCTTTTGATGTAAAAACTTGTTCTATTACAGGTGGGCCAAATGCTGCAACAATTCATTAGCCTACTTGCAGAACTTCCATTATTTATTTGTACATGGTCTATTCAATAGAAGGATCCAGCTTCTCAAGGGAGTGTCAKGTCTTTTATTTAAATAAAATCAATCCAGAAAAAGCATAAGATTAAAACCCAATAAACATTTGTCTTGACAAAGCAGAAGGTAGGAAAAAGCAGGTGTGGATAGAGACAAATCGAGAATTTGTGTGCAGTATCTGGCTRTTCTGTGTTCCAGCAACATCACCTGTACTACAGCAGTTCACACAGCAGCTGAAATAGTGGAAAAGTTGCACTTGCTGTCTCATTTTAGCCTGTTAGTTATGCTACAGGACATTCTTTCCTWCTACAGCCTCTGCAAATGCAATATGCCTGATGTTTCAAAATAACGCCACCTCTAAAAAATTAAGAGTTAATAATKAATAACTTCAACTAAATTCAACTGCAAAAATCAATTATATCAACATGAAATTTGTTTTCTTATTTACTATTGTTGAACTACTTTGCCAAGGAAGTTGCTTACAATCTGAGATAGAAGTCTAAGTCACTTGAGAAGCGTTCTCCATTTCTCCTTAACAGAAAACCAAGGTTGCTCTACAAAGCATTTGCTGAGCATCCAGTTTTGTCTTTTCAAGACAGCATCAGTGCAAGACAAAGGACACACCCTTCATCACCTTTTCAGCACTGTGATGGAAAGGAATATGTGTAAGCACCCTCTGGAGCACAAACTAGAAGGTGCAATCTTTTGTTTACAAAGTTCACAAGAAAATGTGATGCCTCATTTTCTAGTTACCATGCTTGAGGTAAAACGGAAGCCAGAAGTATTACCTCCTACAATGGGGTTCTGACATTTCCTGGATGTCACAACTGAAATCAGTTGTTAAACATCTGTTAACCTATCAACAGCCACAGGGAATAAAACAAAGTGCCCATCTGATAGCTCCAGAGTCATTCATTCACACATACCCTGAAGCAATATCCATGAACCAGGATCCTTCTGACCACTTCTGCTTCTTGAAAGCCACTCAACTTTAATCTCCTCTCAAGATACAGCAACAGCCAGCATTGTTAAAGCCTCTCCTTAGAAGACCTTGTTACAGAACAACTGCTGAGTTCACTCAGTACTGGAAAACYTGTATCCAACCTACTCTCCTGCCCCATCCCACTCCATACAGATGCCAGACAAGATGCTCAAGCTTTTAAAGACAGCTTTCTCTTGCTGTAAACCCTTCAGAACACAAGTACCTTGGCAAAAGGGTGTCTCAGCTCTTGCAAATTAACAGAGCAGTACCCTGAAAGCACCCTGAGTTTACTTTCAGAATAGCTCTGAAGTATGGGCTTTGTCTCCACCTAGTTTCCAGCACAGCTGCTACCAGGACCAAGAACACACCACATTCTCGTCATAAACCAATGAAAGTATTACTACAAGAAATGGTCTAATACTTCCTACTTAAGCTCTTATTACACAAGATGCAAAACATTTCTTTAAAAGGTAGAGGAAATTATTTTTAAAAACTTGAAAAATCATAAATCTAACTGAACTYCCGATGWGGACTTATTACCCATTCTTGACTTTCTGAAGYCTCACCATCAGCACACAAGCTTTTGCTTTTCTGCCACTCTATCCATCAAAAAAAAATTACTTTAATTCTGTTCAGATTTGCAGAATTCTGAAGAACAAAAATTGCCAGGCACTCCCAAGAAACTGTAAAGGTTCCATTTACAGTAGACACAATTGATTTAAACCTAGGATTAGCCACTCCCCTGTCAATTGGGAGGCTATTTTGGTAATACAAAKATTTATTTATCAATTTTCATGTATCATGTCAGACCAACTGATAAAGATACTTACACAACAGTTGAAATACACAGTATTTGCATTTCATACAAGCAACTACATGCAGCYTGTAGAAAATTTTCCATGCAGTATTCAGATACTCCCACTGACATAATTCCAGTTCAAAATACCAACATCTGTAATGTTCCCAYAAGAGTTTCTGTACCTGAGGTTTAGTATACCCTTTCAAGAGGAAGTCTGCAATTAAAAGCCACATACATAAGCCTATTTAAAGGTTGTCATTCCAGTTGCAAATGATCTGCTTCCTTTGAAGGAAGATCTGATCTAYTCTCCCTTAAGCCAGACGATTCCTGCGATGGCACTTCTTCAGAAGGGCTGTCTGCCTCATCTTCACAATTATGCTCTTTATTTTCCTGTCTGGATTCCTCTAGAGCCAGACTCTCCAGTGTCTCAAGATTGTCAGGTGCTTGCCCAGTTAACCTCTACAAAGAAACAGAAGACAGTGAATTTAATGTTTTTTCTATTTAATAACAAGTGAAATAWGACTCTGCATATTAAGTAAACTAATCACCTTCATTTGAAAGTTGTTGATATAACCAAAACATACCTCAGTTACAAAAATCTTAAGACACAAGTTCAACTCAAATTACTACSTCTAACTTGCAGACCACATTTACTTTGTTGACYGTTAAGTTTTTCTTAGCTTCTTCAGTAGGACAGGACTGGACTGTTTCTCTCAGGGAACCTAAAATATGGAAAACTGCTTCCCAAGTTAAGTATTCACTTTAGTACCATATGGGTTTAATTTTAGAAAAATTACTGTACAACCAATTTACTCCATAATTTTTAGTCAGAGATAAAGAAGCTACATTAAGTCGAGATGAACTTTAGAACCCAGCAGTTTCTAGCTCTTGATCAAACTATAAGTTCCTCACCTAACCTGATCTAAGGAAGATAAACAGGACTGTAAAGAGGCTGGTTTTGAAGCTTCTGGTTGTTTGATGTATCCCTTAAGGCTCATTAAAGCTTCAGAAGTGGGCAGCCTACGACTAGTAAGTGATCCTAACTCTTGAGATGCTGYACAGAAGTTTCCAACTACATTAGTTCAAATCCTCAAGTAATATAATTTCTGCCTGTGGGTTTGTCACTAACAAGCAGTACTCCCTGAAGATCAAAAAACATTCAAGTGCAGCAAAGTACTAGTCTTTCAAGGCCAATCTAAATAACTGCACTAGCTGAAAATTAACCTTATGAAGTTGAATTTTTGATTAATCAATTTGCTTGCAAYAGCATTTCTTTTTGTTTCCACCTCCTCAGTCTAGTCATGACACAATCAACAGATTTGCCAGGCACTCAACTTCCTGTCCCAGCTGAGAGCTTAATCCATACAAAAACAACCTGATAACTAGAACATCAAGGCTCTATAGCTATCTACATATTTATTAGAGCTTCAGAGGCTCTTGCAAAGAATCCACTCCTGGTAGAGGAGCCATGGAATTAGTGACACAACTACCTGTCCCCAAAAAATTCTCAGAGGGAGCTATTAAAAAATTTACGAGTTTATGCACCTTTGAGACTTCGCGCACAGCCCTTTTTAGGCTGTGAAACTGGCAATGCCTTGACAAGMAAAACCTTGACTTTAAAGAGCATAGCACTCCCTCTCAGCATTCCTTGTGTCCCTGTTTCAATCTTAGTTTCTCAAAGAACACAGCCAGTACCCTCACACAACCTATTAAGCATATGAATTTAAGTCATCTCAAAAAAGTGAAGATCAACCCTTCCTTCCCTTATCACCACCTCCAACATGCAAATTCTGTTAAGGATTGAATCCTGCCTTTAGCAAACATCAATCTTACTACTCTCATTACTTCTGTAGGTTCTAGGATGGGAAAAACTCATTCCCTAGGAGCTTTATGATTCTAGCATTAGAGCAAACCTGCAGGAAACAGGTCAGAGAGCAATTTAAAATGAAGAGTCATGAACACACAAAAGAGAAGTAAYGATTCATTATAAATACCTTTGTTGATTTCTCACTTTTTCATTCTACAACATTAACTGAAAATTGCTTCAAGTACCTCWATCACAGTGGTCATATAATGCACGTGTTCAGCAAGGGACATGAGCTCTTCATTTTCTTCTTTTAGGCGGGCAATTTCACCATCCTTCTGCTCGATTTCTTTGTGCAGCTGAGTTCAAATAWCAAAATGTTAGAAGAGGAAGACAATAGCCAGTGATGAAACAGCTAGGTATCTCTGAGTAGCTACCTTTTCATTTTCTTGAAGCACTTCATATAGAGCCTTCCTCCTCTCTTCAGCCACTTCTTTCCAATAYTGAGATGAAGGACTTCCTGAAGTTAGAGGCTACAGTAAGACTGACTTCTTGAGAGCACCTAAGATATCTAGCTTGTATACAAGTATTCTATGAGCTGTGATATTAAAAACTTCCTCCATGTAGTGTTCACAAAGATTCGTTGTAAAACTACAACTAGTGACACAAGCCTACAGGAAACAGGTCCTACACTGCATTAATGGCTAAACAGAGTGCCTTCATGAAGCTGCCTCAAGCTTTGTAAGATGGTCACATTTGCTCTTAATGTGCACCTTGTGTAAGACAGAAGTCTCAGTCCCAAGTCACTGTCCACACTGGGCATAATGGCTCTGAGAAACTGCACACACACAACAAACTGTGCCAGAACAGGCTTTCATTTCAACTTCATTATTAGCCACTTGAAAACTCGTAGCCCAACCAAAGTAACAAACTACAATATTCCTTAACACTGCTGCACACAGTGGTTCTCAACTTTTGATTATCATTAACTCATTCTTTACATACTAGACATCTATACTTTAATATAGAGGATAAGCATAATCAACTCCTGGCAAGCATTACAAAAAAACTATTCACCAAGTCCTTATCTAAATGATAAAGGAAATACGTTTCAATTTGTATTCTAACAGCAGTATAGCATTTAAAGTGCAAGAAAACATTTCAAGAATTACCTTTCATGAGATCTACAGCTTGAATGACATCATTCTCATTGTCTTGCTCCTTGTCCACAGACACCTCAGATTTATAAGCCTTTGAGGCAARCTTGTTATTCCAGAGTTTCCTTCTGACTGAAGATTTCTTCTGCATAAAACATGGACAGGTTTCTGTTTAGAGCAACAGCTCAGCTTCTACAAAAATAAAGACTTCTAAGCCTGCTCGGTCACTCATGACTGCAAAYCTAAGTCCTGCTTTCTTCACATCATAGTTCTAATTTCGACATCTTCCTTAATACCCACAGATTTAACAAAAGAAATGTCTCAAATTTTCCCAAACAACCCAGAAATTGCTACATGTTAATATTATTAGCAGAATAATAGAAAGCTGAAGTAGTCTCACACCTAGTTACCAGATTGATTTTTTTTCAAATATATTAGTTTTTACTGAAAAGCACTTCACTATGAATAGAAATAATTCCATATCTACAGATTATCTTCTAGTTCATACCTCATTTCGTCTGCCAACCAGGCTACCYGCTGCTGAAGGTTGAATCATTTTAAGAGTCTGTCTCGGGGCAGCACTGCTTGTGGTATCTGTGAGGTACTGCTGGAAAAGACAAACATGGTTCAGTTGCCACTCTCTATAGAAACTGAAAATTAGGAATCCATCATGCTTGCATTAAGGTAACACACAGTTCATATTTTCAAGACAAAGAAATTTRCACTGTAGCCTGTATTAAGGCTTTTGTAAGGAAGGGGATCTAGTTATTTCTAGCAGAGAGATCCTAATCACATGAACCTGAGTTAGGAAATATTTACTCTTCATAAAGGAACTTGAGCAGGTGTTTTGGAAGAAATATTCTGACAGAGCAGTGACTTTAGGTGGAACTCTCAAACTTGAGTTTGAGAGCAGTAGGGTCAGACTTGGGAACAGAGACAAAAGTGACTGCAGCTGCAAGGTGAGGTGGGAAAGGCACATCACTTGAGGCAGTAGCTGTCTTTGAATCCTGTGAACACACCATCAAGTATCGCTCACTTAAACAGATGTGTTACTTTGATTATTCATTAAAATGGATCAAAAGCTTCTTTGCTTCGATCCAGACAGGCTATTGTTTTGTCTAACCAGTATGTTTATCACCCTTCCTATCATGCATAAATGCCTCTTTCCTGAATCAAAGCTTTCTGATTGGGTTGGTTACACTGCCACCATGGGATAGCAAACAATGGCAGACAACCAAGCAAGAACAGCCAGGATACAATGCCACACCAGCGTGAGAAAGTTACCGATTCACACCGTACTTCATACGACAAGAGCTCRCCTTTCCCACGGTAGTTTCTGCCACCAATTAYCCTACTGTTCCACTACAGGACAAACATTAACTGCTGTGGGAACAGGAATCACACCGTGTGTCAGACACTGCTTGCTGCTACCGAGGGTTAGAGTTAAGTATACTCTGCCAAGAAATTACCGGCCAATACTCGAGTTAACTCACTGAAAGTGCAAAAAGCCACACCGAGRAATTTATATCCTAGAGACACTATGGGACAAGACTGCCACGTATTTAAGCCAGACCTATCAATTGGCAATTTTCATTAATGCACAAAGCTTTCATTAGTCACTATGCCTCATGGTACAAGGACTACTAGCCTGTATTCTATACGGTATTTGCACCATTCTGATTAGGGCTTACCAAGACTAGGTACAAGCCTTAGTAACCTATCAGTTAACTCTTAAAAGCCTAAATTGTTCAAGCATTTCCACCAATTCCAAGACAATTATGATTCATGAGAGTGACTTTAGAAATGCCTGCTTGAACACTTCAGTTAAAACATGTTTAACACAAAACAGATCAAACTCTTTCTAAGTTCACACCTAGAAACAGACCTACTCTACAACCCCCCCTTAGAGGCCAGACAGATTCAGTAAGCAAAGGCATGCAGTTAGGACAAAAAAACCTAAACCAGCCCTGAAAAATTAAACAGAGACAGTAAGCTCAGTGTCAAAATAAAAAGGATTTGCTGAGAAATAGGAAAAGAAGTACTCATAARCACATATGCCTAAGCAGGACAGCATGTTCCCAAGCCACACTGCCTGCCAGGAGGTTACTCAAGCTAAATGGACATTAGCCAGGTGGAAGCACATTGCAACAGATCCCTTTATATTCCTTCAGTGGACAGAAAAGCTTGTGTCAGATAGGGGTAATAGCTTCAAGGCTTTAAAGCCTATACCTGCAAAGATCCTGAAGACTTTTCTGCCGCCAGTTTCTGTTTCATTTTGGAATTCATAAGATCAACTACAATAGAAAAACAAAAAAATTAATACAGCAGCTGCCTGCTACTGAAGCTCGGGGAACACTAGTCAGAGAACGCTACAATTTCGGACTATCAGCTTTTRTGGCAGCCTTAAGCAGTCAGCCATGCACGGCGTGGTCAGCAGGCTGCTCCAGGGCCCCCGTGGAGTTTGCACCCGAGTCACGAGCAGCGGGCAGGCCGGGAAGGCAGAGCCCCTCGCCGCCACAGCGCCCACCGCAGAGCGGCCTTCCCGCAAGGATGAGCGGCCTTCCCGCAGGGACGGGACCCCAGGCGCACACCCAAAATGGTTATGGGGGGTACCGAGTACCCAACACAGCTCCCCCCGCTTCCCGCTCCCGCCAGCCGGGCCCACAGCGCCCCTCCCTCAGCGCGCGCCGCCGCGGCCAATGGGGAATAGCGAGGCAGGAGCCCGCCAACACCCAAACGCGGCYACGGAAGCCCGCGGCCCCACCCTGCCGCCGGTGAGCGGCGGCTCAACCGGGACGGAGAGCACCCCCCTCTCCTCCCCTCCCGACCCAGCGCCCCGCTCCCTCCCCCCGGCCGCGCTCACCGAGCGCCGCCCCGGCACTGACCCGACAGCGCTCCCTCAGCCAGCAACCCTCTCGCGCCCGGCGCGTGCGGCTATAAGGAGCGCGCTGGCGGTCACGTGACACGGGGGCCTCTCTCCGAGCCAATCGGGGCCGCGCTCCCCCCCCGCCCGCGCGCCAAGGCCGGCGCTGAGGGGGAGTGAGGGAGCGCGCGCTGCTCTTTGTTATCTTTTGGGGTTTGGTTAGTTTGGGGGTTTGTTTTTTTTTGGTTTTTGTTTTTTTTGTTTTTTTGGTTTTTTTTTAACTTATAAAGGAGTTGTACCCTCCGCTCTATTCTCATCTCTCCTGTCTAAACGCAGTACAACTTGCAAAATGGGGAAAGAAAATAAACAGTGTTAAGCCACAAAAGCTCTAAATAACTCTACTGTTACGCATGATATATATTACAGGTCTTATTAATTATGCCTAAAACATGTTGTTAGATTTACTAGGAGCCACGTGATAATTATCTTCTTGCAAATATTTGCATATTTATCTTTTATTTCTACTAATAATATCTTCTGCTGACTTGTGAATAAACATTTTATCGAGTTAAGGACACATTCCTTGCAATCAAGGTCTCTAGAGCAACTATCAACATTTTTCGCAGGTGTTACAAGCACATAGTGTTGGCTTTCGCAAATATTAAGAGTGCTATGTGTACAATGCTGCCTTTTTTTTCGCGTAAGTAGCTTAGTTATGCAGACACAGTGGTAAAATCATCACTGATGGGTTTGTTTTTCTTTTGTAACTCAGATATAGTTATAAAATACTTGTGGTTAAACTGAAGTGTTATGGCTTGCGACTTAAACATTTCCATAAAGGATCGTTTTCATATTATAGCAAAACTATACAAATGTTGCAAAGAAAGTCACCAAAAAGCCCTGMGTGAGGCCCTGGCGGCAGTGGTCCTAAAAGACAAGAAGCAGCTCAGAGCTGAGGAAAAGGATGCATTTCACAAAGAGATCACCATGCTTAGCACCTTTGGGGTGGGGAGGACATCGCCCCAGGGCCAGCACAGACCCTGACAGCGAAAGGGTGGAGTGGAAGGAACAGAGGTTTTGGCATGTGCAGTGGAAAGTCTCTGGTCAGAACTAGTGGAATGTTCGTCCTCTGCGGTGGGACCCCCAAACCTACGGATGGGCTTATCTGCATGGACAACCCAAGGACCGCTCCACGGACACTTCCCTATCAACAACTGTCACCTACTGAAACCACGGAACAGAGGGCTACACCGGAGGAGGTGCCATGCTGAACAGCTCCTGGGAATGTTTAAATATGCCTAAATGCCTATGAATAGGCATTAAGCTGATGCAATACGAAATGGATTTAAAGATGTCTCCTGTCAATAGCAGGTGTGTCTCTGGCAGATAGCCAAGCACCTGGCGCCGTATCCTTTTGCTTTTATGTATCCTATGGTCATTTATTAAAACCTTTTAACAGGAGAGTTAAAAAAAAAAAAGAGAGAGTTAAAAAACAGAATCTCGTTTTTCATAAAACACACACATATATATGTATATATAAACACCTTTTCCGTTAGAGGGAAGAGAGGTTTTCCCCCCTCTTTTTGACGATAATAAAAATCTAGCGTCTGCTGTAATGCTGAGCCTCCTGCCAATCCGACAAAAGCCCGGTCTTAGGAGGGTGATTCCGGGCAGCGTGGTTCGCGCTGTGTTAGCGGGGTACGAGCAGCGTTTGCAGCAGTGCTGGGAGCTGGAGAGGGTAAGAGGTTCACAGCGTCACAGACACTCGTGATTCGGAAGGGATYCACAAGGATCATGGAGTCCAACTCYTGGCGCCWCGCAGGACACCGYASGMATCACACCGTGGSCATCAAGAGCGTTGTCCAAACGCTTCTTGAACTCGGTCGGACTGCAGTGGCCAGCGAAGGCTGTCAGAAGTCAGACATGTCACTTTACTTTGCTGGGTTTGAGCGTTTTTTTCCGGGAGGTGCGGTCCGCGAGTGCCCGCAGCCCCGCCCCTGCTCTCGGCGTGCGGCAGCGCTGCCTGGCTCGCGCGGCCGGCGCTCGACGCGCGCTGCCTGGCGCCGCCCGGGCCGCCGCCGCCATGGCCACGGAGGACGAGATCATCCGCATCGCCAAGAAGATGGACAAGATGGTGCAGAAGAAGAACGCGGTGAGCGACGGGACGGGACGGGACGGGACGGGGCGGGAGGCGGATCGGCGGCGGTGCCGCGGGCGTCGGCGCGGTCCCGGCTGGCCCGGCGCTCCGTCCTTCCAGCGGGCGCGGGGCCTGTCCCTTCCCGCCGCCGTGTTTCTCCGCGCTGCCCGGCGGCCTCGGCGCTTCCCTCGGGGCCCCGCGCAGCTGCGGCGCGTCCCGCCGCCAGAGGAGGGGGACCGGCAGCCGGCTCTGCTCCGGGCCCAGCGGCCCCGCCGCCCGCGCTCCAGCGCCTGCGGCCGACAGGAGGTTCCCGCCTGGCACCGGCCCTGGCTGGGAGCGGCTGCGCCCTCCGCTTCCTGCTCGCTGAAAGCGCAGTGCTGGCCTTGCTCAGGGGAAAATCTGTCACCTCGAGGAGAATGCCTGCGGAGATGGCCCCCTGTACATGGGATGTTGTCGCTTTTAGGCGTGAAAGCTGGAGTTTTAGGTGGGATGTAAAAACTAAGGTATGAGTGAAGAGCCCAGACCCAGCTGCGTCAGGGCCAGAGYTGAGTGGGTAAAGTTCACAAACAGCAGCTGGGGAATGTGCGCCTTTTTTCTTTCTTTTTCTTTTTCCTTTAACCTGAAGCACTTTAATTGCGTTTATTAATCAGGAGAATAACTTGTGCCTCAGAACGAAGGTAGAATATAGGTAAGATTGAGTTGGCTAAACTCAAGTGTTATTGTCATGTATGCCCTTCATACAGAACTCAGATAACATATGATGTTTACACGATGCCTACTAACATATCAAAGTAAGTAAAAAAGGATAGAGCAACACCAGATCAATGATTATAAATAATATAGCGTGCAAGTAAGTTGTAAACTCTGTTTGCWACTTTTTTATCAGGTGGGCACATTGTTATTCTCTGAAAATTTGTGCTTGTATTTGTGATTGTTCTTCCTGCAAGCTGCTATTACATGCATAAAAGTTTTTTTTTCTATAAGGTTATGATAGTGCATTAAAAGCTTAGTAACAGTGATAGTTTAGAACTTAAAGCTGTAGAATTCCACTTTATAGAAGTACTTTTGTTATTGCTTCGTACTGGACAGTGTAAAGAGCATTTAAAACATTGGGGTATTTATAGAAATACTGATTGCATTAACCTAAAGAAAATTGTTTAGTTGAGAGTACAAACAAATCTRTCTTCAGTCCTTGGTGTTCTGTAATATCACAGGGTTTAGATCTAATATATTTGAACTCTAAATGATACATTGTGGCAGCAAGAACACCTCTAGAGGAAAAAATTTTCTATGACCAACATTTATAAATTCTKTAATTTTTTCCTCTTTGTTTTTATTTTTATTTTCCATGCATTTAAGCACAAAAGTGTTTGCTGTCTCACTTTCTCTAAAACTGAAGTAGTAACTCTTTCCTACGAGGTGTTGAAAAGGTGAAAACTTACTGATTGTGAAATGCTTAAATATCGCGGTAATGAGAATGATAAAGGACTGCCGGCTCAGTTGACTGCCAGGTCAATTTTGTTTGTAAAACTTCTGACAACAGAAAGAAAATGACAGGTCTCAGCTAATATGAGAGCCACTTCTGATCCTGGGGAGTAACTATACCAGGGATGCTGCCAGTGACCACAGAATATTTCTCTGTGATCTGGAAGGCTTAGAAGTTTGGATAGAATTCCTAACAGCAGGTGGAATCATGTATTCACACTCTAGCATGTGTAACCTAATTAACTTTCAGAGCTGTGGGGAGCAGGGCAGTGACTTCTTTGGGGTCAGCGTGGGTCTGACATGGCTGAGCACAGCAGGCACAGGGTGTGCCTGGCTGGAGCCAGTGCTGGCCCTTCATTTTCACCTCTATCTGAGGAGTGGAAGCGTGGGAGCACTAGATGCAATTGGGCTTTTGTACTTTGTTGAAACAGAGCTCTTTCACTCCAGCTCCTTAATACACACAAGTGGCTCCATTGTTAATTTGATGTTTTCTCAATGAGCTGCCACTGTGSCCAAGAGTGCTGGTCTGACAGTTTGACCATAACACATGTGTGTATCATGATAAAAACCCCTAACTGTATCTAAAGAGAGGATGTACGTTGGGAGACGTCTGTTGTGTTTTTCTTACTAGTGTTTGTCATTTACAAGGTATTCCTTTATTTGCACAATGTGATTTCCTACCTAATTCTGCCCTGCAGTTAAAATGCTAACTTTAGCAAATTTAWTAAGGTAGTCTCTATGAAGAGTTACTTCATTGTCTCACAAAGATGAAGAATTGAGAAATACATTCTTACMCAAGTATCCACTGAATAGTGATGCTCTTGACAACGTCTTGTGTTCCTTTCTCCATTTTTACTCATCAAGAGCAGGTATTTGGTCAGTGTCTTTGAATGAGAATGATTTGATGAAACCCATAAATAAAGAAAAAAAAAAGCTTTGATACTTGCTTACTGTGAAGCTGTCGAGAGTCAGATGACAAGAAACGTTTCATCTCTCATACAAACGGTGACTCTGGCTTGTGGCAAAGCTCTCTGTAGCATTGCTTTGAGGAGCTGAAAGGGGAGGCTATGCAGACAYGCTTTCTGAGTCAGACTTTTGGTGATTTGCCTTGACTAAGGATTTAATTGGAGCTGTGCAGATTTCACAACGATTTTACTCAAATGATATATGCAGATCTTTTGTTTAGCAGGAGGAAATAATATGATGTAGTATTAAATGCAGTGTGTGATATAAATGTTGCTTCAAATTGAAGTTGATATTACTCCTYCTTCAGAACTGTGATTGGATTAAAACCTGTAGTGCCTTCCTTTGAGCTTTTGTTGTAATTACACCTTTCCTTAAGCTGCTTTAATGAATAGGTATGARAACAAAGGCTGCACCTATGGATTAAAAAAATTAAGAATGCTTGAGTAAGTGTAGAGAAGRAAATAAAATTATCTGTGTTATTAAATGTATACTCCTTTAAGTAGAAYAGGATTATAACTGGATAGCTCTGCTGTCTTTAAAAATGTACTCTGTTTTCTACTGCCTGAAGCTTTAAAATGTGACTATAGAATACCATCCTGTTGTGTTGTGATCTGACCATCTGAAAGAAGTTGAGAGGAGCAATCTACTGAACCTTTATGAAGCTGACTTCTGTTAATTTCAGTGACAGGATAAACCAGAAGCCAACCAGCCTAGCAGAATGGGGCATTGCCTTTTATTTTATATAAAATTATACAAATGCCTTTAAAAGAAGTTTTATAACAATGGTCTTTAATGTTAGGGTTTTTTTGGGCGCAAAAGTCTTACACTAAGAAAAAAAGTAATTACAATTGTACTGTGCAACTTCCATGCTGGTTTTGAGAYACAGAGAGCATTTGACTATGCTAAGAAAAGTGTTTATGAAAAATTGTTYAGTTGGTATGAGTTTAAAACCAATTTAAATTTTAAAGCATCTAACTCTTCATGGACAGTATAGTTGATTAGAGAAGTGTGAAGGCTTAGAAAGGATTAGTGTGTTACCAATTTTGGTAATTTGGTACAGAAACCAGCATAAAATGGCTAACACCTGTTGACCTGTTGTTTTTCAATTGGGTTTGAGTTTTTTGTTTTTTGTTTTCTGTTTGTGGGGTTTTGGGGTTTTTTTGTTCTTGTTTGTTTGTGGGTTGGGTTTTTTTTGTCAGGTTTTTTTTAGGTTTTTTTTTCTGGTTTTGCCTTTTTTAATTGTTGCATGGTTTGTTAACCTGCTATATATCAAGTTACTAATATTGGAAAACATTTACTCTGGTAATAATAAATTTGTTTTCACATGTGCAGTTGGAAAGGCATATAACGGGCAAAGGAATTTTGACTAGACTGTATTTCTAAGATGAGATGAAGAGTGCTGCTTTGCRTTACAGTGTTATTTTCATGTTGAATTTGCAGACTACAGTAAGCTGTGTTTATTTTGAAATTACATGCTGTGTACAGTTTGCTAATAACTTAATTGGTTTGGAGGTAAGTCTTACCAGATTATATTTTTAAAAATGGCACATTGGCTTCTGTTATTARTTTTGTTTTGGCTAAGAAAATTTTCTTGAATTTGATTTTGTTTTGTAGCATAGCAGATAATTAATTTATTCAGATCTGTGTTTGCACAGAAGAAACCACACTTRTGGCTATTGAGAGAAAGCTATGGTTTTGTGTGCCAACTCAATTTAGCACCTGAAAACATCATGACACTTTTCAGTCTTGTGTCATTGCTGCTGAAATTCTGTGGTTAAGGCTGGAGAAGTTTTATGTATCATGAATAGAAGTTAAATAAGACTTTTGCTATCATGGCAAAATAGTAAAACTTCAGTTTTATACATTAATTGAATTTGTGTAAGGTAGGATTTAGTGAAATTTTGGGGTTTGGAGGCTTCTTTGAGTCAGAAGTGTTTAAAAAACAAAGGTAGCAGACATTTGACGGTGTACAAAKCTGAGGGTTTTGGGATGTGACACCRAAGTTCCATTTCCATCTTTCTTAACCTCCCAGTGATTATTTTATCTTTAGTGGTTAAATTGTAAGGCTGTAGATGTAGTAGTTTCCARCAGGTGTCATATTAGAAGTTTATTAGAGAGCATTTGAAAAGCAAGCAAAATGCAAAATAAAATAGGATGAGTTGGGAGGTAAGGAAAGAAAAAGGAATCAAATTTCAGATKTGCAAGATGGAAACTTTGTGGGATTTATTTCCAAATCTAATGAATTAAAAAAAAAAAGGAAAAGAAAAGAAAAAGGCAGAAAGGTAAGTCAGGAACTGAGCCTGAGTAGAATGGCCTCTTGGGTGCACAGGCAGTTGGCTCCCTTCTCTTCRTAGCTCCCAGGTTCAGCAGGTTCAGCACCATGTGCGCTTCAATAACAGCCAAATCATCTCAGCCTCTGGGAAGTTTGTGTAGTCTGACAGCCCATGTGCWCAGTCAGAAGTGGATGGTGCAGAACTTTGCTGAAGTCGAGTTGGTAAATCATTCAGGTYGGAGAGATTAAAGAGAATTACAGAGCTCACATTTATGAAAACATTTTTTAAGTAAGACTTACATTGCTAAGGAATGAATTGTTRGTCAAAGTCGGTGCATATAGACTTTGTTAAWGCCTAACMGTACAGCTGAACTTGACTCATCTATCTAGAAAGCTGCTTGTACAGAATTAGTTAATACCTTTCCTAACAGTTTTAGCAGGGGAAAAAGAAAAACCCATGATGTGTGGCTTTACCACATCATCACATACAGTTAAGCATGATATCTATGTATGTTTTCTRTACGCATATGTGCATTATTGATGGACTGTACAGAGCTTCTCAGCTCTGGGTTCTTGTGCTAAAACTAATGTGGTTGCTCTGAACTGAAAATTGCTGCTGTTGTCTGGATTGTTTCTCATGCTGTTAAGTGAAGTACCCTTGAATGTGTGTGTTGGTTAAGTAGTAATTGACAGAGTGCTTTGAGTGGCATTTGAGTTATATGGGGTAAAACTTGCCTAGTCTATGAGTGAATACTTTGATTTCCAAGTTAAGGCCTGTTAATGTTTAGAGTTTGTGAAGTGGAACATTTGTTGTTCTAGTTTGTTGGACAAATTGAGAACTGATGGTTTGAATCCTATCTGTGACCCTGAAGGCAGATAAGATTATGTTGTTGATATTATGTTTAAAGTTCCTGATTGCTACTAAGCTGACTTTTTAATTTTCTTTTTTTTTCAGGCTGGAGCTCTTGATTTGTTGAAGGAGCTTAAGAATATTCCCATGACCCTTGAGTTGTTACAGGTATGATTTTCTTATTGTTACATTACAAATATTAACTCCATAACAGTGAAGGGGGCACCAGCAGACTTGAAAGAAAGTTGCACTATTAAAGTAGTTTTCTCATCAAAAGTGCTTGGAAGCATCAGTTTTGTTATATAGTAATATAGTCTCACTTCACCTTTTATCTTAAGGATTTTCCTCCAGTAGCAAACTCTTAAAGCATATCTTTGTGATTAAATTGAGAGTAGTGAATTTTGTCATGGACAAAGAGAAGAGCTACTTATGAATTTACCATACATAGAAGCTTACATTCTTAACACAAATGTGATATGTTGCYTTTCTTCTGAAGGAGAATGCACCTTACAGCGGATGCCATCTTTTCCTATGTCATTAGTTCTGGTTTTGCATTGTAGTGAGGAGAAACATACTTGATACCTTTAGGCAGCTTGTATTTGGCACACATGCTATGTCCTCCACCCTGCTCTGGGTAGTGTATTTCTTAAGGTAATTATCCTCTCTTACTCTTCTGGGCTGGAGTGGTGGAGTGGTACAGTGTCTGCCATTGCATGGATACTGTCACTAATGTTGCATAGACTAACATCACTAACACAGTATTTTGTATATTATTGGTAAATTCTTTCAAAAAYGTTAACTTGGTCAATTTTACTTACCTGTTAAGTTTCAGAACTTGTAATGTAATTTGTCAATGAGCAACATTTGTTCCAAAGTAGTCAGACATTCTATATCTGTGAAAATTTTCAAATGTCAGAGTTAAATCTGAGACTTGATTTGCTGTGGTAGCTACTTAGATTGGAGGATAYTGAAAAGCAGCGTTTTTCTAAGGGGCAGTTAATAAACATGGATAAAACATCAGCTATTAAAGTTCAAATCTTAAAAGTGTCAGAACCAATGACATTCTTGATTCACACATACTATATATTTGCAGAATGTACTAAGTAATTACTAATACTGTTTCTGACAGAAAATAGGAATTTCAAGGTGTTACCTTCTTGCATGAATGCTGGTACTACTCTTGAGACTTTGTCCCCTATGTTCACCCTTTTTCTTTAAAAAGAAGAACTCAAAACCACACAAAAAATACTCCACACAAAACAAGAACAAAACCCAGAAAGCCTCTCTGTTAACCTGAATCTTTTGAGTTTCTTTGTGCAGGTCTTAATGCAAATTATACCTGTATGATAATGTTCTCTTGCCTTTGGAATGAAGAATCTYTCTGCAAGTACTCTGGAAATTCAGTACTTTGGGATACTCTTGCACAGTGCATTGACTGTACCTTGGTTAGGAAGTTTTTCTTAAATATCCATTGYTGTATTCAAAACAGTTCCACTGCATAAGATTGCATTTAGCAACACATTTGGACTTAAATTTACTTCTTTTTTTTTGGATGTTTGATACCTATGTAAAGTCTGACATAAACTTTCTATGTTGGCCTTACAAATTTGCTTAAGCAAATTTGCTTAAGCAGTGGTGGATTTGGAGCAAAAGTCAAAATGCAAAGTAATCGTACACATTGCTCTGGTTCTGGATCATTAGTTGCCAGTGTTAAGAAGGGTGATGATCATGAGAAAATRAAGGCACTATGTTCCTCTGAGTAGATCAAGACTTCTGAAAAACATGGTTGAATTGATGAAATGCAGGACGGACACAAGTGAGAAGCATACTTCCATACACATTTTGCGCAGTTGTGAAAGCTGGCTGCATTGAGAATATCTCTGGTAGCTCTGTTATTCCTGTGTAATATGAGAGGTGATGATTTTTCATGTAACACTGCTGCTGCTTCAATCTGAAATGATGAGGTCCTCTGACCAGTTTACAGGTATGTGGAATAGGAAGGTGCATATCAGTAGTTGGGACTCGTGCTGGTGTCTTGTATATTTCTTGACATACTTTTTTTCACAGAAAGCTGAAGTGATTAGAGGCAATAATACCACTGTGTTACATCTAACGAGTTTTATGTAAGCAAGCTGATCCTTGCTCAGCTAGGCAGGGAGCCAGTAGGCTTCCTCACACATGATTTATCTGGTGGTCTGACTTGCAAATCTGTTTAACAGCTTCACCGCATTAAAGGCATCGTGTCCCTGGTGCTAATTGTGGTTAGTGCACTGCTAAACAGTGGGTGAGACAGTCAAGCTTTATTTTGACAAACAGGTTTTACAGGAAATCACACACATGTGCAGAACTAGGCTGTGATGTGCAGCCATTAATAATGGCTTCATGCCGATTCACTGGCAAGCTCTGGAGACCTGGGAATGTGGATGTGGTTATTCTTCAGTGGTTGGTTTGGCTCTGCCTGAGTCCAAGTGCTCACCAATACCTCTGCTTGCTTTGGTGGTTGCTTTTCCTCCCCAGCTCTGTTCCTTACATTTTGCATTTGTTATGGTTTAGAGAAGACCTGCTGCCACTGTATGCTCTTCTTTGAGAGTTCATATGATTTCAGTTATAGGTTACTTATGCTCACTGCTACTCACACCTACTGAGGGCTGCTGGCCAAAGCTTCAGTGTTTCAGGAGTGCAAACAGCTGAATTATGCTGTCTTTACCAGGTGAAAAATACTCCAGGATTTGAAGTGGGGAATAATGAAAATACTGGAGTTTTTCACTTAAAAATGGCAATCACTAGAACAGCTCCATAAACWGGAAGGCTGAAGAATTTCAAAAACTGGTTTGAAATGTTTGGCTGGTTTGTCATTAAAACACAGTTATTCTGAGAATATAACAGTAATCTTCTGTGATTATCTTTGTCAGCAGGCAGATAAATTAGTAGATCATTACTTCCTCTCTTCAGGTAGACCTAATCCAGTTATATATACAAGCAAACAAATGAGCTTTTTTTTATGTACTGCTTTAAGAAAGCTGGCAGTTCAGAGAGTTGTCAATCTGTCTCTCTTGTGCGATCAGAAGAAGAAATTTTTCTTGTTAGTTTTGAGCTTTGCTTGAGTTTTTTGATTTTACTTGGCTAAGTAAGTCTGTAAGTTTGTGTGCTTTCCCTTTGCTGATGAGTATAGGCTGTCATTGTKCCCAGGTATTAATGGAGGGTTGAGGTTTTGGTAGATACATTTTTCTCATCCAGATGTGGTATTTTGTGGATTTTCAAGGACATGTTATTCTTTATTGTCTGAACATAATGWTGAGATTTAAGTGTTCAAAATATTAAGAGAATTGGCCAGTATTATTAATCTGAGTGAGCAGAGTCCATCTTGGGACATTTTAGTTACAGGTGAGTAACAATCTCTTTTCTTTATTGCAAAATATGTGTTTCGAGCTGATTCTCAGGCCTGAGGTTATTTGATATGTTTCCTTGGCTGAAATCGTTATGGATTATTTCAGTATGTTTCCAGTCATTTAGCATATCCGTGGTGCCTCAGAAAGTTTGGATTGTAAGAAGTAATTTACAGGAACAAATCATTTTCATTTTTAGCAAGYCACAAAGATTTAAACTTTCCTTTAAAGAAGAAGGAAATTTATGATGATTGATTGCAAAAGTAAGTAGAATTTATATTTAGTGAGCCCTGTAAATGGTAATGCAACAAAACTAGGCATCTTAAGACCAAATAAAAAATTTAGTCATCAGTCAAAATACAAAACAATAATAAAATCCTTATTTGTATTGTTAAATGCTTTTCTCCTCTTGTGAAGCTAAAGGGCTGGAAAGTTTCTACTTGTTACATGAACATGTTGGCCATAAATCTAAAATGTTACTGTTGAGCTAAATTTATGTCCTCATCTTCAGAGTCTTACAAGGCATAGACTGGAACTTATTCTCATAYTCACTCTGTAGGTGGCAGCAGTGGCAAAGGCTTAAAGCTTGTCACCGTCTTGGCCTTTTCAGRAAGAAATAGGGTAGCTCATTCTTTAAAATCATAAACACAGAGAGTTCTGCTCCTATCTAAAGTCAGAACTCTCTGTGCTAAGGATTCTAAAGAACCTCAGTGTCGCCAAAATTTTTATGTACCTAAAACGTGCTTGCTTCCAGCTGGTATTACAGTTTCTTCCACAGCCACTAAGTGGAGTTCTAAGAGTATGATGTCAGTGAAGAACTTAGCTGGCATCTTATAATGGTCAAGTGTAAATACAGTCCTTAACCCTCCTGCCCACCATCACTGCCCATCCCTCCCCAAACTTTTGTGATGAAGTCAAATGATAATACTGTTGTATTTATTTTTAAAATGTCCATGTTGTTAAAATAATTTTTATAAAAGGCTTGCCACATTCCATCTTGGTAATACTAGGAATAAAGAAAACAAACCCATCACAAAAGAAAAGAAAAGAAAAGTCACTGTAAAAAATTATGTCAAAGTACAAGTTTCTGTGTGTTTGTTAAATTGCCTTCATATCACTTGTGATAGTATATATTTCTGTTTCTTTTGCAGTCTACCAGAATTGGAATGTCAGTGAATGCAATACGCAAGCAAAGCACAGATGAAGAAGTTACATCTTTAGCAAAATCTCTCATCAAGTCTTGGAAGAAGCTATTAGGTATGGCAACAGGAATGTCCCTGCTTCTGTGTGTTTTAACTCTATGTAGYCTTGATGCACATCCTTGACACTGCCTTGCTTTAGACATATTTGTTCTCTTCAGCGAATGTTGAAACTTTCTGTACTGATGTAATTGGTTTTTRCTTTGTGACTGTCACCAGGGCATTGCAGTGAGAGTGTATTCAGAGAAAGAGTTAATGTATTTTATTGGGGATGGCAGGCAGTAGGAAATCAACTTGGCTGACGTGATTCATTTCTGAAGTCTCATTGCCTGCAGTTGAGCTGGAGTGACTGTACTACAGCACTAAGCACTAACAAACCTCTTCCTGGCTATTTTCTTTGTCAAATATAGCAAGTAYTCAGAAGAACTGGTGCAAAATCTCATGTGAGAGTGTGTAGGTTTTGAAGTTCTGTTATGATTTGTGAAGAGAAAAAAGCAGTAAAAATTATGTTAAAATCTGTTAGAACCTTCAGGTAGTGAGAAATAGATCTGCACTTTCTAAAACCTTCCTAATTTTAAATAGCTTACTRATTAGTGACTTAGTACTTTTGTTTAATTTCCCCTAAAGCAATTAATACCGTTAACAAAACCTTTCTGTTACGGTTTTAGTCAAGGGTTTTTGGTAGTACTTAATATATTTRAAAACACTTAAATCTCAACCTGTGTCCAGATATTTTTGTTCATACGTTGTGGTGTACTCTATTTTGTTTCTTTGTATGTAAGTTTAGATAAAGTAAAATTTTTGAAGCTTAAAATTTTAAMATAGAAAACAGTTTACATTATGATTTAAATATTTACCATTCTGTCAAAAAAAAAAAAGCCAAATACCAGGACAGTGTTAGAGTACCCTAACATTTGAATTCAGTCTCATTTTTATCAACTGTAAAGTATTTTATCGATACTTTTATTATTGTCTTTAAATAATGTAGAAAATACTCTGTCTGCCTGTAGAAATGCACTATTTGTCAGAACTTTAAAATTTTATCTTTTTGTAAGAAGCAACAGCCTCTACAGCAAATTTTTTAATCTACCTTAAAGACTTTTATCCTACCTACTAATAATGTTAGTTTTAGTAGTTRAAGTTAGATAGTAGTAGACATGCTGATAAATACCTTTAAATTCATAATGACATTTATCATAAAAGTAAATACATATAAAGGATCTGTTCAGACTTAACTGATAAATAACGAAAATAATACATGTTTTATTTTTAAACTTAAATGTAGAAGTCCAGCTTTATTATATCAGTACATAAAAGTGGTAAGATAGTGGAGAAATTGACTTGCATATTAGCGTCAGTTGCTCTAAAGACTAATAAAAGTAGCAGCTGGATTCAGGGATTTAGCTCTCAAGTTATTAGAAATTATTAGTCTTAAGTTTTACAAACAAAACCCTATAAATATTTAGTGAGAGTAGTATTTTTGTTTCTTGGAAGTATACATTTTTAATACTGCAACTTAGCTTAGGTGACAAAGTAGAGGAGATACTCTCTTTTCCAACAGAATTCTCAACTTTTGCAAAGGTGTTCATATACTGCACTCTTTGGGGAATGGGAGATCTTCCTCATTTTCACTGTCCTTTGACCAAAGGATTTGCCATTTGTTTGTTGAGACGCTAAAAATAATTGTCTCRTTTTGTTAACACTTGAGTACCTCAAGTCAGTCAAATTTGTCTTACTATGTTGTTACTTAAAGCTGACTGGTGTAAAAGTGTTGAAACATTGGGAAACATGGGGAGTGTCGTTCCTACCTGGAGAGTTTTCATGCTGTGGAATTCTGGGGTAAGAATGTGGTGCCTCATGGTCATGGCAGGTCAGTCTGGGTRTAGGCTGCTGCTGAAAGGGGTGGTCCTGACTTCACTTCTGCACAGGTGCCTCTTTGCTCCCAACTGTGTTACAATTAGTGCACAAGGGACTATCCAGGAGACCAGTGTTGGCTGGAAGAGTTGGAAATTAATTGTTTTGTTTATTTCTTCTGGCTTAAATTTCAACTATCGTCTTTTTGGTGCAACCTGTTCGCAGTTCCTGTTTCTTGCACAGGGACTGTAGCAGTAACAAGCAGCTGGGGCAAGGTGGATCTTCCCCTTTTGTAGCTTGTTAGATTCAGATTATTTTAACACAGCTGGGAGACTGTACTTAAGGCTTCTTGCATGAAGTGAAGTCAAACATACGGAGCTGGGAAACTACTAGGAAATATTTGGCATGTATCAGAACTGAATACTTCTTGAGTCAGTGGGTATATGTGACCTTTGTTCATGTGCTAACTTTTGTTGCAGGACAGATATTGTGTGTACATTATTGTGCCAGGTTTAGTATAGTTATGGTAATACACTTACTACAGAAAATCAAATTATTACTGAAAATACAGCASTGAAAACTTAGGTAGTGAAGTTTTTCTTGGTTGTAATGTAGCCCTTATAATAAAGCACAGTAGGCAAATGTTTTGCCTCCTTTATCACTGCTCAGTAAGTCATTAAAATGTAAAGTTTCATGACTGTGAAAGACAGGGTATRAGTATGGGTGGGTATCTTACAAAGTACTCTTATTCTGTTTTATCATTAGTTTTGACTTTCTCGGAAGAATGCGAGATACCGTATGTTGAGCTGCTTGAGAAATCAGTTTCGATTATGCTGTTTATAGTGCATGTAAAATGGTATGGAGCAAAGATGGCAGCAGAAGCGGACAGCTGTTAATCGTACCAAGCATTGTACTCAGAGCTCTGAAGTCTTTGTGAGTTATTTTTATAAATGACATTTTGAATTTAGGCAAGAATTGTTGACTGTTCAGGCTGCATGTAATGTTTCAGTTCAATGCTATCAGAATTTAGATTTTAGAAATGCATGGGAAACAGGAGAAGAAATCAAAGTGAGTTGTGAATCACCAGATTTGTGGCTTGACTCGAGTCTTGCCAGATTACCAATGGTTTTTCAGAGGGGTTGGAAGCTACGCAGCAGAGGACTTGTGACCATTGTCTGAAGAGACTTGCTGCGTGAGCCACAGTGCAAGGTCCCTTTCAGATACTTTCTGAAAGTTAAACCACACAGCAGAGACGGTCGCAATTTGTGTAAGGAGCTAAATTCAACTCTCAGAATAAGCTGCTGTTCAGTTATAACATGGGATTTACAAATAATGATTGTTTTGCCAAGTAGCTGAGTGTACCGAGTATGCTGTGCAGGTAATGAATCTATGCATACTCATTTAGGTTGTCAGGAGTGTTTCTTTTATTAGAAAAGCAACAAAACTTCATTAAGGAATAATATAACCCCCATCAGAAGTAATKACTTGCTGAACTGGAAGAGTATACAGTGAAAAAGAATGTCTAGACTGCTAAATAACTTTTTCTCCAGTATATACTGAACTATATACGCAGAATCATGGCACAATATTCTGAGGCCACAAACATTTTGAAATGCCTGTTTCACAGAAGGACATGACTGAATAATTGTATTTTAAAAGAGTGTTTAAGTKTTAATAACACCAGTCAGGCTTCACAGAAGTATTTTACTCAGATTACTTTGCTCACAAAATCCTTTGTTATTTCGAACCTGGATTTGATTCTCCTGGAGCAAGTAGGTGCAGTCTAGGACTATCTTACAGGTATGGTAATGCTGTCATTAGATRTTCAAAGACATTTTGAAGCCTGGCTTTGCTCAAAAAGAAACGTTACTGGCAAAATAAGTTCTTAAATGAGAGTCTAATAGTATTTAGAAGTACTATTTTCTATTGATAAAAGGATGTCTTACATGTCTATAAGACATCAAGCAGAATCAAATGCAAAAACAATGTCTGTAGTTTCATTTTCAYATCAAGTCTGAGCTGTGGAAATCAGCTCCTGTCAAGTGTATRTTTGGAACTGTTCATGTACTGTTAGTAGGTCTATAATTTGTTAGGCTGATCAGTGGAAAGATAACAACACATGATATGTCATACTATATAAAACACATAAAGTGAATAAATCCATGTGCTATGGTCTTTTGTCACTGATGATAAAAAAATCTTCAAAAATAACAAGCAGTTCATAATTTTGTTGTTTATTTATAGATTTTAGATATTCCTTCTCCCAGTGCTACTACTGGAAAGAAACTTTACTGATCTTACCTTCATGCCTTACTACATGTTGTAGAGGAATTGTTTACAAGTGTAGCTGCATGTGCACCTCAAGATTATTTGGTCAGAGTCTGGAAAATGAAGCCTTAATAATTATTAAATATGAATGTTATTGTTAAATTAATAACTATGTAATCTGATACTTGTTCTGTTATCTCTTTCTTTTAACCTACTTAAATTGAATACTCAGAAAACTTTCCAAGTTGTGGTGATTTCTGAATAGGTAACACACAATATCCCACTAAATTAAATTCTCTTATGCTTCCAGGTAATAACTAGCCACCTTTCATTAATGTTTCTGGAACAATTTTTGCTTTAAAWTTTTTCTTAATTTAAGGGGAGATTTATAAATCAGTAACATTACATCTTTAGATTTTTCTAATTTTTTTCTTGTTACTAGCAATGTCTAGTGTTGGCTTGTAATATAGTTAGAAAAATGTAGGAGAAAGCTGTTGATGGCTTCTAACATTCAGATTAATTATGTTATCTGACTGTATATTATTACATAAAAATAYTTTGTTTCATAACGAAAACTACTATCATGTCATGTTTGACCCTGGAGAGATTTTTCACAGAAGCTACTTGATAATAATTTGAAAGTATCTTTCARATTATTACAAGTCCCAGAAACTGTGGTGCAGTCGTTAGACTTTTAATGTCTTATTCCAATGGCTAATAGTCTATTCATGTTAATAGCATGYTCTTTGTACTTTAAAGAAGAAATATTAATGTTAGTTAGGTTCAATTGTAAAAAACTAAAGGTTTGAGATTTTTTATGGCCTTCTGGAGATGCAGTAGCTAAAACTCTGAAGTTACAGTTTTCAATCCTAAAATTGGTGACAATTTCCATTTTTTCTGAAGAAAAAATTGGTAAGTTTGRATAAATATATGGAGTTGAAAAAAGAAACTGCACAACTTGTAATTTATATTATATAAATATTTATAATGTTCTGTAGACCTCCTGAGGTGAATCATGTTGGAATTTTTAAATACATTTCACAGAAGGGCCATTTTTTTTCCACCTTACTTTGTTAGAATTTCTGTGGTTGTTCATAGTTCCCATTCAAYGTCATTCTTCCTTTCCATTAGACTGGCCACTGAATGTAAAATAAGTTAATTAGTAGGGACTTGCAATTTGTCAAGAATAWTTTTTCTTTCCCCAGAGGACAGATGAAATGCTGTCTAGCAGGCTGTTAATTGCACCGTTTGTTTTTTTTTTTTTTTGTCAATACAGTATTTCAATAAAACAAGATATTCCTTATTAATGTGTGAGTTTAAGAATAAATACAGCTTGRCAGTCAATCTCTCCTAGTGCTTTCCAATTTATGATCCATAAGAGTGACTTAAACCCTTAGGATAATATTAACTTTATTTTCAGTTTCCTGAAACTATATTAAGCAAAGATATCTCTAAACTCTTAGGTGATTAAAGAAACTGTAGTTGGGAAGACATACTTGCTGAAGATGTCCAGTCTCARCTGCTCAAGTCTGACCTTGGTTTGAGACATCCTTGCAGAGACTGSTCTGCAGCTGTAGGAAGAGCTCTACATTTCTCTTGCTTTATTTGTGTGCCTCATATATACCCTGCCCTCCAAAAGGGAAAGAAGTCATTGGGGCATTGGCATTGTTCTCAGGTGCCTGCCCTTGATAAAATGGTGCTGGGCTAGATGGAAGTGTTTGATAAAAGAAAACTGGATGCCAGCTGTACCATTGCGGTGTGTATGATGCAAAATAAGCAGGAGATACATAGGTGAGATCAGAATTTRACAATTGTGTGCCAGATAAAATGTGGAGGTAAATCGGCTGAAGCAGAGCTCCTGCTTTGCAGGACTTAAGCTGTATCCCAAGATACCTGTTTGATCTATTGGTTTGTCTTAAAAATTCTGGCAAAAATGATARTGTACTTTAAACATCATGAAGGTGAATGAGATTGCATGCATATTTGGAATATCTTTAAAGATTATATCATGTAATCAGTCGTTGCCATAGAGAGAGTGAGTATGCATGTTAAAAATGGGACTTGTTTTCATTCTCTTAGTGCCCTTCAGTTGTCATAGCAAAGAWCTTGTGTGATCCATTCAGTTTACAGTCTTGTTTGCTTTCTTAGTGAAACGACTCTTTTATAAATAAAAGTTGTTAAATTGCTATCTTTATTAGGAATTTTTTGAATAACATCTTCAGTCTATTAAAGACAATCAGCCTGAGTTCATCATCTACTGTGTTTAATTTTCTTTTTCTTTTCCTTAAATGAATAAATTTATCAAGGATTGAATACAACATTGCAARCAATGGGTGAGCTCTTGAAGGCTGGGGGAATACTCTGGAGAAGTATCTTTTTGTGCTTTTCTGGCTCTTACACTATTTTGTGTGCATCTCTTTCTAGGTACAGCTSGAGACATTATAGTAGATAGGTGCCTGGTCCTGCTGTCTCTGCTCTCCTTTTATGATGATAATTTTTTTATGAAGWGATATTTGATTGAATAAATTCCTTAACTCAAAGTTCAGGAGATGATCTAAATCATGTTCAGTTTATTGTTYCTCTAAAACGAAAGCCAGTACAGTTATTTTCTACTCTATAAAAATAAAACTTAAAAAAAAAAAAAACGCTCGGTATTAGAAGAGACCTGAATGTGTGTTACGTACAACCAAGTTCCTCTGAGAAGTGCAGRGATGGAATTCCTCTGGAAATAAGGATACTTTCAGATGCTTAAACAAGGATTTATATTCTTAGTTCGTCAAGACTGAGCCTTAACAGATTTCCCTCCTTTTCTTGTCCTGTTTTTAATAAATTTTAAAGTTTTTAATATATGCTTATTCCAATAATACAGTCTATGAATTTAGGAGTGTAATAGCAGCTTTATAAGGGCTTGGAAAGAAGAATTCACAAAATCTGTCAGTCAGTGATGCCAGTCTCACTAGGCTTTCTCTGTAGGCAGTGGAGAGCCAGCCTTTCTAGAGAGAAAATTGAAGCAGGCACTCAATTTASCCACTCTGAAATCCTATTTACAATAGAAGGGTGTACGTGTTCTTGCTGTCCTAGAGTTACAAGCTGTGATTGCTCTTTTCCATAAAGACTTTTGGGTTTATTCTTTATAAAGTCATATGGGAAAGGCRAATCCAAATATATTTAAATACTGAGGTAAATAATTTAAGAGCTRTCACAGAAAATACTATGTGTGTGTCTGGAAAACTCCTTCAAAAATATGAAAATTACTTCATATTTTGCTAACCATGGTGTCTTTCAAATTGTAACTAAAAACAGTGGCAAATATGTAGTCGGAACTTAGGTCTGTAAAGCATTGAAAACAAACTCCAGAGACATCATGCAATACCTAAGAAGTTACTGTGTACCTAATGCAGGAATGTTGTAAAAAAATAAATCATAAAGTCCATGTTTCCATCATGTTTTCACTGCYGGTTTAAGCAGATGCTGGACTTGAAGGATCTGAAGTGTTGTCATGTTTTCCATTTCCTGCATTGGGAGGTGTTGGGAAGTGGAAGGCTGTACTGCARGAGAAGGTCACAGCAGAGAGTGGGAGCTGATAGCATGTCCAACTGGTTCAGGAGAAATCATGATATTTTACCACTGCTTTAAATCATTTACTATTTCTGGGTAGAAGAGAGTTTCTCATGTTTTGTATTTCCAGATGGACCTTCAACTGATAAAGATTCTGAAGAAAAGAAAAAGGAGCCTGCATCTTCCTCACAAAACAGCCCGGAAGCCAGAGAAGAAAGGTGGTTCATTCTTAATGGCTGTGCAAATAATCTCAGTTTAATTAACATTAACGATTTGGTCCAGATTGGTTATAGACAGCTACCATGTTTTTTTCTGAAAGATAGAGTTGTACAAGAAACAGTGTGTTGTTAGGGAAGTAAATTGTGCTTCTGTTGACATGAAAAAAAAGAAAGACATAGGCCAAGTTATGGACAGATGAGTTGATTATTTATTCCATCTGTTGGGTCTGTCARATACTCTGTTCCTCTCTCAGTAGTAGCACACAGCTTTGAAAACTAAAACAATTTTCAGTCTCTGCTTTGTGGTAATTGCTTGTGCTGGAGATYTAGAATATTTCTTTTGTGTGTTAGCTCTTTTGTTTTATAAACAATTTATTGTTTATAAAACAAAATTATTTATTGTATTTTATTTTGTGTTGGTAAACACAGAATATGTTACCAGCCAAAGAAGCCTACGTTCATGGTACTGCAGGTTGAAGAACATTTACAAAAGAGAATTTGCAAGCCCATTTCTTCTATACATTTCTGAGTTTAGTGATCTCTTTTCAGCAGCCATTTAAGAACTGAAATTTAACCTCTAACTGTATGTCCAGGTGGAAGCTGAAAATTAGGTTTACAGTTTGCAAAACTACGTAAATTGTGGGGGTTTTTTTTGTGACCATGGTACCCCTTCAATACAGTAAGCAGATTAAGTGCAAGGCATTTGCTGCAAAGTGAATGTTGGTGTGATGTATCGTCGCTGTATTTTAAAGCAAAGTTCCGTGGGAGGAAAAAAGATTTCATGGTAATGTAAAGAACTGAGAATTAAAGCTTATATGCCACATAATGGAGTGAAATACCTGCTGTGTCTCTATTGTGTGGAAYACCCTGGTGAATAGTCTAAAGACACTTTTGAAATTGTATTGACTGTAGAGCTATAAATAACTTTTAAAAGGTRGCCTGTGTTCTTATTTTGGAATACTGTCAAATGGGTATATCAAAAGACCCCTATTTTACCCAGAAACAAAGTTATTTGAAGAAGGGGGAAAAGAACATTAATATTGGTTTTCATTTTGCCTTTTTTTTAGCAGTTCAAGTAGCAATTCCAGCAGCAGGAAGGAGGAGGGTAGTGCTCCCTCAAATTCTTTCATCCCTTCTTTTCCCCGGGCTCCAAGCACTTCAGACTCTGTACGAGTTAAATGTAGAGAAATGCTCTCTGCAGCTCTCAGAACAGGAGGTGAGCTTTGTATTTTTAGGTTTTAATATTTCCTTCTTCTCTATTTCTGTCTTTCCCACTCTACTTTTCCTCCTGCCGTGTAGGGTAGAATAAACCCTGCTTCTGTTCAATTGCATGTGTAGACCCAACCAGTTCACCCAAGATTCAAGTCATGAATAATCTTGACAGCACGGGAATGTTTCAAAATGCCTTTTTGTTGCTCATGATTCAGGACATTTTGTGGCTCGGTTTGTCTGATATCTTGCCAACAGGGGACCTTCAGGAAGGTTATTGCTTCCTTAATACTTCATTTAAATGTTTTTGTAGAGGCTGTATTTTTTTGTCTCAGTCTTTTTGGCTGAGAGAGTCCTACTATATACAAGACAATGCTTTTCTTACACCAGAGGTACAGGCGACCTTCACATTTTGTTTTTTGAAGGCTGCCTTTCTGTTTTGATTTATTCTTGATGTTTCATAAGATGCTTGTAATAGCAGAGTCTTGCATTGCCCTTAACTTCATGTCTTTTGGGTATCTGTAAATTCCTTGACTATTACGTTTTTTTTAATCTCTCATGTAAGCTTGGGTGTCTTTAAGCTGACAAATTGAATGATGTGCTAGATAAGGAGCAAACTGAAAGACTTAAAGTTACCCCGATTTTTTTTCTGATGTGTCCTTCTTTTCTATCAAACTTCAGACCCATCTTCTTTTTCTCTGTTCTTAGCTTAGTGTAACTTGGTCCAGTGTAAGTAGATTTCTGAATCGTCCATATTTACTCTCTTCACTCTTTTATTCTTTCTTTTAATTCATATAAATTCAGGTATAGACAATAATCAAAGCTTGGATGGATTTATGGCCTGCATATGTAGTTCATACTTCTTTTGGGACCAGAAAGTCATACTGTATTCATAATTCTGTATAGTCTCAATTTTAGCTAGTTTTCAAAGAACCTTCTTTGCTGTGTTGCTTTCCTACAGCTCATGTAAACTGATCATCCATGAGTTAAAAAAAGGTTATTTTCTTGTTTTATGGTTTTTGGCATGAGATCGAAGGAGAAATGTTTGGATTACTCACTGAAGTACACCCATGTTGAAATGAGGAGGCAAACACTGTATGTGATTTGTTCTTAAGCTGTCTTGGAAAGGCTGATGTCTTTGTGAGAAAGCATTTTGGTCAGAAACAGTAAATACCCTGAGACGTTTTTGTTCAAATGTTGCATTGTCTTCAAGACTTTTGTGGTCTAGTTCTTCTAATTTCCTTGTTTTGTGACACATTTCTGCTTTGCATTAAAAAAATCTAATAAGATTGTTTGTTATTWAATTACTATGTTTCTAATGAAATCTTTCTCTTTCATGCATGCAAAGCATTTATTTGCTTATTCTTGTATTGTGTGGACTAAAACAATTGATTAAACACAATATAAAATGTTTCTTTTTTATAATAGTCTGTAATGTGCACAGGCTTTGGCGATGGGAGAGATGCCAAGCCTGTTGGAATATTTTAAATTTTTCTGTATAGCAATGTTTTTTGATACTACTTCTATTTTTAACTACGTGTCTGAAGTTTTTTGGTTTTTTAAGGTTTTTAACTTTTTAAAACTTCTGTTCTGCTTCCTTTCGCTTACATTTGTTCTTCCAAGTAATAAATTCAGAAAGGATAAGTACACATTAAATTAAAATTACCAATACAAAAAATACACTCGCTACAGGTGTTTTATAATTTGCTGAGTTTCAGTGTTCTGAAACTATAGGGATCTCAGGGATATGGAACACAGAGTGTCAGGTGTTATATTTTATCCTTTCTTTTCCTCAGATGATTACGTTGCCATTGGTGCTGATGAAGAAGAGCTGGGTTCTCAGATTGAAGAAGATATCCTTTTTTGTATATCTATGTGCTCTGGAGCGGTATTTTTAAAAAAATGCAGATAATTTTCAAATTAATTGACTTGATCAATATTGAGTGTTTTTTAAATTTCAAGTAAAACAAAAATGGCAAACTGTGTTCAACACATTGGTACATAAATTTAGGGTTTGATGAACAGCCCAACCTAAATGACTTGCCTTAAAATATGTAGGAATGCATGTAGGTGAGTGTGTGGGGGTTTTTCTCAGCTCAATATGTTTTCCTTGCAACAGAAGTATTATATCTTACTGAAGCATTCTTACATAAAATGTTGGGCTCGCCTATGCTATTTAAAAATCTTTCCTTGTTAACAGTCTTAATGATTTTCTAATGTCTTTGTTTAATTTTCTACAAGTCTATTTCTAAATGAATTTGGAGTTTTCAAAAGGGTGGTTCTGGTGACAGTGTTTGAATAGTTCCAGAACTAAAAAAAATAAAAAGTTTGTTAGTGAGCTGTCATTGTTTCAATATTTGGTGCAGAAATGAATTAATTCTCAGGATGAGGTCAATAAACTGGACATAAACTTATGGGTGACTGCTCCCAGTTTCAGTTGAGATCCTACTACCCAAAAATTCATATTTTGCTCACCATGTGTTAAACTATGGTTGGGCTTCAGAAGATTGTAAATTCTGCTGTGTTGAACAGAAAAGAAGCTGTTGGTTGGGGTGGGGGAAGGATGTGGTAGACAGCAGAGAAATTTATTGGTTTAAAAGTTGCCCCCCAAAAGGAATGTTTTCATTGTCAACTCTATTTTACCTATTCATGTTTTGTTCCTTAAATCCAAAGTACCTATTTTTCAAGAATTAAAGAACACTGATATGAAATACAAAAATAGGGTACGAAGTAGGATAGCAAATCTCAAGGATGCAAAGAACCCTAACCTAAGGAAAAATGTATTATGTGGAAACATTCCTCCTGACAAGTTTGCCAAAATGACAGCAGAGGTAAGTAAAGCATAGGTCTTGAACTATTTCCTTACTAAACTTGTATCCTGGCCTGTATTTATTAGCCATAAAAGTAATTTATGTAAGCTGCCTGTACTTCTGAAAGGCTGTGGCTTTTTTCTGGCTTTCAGAGTCTGAATGACAGGGTTGTGCTGGGATAGAGGGGACGAAAGTGCCTTTATACCTCAAAATAAATCTAGAAAGTCAGATGAAAAATTAGATTTTATGGGAGAGAAAAATCAAAGCAGTTAAACGTCTTGTTTTGGTTTTGTGGTTCTGTTTCTGTGTGTTGGATTCTACCCCCTCAAGTGAAGTATAAAATAGTAACTTGGAGACTGAAAGAAATTAAATTTATGGTCAACTAATGAAAACCTTGACTAACTTTATTCTAGATGAAAGTTGTGGTGGGTTTTTCGTTTGGTTGGGATTTTTTTGGAATAACTTTACATAGAAGTTAGGGCAAACAGAGGTTGGTGAAAGAATGTGTGAAAAATGTAAACAGTACCTTCAATTCGTATTTAGATTTTTTTTGTTCTATTTATTTATGTACATATGTACAAACATACCTTTTGTCCTGTACCCATTCTTTGTTAGATTAATGTTTTGGATTAAAATGTTAATGGTTAAAAACCCCTTAGTATTAAGATTACTTCTGAAGTGAAACAGCATTGATACAAGATTTGAATTCCACATCTACATGGGATGTGGAGTGAAACTGTATTGGAAAATGGAGCAAATTTGTTTTGCTGTGCACACTTGATTTATTACAATTATTAGACATAACTACTACGATTACTAGAYACTGTGGAGATCTTGTGTATAAAACTATTTTAAAGGAAAAAGAAAATGGCAATTCTGAACTCTTTGGTTAGTGTTTAGAAACTTAGTGTATTGATTCCTGGTTACATATGGTAAATTATGGCTGTAGTGTATTTATCAATACAAATATGGTAGTCAAAATAATGTAAATTTTTTCCTACAGTAAATCCTATGTATGTCAGTGAGATAATTATCCAAGGATCTAACCTAGGGAGAGGATCTTTTTTGCTTCTCCRGAGAACTTTTAAGTCCTTTCCTTTGTCTCTTATATTTCTGAACTTCAAAAGTGTATTTGCATAGAAATGTTTCTAGATGTGTGACATTGTAACTTATACTTCTTTTTTCCTGTCTATGTTAAAAAAGAGAACATTTTAAACTTTTTGTAGCTTCTGCACTGTGAAATATCCCAGCTTAAGTCATGTAAAATTAAAAATGTGTGGAGCTGCATTGCCTTTCAACAGAGTTGTTGTTCATGGATTCTAAATAAAAAAATTGTATTGACTTACACAGTGGTAACTTGTTTTAAAGCTAAAACACTCTAGTAAACTCTGTCTGCTCTTTGTCCTTTGTAGGAAATGGCAAGTGATGAGCTGAAAGAAATGCGCAAAAATCTGACCAAAGAAGCTATCAGAGAGCACCAGATGGCRAAAACAGGAGGTACCCAAACTGATCTGTTTACATGTGGCAAGTGCAAAAAGAAGAACTGTACATACACCCAGGTGCGTGGTTATTCACTTTCGTTTTCCTTTCTCAAAGCTTAAGTCCTCTATAAAGATTGTCAGAGAAAAAAAATYCGTAATTGCGAAATGAACTTCTTGCAAAATGTTGACAAATGTGAAGATAGTTGGATCTACTTAGTTATGCCTATGTAWATAGAGTTTGTTGTATTTGTTTGCCTAAGATTTTATGTAGAACCAAGCTGAGTATCTGTATAAAGTAATACTTATGTTTCTTTGCAGAACTGAATTTTTGCTAATTCTTCTTAATACATTGTATTCATAATGGTTTTATGTGGAATAGAGAATTTGTTTTTAATGTGTGTAAATTTTTTTTTACAGAGGAACTATATGTGTAAATATACACATTTACATTTTGAAATGCATTTAATGTACCATTTGAYTAACACTAGACCCTGATTTACAGCCATTCCTACCACTGCAARAAGGGGCTTTGATTTGCTTAACAGTGCTTCAGGCAATGTAATTTTCATCATAGGATCTGCTGCATTTTTATTTGTATTGGATATCAGATTGGATATCATCATATCAGATGCTTTAAGTAGCAGAATCTGTTCCTAGAAATACATGTACAGTTTCAGTGCAGAAGTTGACGTTTTAAACTACTAAATCTCTCAAAATCCAAGTGTGCAATGACTTTGTAGTGATGCAAAAAAACCCAGTTTCAGTTGATACATAAAGTTAACTTGTATTTTTATTCAAATTTGTTTCCTTAATGTTAAATGTCGATTTAAGCAGTTACATTGAACACACAGTAACAAAATTGAAGATACTAATTTTCCTTTTCTGCTCTGACACTTGCCTTGCCAAAGGTTCAAACCCGCAGTGCTGATGAACCCATGACTACATTTGTTGTCTGTAATGAATGTGGAAACAGATGGAAGGTAAGACTGTTAGACTGCTCTGCGTGGCTGACAGCAGGCAGCTAGGTTCTATGGTTAATTTTGGTTTACAGTAAATGTAACAGATCAGTTTCTATTAACTTTTAGTCATTTCTTAACCCAGTAATGATATTACATGTTGATATTGCAAAATAGCTTTAAATTAAAAATGTATTTTTGACTGAAGGTATGAGTTCTGACAAGTAGGCTGGTGGTAAAGGGGTTGAGAACTTAGTGCTTGTGACATTGGTGACATGCTAGTCACTGTGTTTTTTCTGTCTTCACCCAAAGTTCTTTTAACTGGTTTTAATCTCTGCTTTGGTGAGTGGAACAGGCCTTTTTAGACATTTTGTTGTTGGAGTTTTCTGTTTTGCTATTCTGAAAAGAAGAGGCAATAAAAAAAGGGTGATGTCTGCTGCTGTATTACTGTGTCAGGATGAATGTAGGGCAGTGATAACTTGATTGAATCCTTTTAAGTTTGGGAAACAGGAATTTATAAAGTTTCTGAGGAACACTGGTAGTTCAATAAAATGGAGAAACACTGATATGAAGGCTTGTAAAATTTACAGCTTAAGATGTGATCACATGCAATAGGAAGCATGATAACCTCATTCTGTTATTTTTCTGTGTTGGGAATGCTCAGCTCTGGAGAGCCATGCTACAGTATAAATTAAGATTGCCATATAAAAAAAACAATTTATTCATCTTGGTTTGCATGGCTTATTGCTGAATATTGTTCAATATGTGCTCTAGGTTATCTAAATAATATATAAGGCCTAGAAATTATTTGATGGAATTGTTTGCAGTACTTGGAAAAGCATGTTTGTCCTTAAAACCTTTCATAAGGTGGCAATTATAGAAGTATCTGTGTACAAATGCCTCAAGGAATGGTTGCAATATAAACAAGCTTTAAATAGTCATTTCCATATCCTAAGTATGGTGTTGTATTTCTGTTTCTTCTTGCAAAAATTTAGAACTAAGCTGCATAAAGATCTCATAAAAAATTCTTTTCTTTTGACAGTTCTGTTAGAAGAAGAAATTTTCAAGACATCTGGACCAGTATGAAAGAGGATTTTGTAATTAGCTTTAAAAACTAGGCTAAGCATTTAGCTTTCTGCAAATGAGAGGGTTTTTGGTTTTTCTTTTCTTTCTATTTCAAAGCAGCATACAATGCCTCAAGTTAGCCTATGTTTTGACACAATCATCATTTCCTTAAATGCCTTCCTATAGCTGGTAGTCAGTAGGGCCAGGTTGCTTAATTGTATGGTGAATTTTAAARTATTTTTTCATTTTTATAAGTAAGTTGACATTAAACTTTTACCAGTTAAACATTTTGGTAATTGTCTTGTTTTTTTCTAACTATGTCAATAATGTAATGTATTTTTTGTGGTCTGAAATAGACACACTCCTCCGGTGTATATTTTGCCTCCCCACAGTTGCTCAGTTGTAAGAACAAAATTTGTTTCTCTCTGCTTTGTTCGCTAGCTTTGCAAACAGAAAAGGTATATAAGTTCCTCATAACATTAAACTCAGTTGTTAACTAAAAGACAGTTTAGTAAACTCTCTAGTTTGTATGTGCTCTTTCTGGACTTGGACTAAATTTGCAGTCATGAGGTTTGAAAATTTATTAGTGGATATGATGACCTCTTTTACGATGGTTGATTAAGCTTGTTATGTAACCAGCTTTGATCAATGCAATATATTTTATTACCCAAAGCATGTATTTTACATTCTATCAGTGGGCATTATTTCTAAAAATGTCTTAAAATAGTTGATTAAATCTGATTTGAGTGTTCAGTCTCGCTTAATGTGCTTGACAAGCAACTTGGGTTTAGACTTTGTAAAGAAGCAAAGGCATTGTGTTGTAGGCTGTCTTAATAACACCAGCTAACCAATTCACTACATTAAACTGACTGAGGAGGTAATACTATACTCACTTCATATAAATGGCATTGATTTTGTTTATGAACATTTTTGAGATGTAGGGTATCCAATGTCAATCATAGACCTGCATGTGGAAATAAATTATTAAAGTTAAGATCTTTTCCATATGAGGAATGATATAAATGCTACTTTTTTAGAGTTTGCTTTTCAACAGCGCATTTTTGGAAATATTTGCAAATATGTTTTCAAGGGAAAACATGTTAGCGTCTTTAGAAAAGATAGAATTCTTTCATTATACTAAATTTTATATTACTTAATTTATTGGCATTTGGGGCTAAGTAGGTCTGTTCTGGCAGTGTGTAAATTATTCATGAGGGAATGGGAAGAGTATGTGCGGCTCCTGGAGAATAAATTTCTTGAATATAAAGTATTGAATGTAAAGTTTTTCTATGTTGAATATTTTTTGTGTGATGATGGAAATAACGACAAATGAGTTGGAAATACTAGGACACTGGAATTTGAGGGACAAGAAGTGTTTGATAAATACTGTATACAGCAAGATTTTCCAGTCAGTTTATACAAGAAAGGAAACATGGCTTTTCTGCTGAAGAGAAAAATTRTTAAGATAGAAGAAGTTTTGCTAAGACTATTTTTATAGGCAGAAAATTGCTTAGCATTTAAAGTTTCTTCTGTAGCTTTTTATATATAAACATTTTAACTCAAGCCCTTGAGAAAATATTGGTTTTTTTTCTACTAGCAGAATGGGTTAATTTTTAGCCCATGTGTAGGTTCTTCGACAGGACTGCTTACTAAGAGTTACTAAAAGATGCAAAATTGATTTTTTTTTCAAGTTGTTGAGGACAGCAAACTAATTACACTATCAATTAGAGGTTTTTTGTTTGGGGATCTTTCTAAAGGAACAAGTCCAAAATTTTTKGTTAAAAATAATTGCCAATTGGATGCCAAGTAGGCCTAATTTTCCACAGCAGTTAATGGCACACATATACAGAGCAGGCATAGATTGGTGTGTATAACCTTCCTCACGCTGTATGTGCATTAATCTTTGTGCCTCATTGTGACGCTCAGGAGAAATATCTGCTGAGAAAATGGGTAAATTGTCTTTCTATACTAACCTGATTATATCTGAACTTTATTAAAGGAACCACAACTGGGGTAGCACTTCCTGTGATGTAGGTGTATCCAAAAAAGTGTTGAAATAAAATGTGGTTTCACCTGATGATACCTGATGGCTGAGTAGCAGCTTTCATCAGTAGCTTCTCTCTTCTGCCCCCATGGTAAAAAGAACCATTTATTTTTCCCAGTGAAAGATAGAGTGCAAGAACTAGATCCAAAAATGCATCTATTCTGTTCATGCTTTATTTTGGTTACCTAAATCCAAAAATAAAAATTTCCTATTCTGATCTTTGGATGCACCTCTGTTCAACAGTTGCTGCAGTTTTCACAGCTGAAATTGCCCTCCTCTGTTGGAGAGGATGCAAAGGCAGGGCTGGGACTGTCTCTTATTTCTCCAGCAGGCTGGCTTGTCTACTGGGTTGCAGTTGTTCTATGACTGATCTAGTACACTGGGATATTTTATCCACTGAAACATGCCAGCAGAACTGGTGATGAAGCTCTCCCATCTAAGAATAGCAGGTTTGGGTATTACCTTTATGTATGCTTGAATTCTCTCAGATGGAACAGAATTGCCCTACAATTTATGGTAGTTTGTACATTAGTCTAATAGAAAGAGGAGGCCACAGGTCTTTTAAAGTGAGAGTTTGTGTGTGTGTGTGTGTGTGTTTGTGTGTTTGTGTGTAATTCTTTAAGGATCCAATCTTCTATAAGCAAGGCTAGAGGATTCTGCTGATCAGAAAACACAGCTTCTGGATCCATCATTAAAAGACATTTTCTCATATAATACATTTCTTCATATATTCTGTTATCTCACTCAGGAGAAAGTATGAATTTTAAAATAYCTTGTACTGAATGGTTCTTTTTGACTGCCACTAAGCAGAAGGGAAGTACCTGCCCAGGGATCTTGGCATTTGTGAATACAAGAAAGTGACTAGTTTTTATCAAGAGTTCAGGACTCCACTTGTGATTGCATACATGAATTTTAAATTGAAACTCACAACCCTTACCAGCCTAGACAGAGCTTAATTCATCAACATCTTCATTCTGTAGAATGTGGTTGTATTACCTTTCAAGCACGTGCTTCTGGAAATAGATTTTGAAATAGTAGTCATTCATACAAACAAACCTGAGGAGTTTCACTTCTTTTAAGCATAATTTTAAACTACTGTGTATTAGCTTCTGTTTCACTAGGTCATCATTACTCTTGAATTGTTTTACCATTTCAAAACGTCTGGGATTGATTTAATTATAACATTAGTATAGAAAATATTTCATAATGTCATTGAAACTATAATCATACCTTTTATGGCAGAAGACACATGTTCTCAAGTACTGCTTACAGCAAAGTTGTTTAAAAATTACTTAACATTTTGATATGATAGCCTTTCTCATCACTTTCTCTTTTTTTTCTGATATCCCCTGTCATCAGAAACTGCATTAACTGCATCACGTGATGTGTGATAAATTTTAATCTAACTTTTTATGATAGAACCCCTCAAAATATATATACATTTTTTCTCCATTTGTACTTTGCTAATGACTTTGGAATTTAAAGGTCACTGTAAAGCACAATATGTTGGCTGAAGGAGCCCATGCAATTTTAATAGTGCTTAGCAGGCTGGTGAAAAGAGCAGTCCCTAACAGTATGCATGTTCTGTGGGAGTTACTGCTTTATGATGTGCAGACATTGAAGGAAGAATGCCAGTGTACTGGAAAGTTGTTAGAGCTTAATGATATCCTGCAGTTCAATAAATGCCAAAGCAAACCAACCGTGCTCATTTTCAACCTAGGATAAATTGATTTTGTGATAATTTCTTACATGATTAAATAATATGTCAGTATGATTATTTTCTACTGCTATTTGTGTAACAGCTTGTCTATGGAAACTTTTCAGTGCACCTTGCTTTTGCCCTGAGAAGCTTATACACCATGAGCAAGTATATAATAGTGAAATGTAATTAAAAATTTGTCTTCTGTGTGGGTGGGTTTTTGTTTTCCTCTTCCCCGCTCCCCTCCACCTCCATACCATTAATTACATCCAGTATTAGCCACCCTCAAAATAGCAAGCTGTTTATGGGAGGGGGTTGTTTAGGTTTTTAGGAGATACGCTCAGGATACCTAGGGATCATGATTCTGCTGCTGGTGGTGGGTATAAGCTTAAGCCTAAGGCACAACATTAAGATTTGTTAAGATATTTCAAGAAAAAATGCACATTGCAAGTGTCAGCTTATTGTAATGCAGAAGTAAAATGAAAATTCCCTAGACAATGTTAATTGCTTAGAAATTGTGGAAAATAAGCTTGAAGTTATTTCTTCTTTTAATAATTTAATGTTAACCAATAAACTGCCCAAACCAATATAATTTTCTCTCTCCTCTGACTTCATTGCACTTTTTTCTTTCTTTTTCTTGCAGAATAATAGAATATATTGCTTGATATGAAGTGTGAGTATTTGGTATGTCTTCCAGCTTTTAATGAAGTATCTTTGCAGGGAAGAGAGATAACTGAAAAGAAGTGAAAACTTCCATTTTGTGAGATGGCATGTTTTGGAAGATCTTCTTCATGCATGCATACGATCTTTCCAACAATCTGAATTTGACCTAGTTAAACTTGATTTGTTAACTTAGAGGTTTAGAGCCTCTTACTCTTACTAACCCTGATTAAAACAAGTACAGCACCGTCTATTTGACTGCAAGCTCCCCATGAGTGCTGCCTTATGATGATATCTTGTTTGTTTTGGTGAAGTTACTACTTAAAATACTTCACATAACCTGAAATTGTATTGGTAATGCTTTGGGTGTTTTAAATAGAAATTCAGCTGGGGTAAACACCAGTGGCAAACACTAATTGAAATGTGTCTTTAGTGGTATATGGAAGGGTTTCCTCTTACCTTAGTCATCTAACGTTGTGCCACAGAGGGCAAAGGTGCTTTGATTTGCTCTCTGATTTTTTTTTTGTTTACTTTTTTGTGCTGACATGTTGAGTAATGTTTTTTTTTGTTGGAAGGAGATGATGAAAACTGGTCATAGATTGATAGAATGATTTGGGTTGGAGGATACCTTAATCTAGTACCAACCCCACTGGCAGGGACACCTCCTGCTAGACCGAGTTGCTCAGTGCCCCATCCCACCTGGCCTTGAGCCAGTCCATAGTATTTTTTACTTACCATGTACTGGTCTTCTCCTGTGGTCTGTGTCATGAGAAAATCCAATCATTTGGGCTTCAAAATGCAAATGCAGTATGGGGACAGCATGTCTCCTGCCAAGTGCATTGAGGAAACAATTAAATTGATCTCTTAAATTCTATTTTGTTGTTCTCATTCCCTTTTTTTTTTAGAGAAAGTCACCATTTTGTACTTTCCAAAGTGCTGGAATTAGGCAAAGAGTAGGTTTCAGAAAGGCTACAGTACCTGTCACTGAGCTGTGCCTGTCTGGTTCTCCCTTCTAGGACTCTCTTTTTTCTTTCTGTTTTTCATATGTCTTTTTCCAACCTATATGTGTAAYTTGGTTCATTTAAATAAACACACAGGAATTAAAAATACAGTTCAATGGAGATCTGCTATAAACTCTGGAGTTTATTATAGTGGAATTGTAGTCAGTCTTGTAATTTAAAAGAAAGAAGACTAACATATCTACATATTGTTTGTGTGGATTCAACCTACTTTCTTKCTAGTATTTCCTGTGATTACTGATTTTGAGAAACAACCAGGAATTAAGTGCAATGCGTTGGGTAATGAACATGCTTTATTTCTGGATAGATCTGGTGCTACTGCACAGTCYGAAATAGTGCTGTATCAGAACACAAGTTCCATCTTCCTGCTATTATCAATTAAATTGTGTGGGGCTCTATAATGGAAACCTTTCAAGATCTGTCAGGGCATGGGAGAATTTACTATGTGCAAACCCAAGCTGGCTGATACTGCTTACCTCTTGGGAGCAAAGAGTGAAGGATTTTACATACACCTGCTGAAGGAAGAGAAGAATAAGCAAATCAAAGGGAGTTTTGTGCTTTATTTTGTAATTTGAATGCCCAGATTTGTCTTCCTCTGAAGTAAATAATTTAACATTGTGGATGTCAACAAAGGAAGCTTAATGGTTTCAGCAGATTCGAGTAGTAAAATAACAATTCTTCAGCAAAAGTTTTTTTTTTATAGGCAGTATTATTTCAGCTAGTAACTTTCATAAACTTGAGATTGCTGTACCAATTTCCATTAGTGTGCCGTGTATGCATTAAATATACCAAAACAAATGGAGTATACCTGTGCCAGGTATGATGGCACTGCCTARAGTAACCCAGTTATTATATTGACAGTAATATTTTTACTTTGGTCACAGTGTAGATGGGGCAACTGGTTCAGTTTTCAAGAAMATTCTAACACTCCACTTAAAAATTCATTTTAGTTTCATGCTCAGTTGGTATTTGTACCTCAGACRTAGGTTGTAATAGTTTTGTGTCTTAATTGTCTGCTGTGTTTGAAAAAATACTGCATTTTTTGAACAATGTTTCTTCTTCATTCATTTCCTTTTGCAAAATAACACTGAATTTAATCAGAAACTGTATTTAACTGATTGTGTCAGAGCTTTGTGCAGATTTAAATTACTCAGTCTGTAGTAAAACTTGCCTGAGTTATTTTCAGGTAAATATCTGATTAATTCTAAATTCCCTGTTGATTTCTGTAGCCCAGAGTTCCATTTGTTTTAAAATAAATACATTTAAGAAAAAATTCTATGCTTCAATGGATTTTTCAGACAAGGACTGAAGCAAGTCCTTATAAATAGCAGAGTTCATAAACCGTGGGTAAGAGTCTCTGTGCATTAAGGTGTAAATTTGAAGCTGTGCATCATCAAAGGTGTGTTGTGAGGGTTCCAGCATATTTCGGTTAATAACTTCTCTTACTCTGGAGTCCAGACTGACCTGTGTATTAAAATAGAAAGTAATGTAAACAATAGTGATAAATAGTACTGGTGGGGTCCTAGTTTTGTTTTAGTGATTGAAAAAGCTATCTTTTTTAACCATTTCAGCTGGTGTCTGCCATGACTGTAAAAATTCCTAAATATACTTAGGCAAAAAAAGATTCTSTTAAAACTTGAATGTAGCAATATCTGGAGTATGGATAGAGAAATGTCCTCACTGAAGTACCTTATTTGAACAAGGCTGTCTGCAACCCCATTATTACTGAGAGACCAATGGGTTATTTCCAGACCAACTTCCTGCTCTGTAGTAGAGAGGATTTACAATTTTTTGTGACAGTTCATTTCCTGGAGAGTTAATGCAGTTGTAAAGAGACTGAATTTGGAGTATGACGCAGGCGGAAAATGTAACCTGGGAAGCTGTTGCTTAATCAAATTGCTGTTAAAAAGCAGGGTGAATTGATGTGAACCACAGGTAGGATCATATAATGATTCCACACAATATATAGTATTTTTTTTTCTGGAAGTCTCTAGTATTTGTAGAGAGATGTTAGTGTTGCAGGAACAGACTGGCTAGATTTAAACAGCATTTTTATAAGCACATAAGCATAGCTAGCACCACAAAAAATTAAATTGYAATTTTGCAAGGATGTTGGAAGGTTTAAAATTCCAGTCTGTTGGCAGGRTTATATTCAAACTGAACTGAGGTGTCTTTGAAACTTGACAAATTKRCTAACAGCAAAGTGACAAATWGTAGTTTTGAAAATTTTGAGGAAAYTGTGTTTCTTCTATGCCGTATTTTATCAGCTGCTCTTTGAGCAATTTGTGCTTTGAAATTATCAATTTATTTGTGGCTACTGTGCTTTTGGAGACATATATACACCCCCTTCCGAGTGTAATGAAAAAAGGAACTGATTTGTCCAACTAATAAAATCTAAGTTGATCAAAGATAACATAATCATCAGTATGTTTGTGCCTCAAACTAAAAATTCCACATCAGCATGCCAGGGTAGCATAGGAAGAGCTTTCTYACAACCAGTGAAAGCAGTTTTGACCATCTCACCTCAATCCTGAGTCCCTTTTTCCCCTAAATGTCTACTTGATGGCAGTGGAATGTGTTTGGGGGAGAAAGTCTCCCTGAGTGCTGATGTAGCTTTAAATACATGTTAGAGCTAACTCTGCAAAGCGACATCAGAGAATGTATTAGGGAAAGCAAAATACCTCTTTTGGAGAAAGGATAGAAATATAATCTTCATAAATTAGTCTTGCTTTTTCTTCAATCACACTTTTGTTGGATTCTTGTTTTAGCTCCTCACAGGCCATCCAGAAAAGCATGTTTTCCTCGCTGAATTCTGTTCGTAGAAATTCACGAAAAGCATTTCGGCCAGCTGGAGTAAGCATCAACTTGTCAAATGATTGAGCCCAGGCATTCACTTCTTCGAGAGTMGGAGCAGGGCTTAAGGAGGAAGAAGAGCAAAAGAAGAGAGAAATGAATGATTGTTACTCAAGCTGTTTGCAGCTGGCAGGAGGCATCTGCCATCACAATGGAACAAAATCATAAGRTTCATGGGGGTCTGATTCCTCACTGCAACGACCCACATGCAAACTCTTGTAAACACATTTATAAGATATTTTTTGAAAGTATGCTTATCAATCAAAAGCTCTGATGCAGGTGRTTGCCTGTGCTTTGATGCAGAAGTTGCAGTTTTCTGCTTAAAGTAATTACGACAAAGTATCTGCAACAGCTAGGCATTTTTTCTATCCCTAATATTCCTTGTTAAATTATGGTTAAAAATTGAATGAAAATGCATATAAATAAGCAATGATCTAAACACTCTGAAAGGTACCAACCTATATATTACATTTTGCAGGTGCTTTTACCTGTTTGAGCAATTCTGAAGAAACTGTTGCCTGACTCTTGGGGGGATCTGAGTTCCACTTTATTATTTTTGTAAGGCTAAGCACTGCCCGTTAGACTCATTGCATACTTGCTGGGAGGGAACAGGATGTATTTTCAAATAAATTGAGAAAAAAGGGAGACTGTTTACAATGCAAGTTTGTATTTGTCATGTTATGAGAGTGGGGATGTGGTTCCATGCTGCAAATAAATAAAGTAAAATATAGATCAGACTTTTGGTTCATTAGAGGGTAAAAAAACAGGTGACTTGCAAATTGAGTGTAAATGACAAATAGATAATATTTATTTGCATATTTCAGGTAGTTCACTGCAATTACATAGTACGGTTTGTTGGGTTTGTTTAATTTTAGCTTGACAGAACACTTTAATAWAGACCATACCTTTCCTCACAGTTTGGAATACCCTCTGCTTGGAGCTCATGAGATGTTCTCCTTGCTCTCTCTTCTTCTTGATTTCTAACAGTAAGACTGAAAGGTAGAAAACAAAATTTTAGTCAACTTTGTAAAGAAAAAGGCTGAACATACACCAGATGCTTTTTCTTTGATATTAAGGAAAAAAAAAAAGGCTAAAAGGACAGAAGCTAATGATAGGCACATTACCCACATTTACATTCTGACCTTAATTTTACAATTCTATAAACCTGGCAGACTTGAGTGAGCTGAATGCTGTTCAATACTCTGTAATACAGGCTTTCTGCAGAAGGATCATAGTTCTGTAGAATATCCTAAGYTGAAGGATCAGCAGGCCCAATTCTGTATATATATATGCAGAAGTGTATATATATATATACATATTTATATGGGACATTTATGCATACATGCATACCCTATATCACATACCAAATCTACTCTCCATTGATGCTCGTTTTAATGTGTATGCYCATTACAATGTTTTTACTTAAGCTGGACCTGATGCACTGGTTTTGTGTGAGTTAGATTTCAAGGTAGGTGGTTTTGAATTTGTTTGCATTTTTTTTCTCCTTGGCTATGATGAGGGCCAAGACTCTGGTTTGGGGTTGTGACACCATGTTACAGGAAAGCCAGAGTTCAGAAGCAGGACACAAGATTTAAGTGAGCCTAGAGACGTCTGTATGTGATGTTGGAAGGGTAAGCAACTTTCAGAGTTCAGAAGTAGGTACTGCCAGACTGTGGGGTAATTGATTGCTAATACATGCTTCAAAATGTGAGGTCTGGAGCACAAAGAGCAGGTTTATCATTGCTGAATATCATTTTGAGTTGGAATGGAAACATTTGTGGCATTACAAAACCTAASTTTGCTGCAATCACTAGTGATCACTGACAGCTTTTGATGTCCTGTGGAAGGGTAGCTGTCAACTCCTGCTTCTTTCACCAAATGTTAGTTTAGAGGGCTCTAGTTTTTAAAAATGTCTTTGAAAATCATCAGTTGTAGATGATTCTTTTTCATTTGAAACTGGATTTGAAAACATAATTATTTCTTTCCAGAATCTGGAACTGGAGCCACATCCCAGTTCATCCAGGCTATTGTATCTTAGTGAGAAATGCATGTGCATACACGCATTCATATATAGTCTGTGAAGCTGCTTAAAATATGTCAAGAAGAAAAGGTCTCAGTGAATAACTTGTTATTTATATGAAATGAGTCCTTCAGCTGAAACAAAGCAATACAGTTGCCATAACTTCTAGTGAAATATCAAACATAATTTCTTAATTTTTATCTTACCTTTATTTTATGCTTATTTTCTAAGTTTTACATCCTTAATCCCTATGAATCTCCTTTATCTCTAGGAASGTTTTTTTGTTAAACTCATGGATTTTTCTGCCTGTTCTGCATTTTGAACTCTTGCCCAAGTCTTATTTGTAGCCGTATTATTTACTGGGCATCTCCTTCTCCCTCTTTGTCTACTGTTAGTCCATAATCTGCAGAGACCTACTTTTCTATTTGCCAGGGCAGTGCATACACTGAAGAGGTAGGAAAGCTTTCATATTGCTAAGATGAAGGGCAGACATTGAAAACAGTTTTTTTCAGCAACATCTGAACCATACATTCAAGCCAATGAACTATTTCAATTTACCTTTTCAGCAAAAAAAAAAAAAAA
>NW_026623322.1:919352-955338 GCF_030028575.1 Malurus melanocephalus | reverse complement strand
GACTCTTTTTACTAGTGGTTCTGGCCTTTTTTGAATATGTAAAGTGATATGTAGTTTTCACACACAGACAGAAAGTGATACTCTTGTCAGGGTATTTTTGGATTGAGGGGAATCAACAGATCCAATGGAAGGGAATACAGTCTTCATAGGATAATGCACAGAAAAGGAAAAAGACCAAAGAAATTACAAAAATTTCCCTAAGAGAAAATGCCATGCCTCAGAAAACTACTTACAGGCATGCTCTTCCCCTAGAAATGTACAAGGAAACAATAAAGAGACTATCTTGCAATCCTGTATCCTCTCAGGATCTGGAGGAGTAACAGGCTGAAGGCTCGGGTTTGACTGTAGGAATGAACACAGGCTCTGAGCGTCCAGCTGAGAGACTCATTTCAGTTCATTCCAAATCTACTATTAAGAGTATGCTGAATATTGGATGTTCAGCAGCTCAGCTGTATGACTCATGGAGACTGTTATTTTTATTCCTATTCATAATTTTTCTGTTCCAAGTGCTTGGGCTATTTTGAGGAAACGGTCTATGAATAGGGAATATAAATAGCTTAATTACGGTTTGTTTTGCATTTCTTGCTACTAGAAAACAATTGTTTAAAAAAAATCAGAAAAGATTTTAAAGCTGAAACAAGCTGCTCTGTTTCTGAGCCTGTGTTGGTTTCCCAGATGATTCTGAAATGCAAATAGGAGTTTTAAGCATCGTGAAATTTGGGTACTTTCACAAACGCTRTTGAGTAAATTGCTTTCTTTAAATTGTTTGAATAGTGAGGTACACAGAAAATTAGCATCCTGGGAAAGAAATATCAGGTAAAATGGAAAAAAAAAAGCACTTTATCAACAATTTAAAACCATKACTTAGTAGATAAATGTGTCTTTTTTTCTTTTTTCTTTTTTTTTTAAGTTTCTGTATGGAAGACTGTGTTTATGTAATGCAGCTCTAGACTGAGCCACTTGCAATTGCACTGGACAGCTGTTGAAATGGCATTGGATTTTGCATGGGATGCTCTAACATTGATGCAATAGGTAGCAAACTCTGATTCTGTGCAGGCAGAATATTAATGTCTCTCTAAATTCTACCTTAGTTTACCCCTAAGCACATGCTGAAAAGCTTGGTAGCATCAGAGCCGGAGTTCTTGGCATCCCACAAAAAACCCCAAACCTCCAAGCAGCATTTTATCCTTGCAAAATATTCACTATTTGCATTAGGGAGRGTAGAATTTTGTGTGTCTTGGCTTCTAATGAGCTGAGTATCCATAACAAGGAAATGATCAGTCTGCTCTTCCCTTGCTTTCTGATTGTGTTCTCCAAAGCATTTGCCACAAGGTGCTATTGGAAAACAAAAATACAAACAACAACTAGCCTGGCTGTAAGGTTATTTATCCATCACCTCAGTGCTGGGTTTCCTTGCTCTGAAGTGTTTATGTGGTGGATTGTGAGTTTCTAAGAAGCACTCCACTTGCTGTCAGTCTTTCGGTTGAACTCCCACGGCTGTTTAGTTTTTGTTCATTTGAATGCAGGTTCTGGTCTTGCCCATTAAGTAACACTTTGCCCCAAACAGGTACCAGGCTTTCAAGTATGGGAAGATTTACTTCAGTTTAGAATGAAATCACTTGGATCTGGAGGAGCTGGTAAGAAAGTGAAGGTGAATGCATTATTAATTTAAGGAATCAAATTATTCCTTTGGCTTTGATTGATAAATTTTCTTTCTTAAGAGGAATGGAATTTTTGTAATGGGAATTCTTCTGAATTATTTCTGCTTAGCTCCTCATCTTCAGCAAATACCCACAATGTTTAAAGTTTCTGGTCCCAATGATTATCTTCATACGAGTTGCGTGTGCCATGAGTTGGCAGTACTAATTAATAACAGCTCCCATTACCTTTAGGGGAAAAGAACAGTGCTGGGCACCTGGTTAATAATTTTCGGACCTACAAATTCTTCTACCTTCTCCTAGCTCTGTTTAACACCTTCAGTGCTGCTTGTCAGATCCCAAATCTAWATTTRAGGCTATGACAGGCTATGGTACTGMTTTCAGTTTTAAGTGGGAGCCTTGGTGAAGCTCAATGCTGAGGAGAACCYGCACAAAACAGACATTACAGAGTATTGACAAAAAAAGTGCAATAGAGATATTGTACAGATATTTCTTTTAAAATCTATTATTTCAGTGGCAGGGGAAAAAGATTACACAGGAGTAGAGGGTTGTGTGCAATAGTAGAGCACAGCTAACTCTTTGTGTCCCAGATTTGCAGAATTACACAAGTGTTTTCTTTTGTTTATGTTGTCCTGTACATGAGCTATGTGTTCCTTCCCTGCTATTCTGTTCCCCAGAGGCTTGAATGAGAGGGGTTACCATGAGCAGCTGCAGCAACAGCACCAACAAAAGCAGCAGGCATTGGACCCTCGATTTCCTGTGCTGAGCTGAGCCTGTGCAGCACCGGGGGTCTCTGGGGTCGTAGCCATCTGCCGTTTGCGGATCTCCGTCCTCTCTGATCCCATGGGCTGCAAGCAACAAAGGAAGGGGCAAGTAAGAAACAACTCTCTCTTTTTTGTTTCCCTTTTGTTTGCTTTCAAAGTCTTACTCAGAAGTGCTGAAGGCCACAGCCTCAAAGAAACTGAAAAGCTAAATGCCTGATTTTCCCTCATGCAGTTCTTAGGTGTTGAATCCTTTGGAAGATTCACTCATGTAAGTGAATGGAAGGCAAAGGGCTAATGAATTCTTCAGATGTGTGGGACACAATGAGTGGTGATGCAGAGAACAGAAGATGCAAGTGAGGGATCTTGGAGAGCTAGAGCTCTTGGCACAGAGGTGTATAAGCCTAGGAGTTGAAAAGGGTTTCCTTTGGCTTCAAGGCCATTCCTAAAGAAAATGGTACAGAATAGAAGTAGTTAGGATGTAGTTAGGGCCTCTGTTTTTCCTTTTTTCCCTTTCACTGGATTAGGCCATGCAGGCTTCATGATGCTTCAGTGAAACACCTGAGCTCTTCTGGCCTTTGGTGAGTCTCAAACCTTGTTCCCCGTGTGGCAAAGGGGGAAGGGCGACTGCTCATTTCTCCGTTGAAGGTCTGACTGCCACAGTTTTTAAAAACAATTTTCTCTGCTTTCTTCTGTGATGAGGAAGAAATACACAAGTGGATGACAATAATTACATGGTTTGCCATGCTGAATTCCCCAACCAGCATAAAAGATTTTTGGTGGGTGCACTGGTTGGGTTTTTTTGCAGTGCTATAGGAAGCCTTTTTGGAGACTGCATTTTGCACACTGTGCAGATAAGTAATGTTGATGAAATGACAAGTCCCCTTGAAGTTCCTGTTCCTTTCTGACCTATCTCTGAGCTTCACATCTGCTYTACAGCACTTAATAGTGCTCTCCCTGTTATGCTGAAAGTTGTGTCGTATGTAAGTGACAGATGTCACTAGAGATGAAATGCTAGCTTGTACAAAGATGAGTATGTCTTTCTTAATTTTATTTGTATTTGATTTTTGGATACATAGCTAGTCATCCTCCTATGTCACGAGATCACTTTGTGTGTAGGTTGTTTCTCATTGTTAAACCTTCTTTTAAGGCCATGACAATTGTAAGGGAATTAAAATTAGCTGCCACCAATTATGAGTTCTTTTTTAAAATGTATAATTTAATATCAGACTTGAATCTAGTGAGGTAAATACTTGGGGATTAAAAGTTGCTTTCTGTTCTAAAATGCAGGCTTAGGAAATTCTGGTGTTTTAACTTGAGGGTGAACGTACAGACGGTGTCATGGACTCGACAGAAATGTCAGGAGAAGAAAGAAGGTTATTTTAGCAGAGTGGAACTGTACATTTTGCTGCACTTTTCCTACTGTGGTTTTTTTTTTTTTTTTGATGTTGAATTTATTTCTGTCTTATAGAACTTATTAGTTTTTGTGTTTGTGAGAACCACCCACTCTCCCAAGAGAGAAATGCGTGACAAGGTAGCAGAAGATGCACCTGTGTAGCAGGAGGAATAAAATACAAGAAAAACAATACAGATAGAAATTATAACCCATTTTGAAACTCTGAAGACTCACTCTGACAAGCAATGCCTAAATGACCAGAAATGGAAAATCAGAAAAARAATATAGCTTCCAACCTCCCTCCCCAACTTTTCTTACTTCAAAATATGGAAAGATAACTGAAATGTAGAATGTGTTTGTAGATTCAGATTTTTTTTCTGTCAGCTTCAGATTCACATGAATGGAATAAATAAGTATTAATTTCCTTCCAGATACCTACASTTTTTTAAATGGAGCATTTTCACATTTCAGTTAAGAGAGTCATAGCATATAAAGCATTTTTGGAAGGATAATATATCAAACAATATATCAGGCTGCTGTGGTCAGTAAACAGTTATTATTGATTAGAAAATTGTAACTTGGATTCAGACGTGCTGTCTAATACATCCACTCTTACCTCTGAGATATTTTATGTTTACACATTCATATCTGTTGTTTGTATTCACAAGGAGTTAGCCTAGGCTAAATACAATCCAGGGTCCATGTTACAGGGTGGCAAGGTAGAGATTTGAGCAGTGGTGCAGGTTATTACAGAGTTGTAGAAAGCCCTTTGGTGCACACAGTGTTGAGACCCTTAGGACAGAACCGTGTCAGGCTGGTCTGGCTCACAGAACAAGCAATGAGTAAGGGATCTATCCCAGCAYTGTTTATCTGACTCCAGAAGAGCCTTATTTTATGTACACAGATGTCTTTCTGTGCTTCTAGTACATCCAGAATTTCACTGTAGGATGTGGAAGTTTCCCATCACACTTTGGTGCTTCTTGCTGTAACCACCAGAGTTGCAATGAGCCTCGCCAGGCAACTGCTCGAATTACTGCTTTGAGTTGTGCTGTGTGAAGGAACAGGTAGTAGATTTATCATTTACTCCAGTGAATACTATTTGTAGGAATGAACAAAATTCCTTGTTCCTATATAGTACAGCCCACAATTCAAGCAATTGCTTGACTGACTTGTGGATCTGTGGGAATTGAGGAAATTTTTTTTCCTTCAGTCAACTTCAGGCTCCTTCAGAGCAAAAAGGACAGGGTGTTTTTAGACGTTGTAGTAGAAAGGTCCTCTATTCAAATAATTTTACAGTTGTTGATTTGGGACATCAGATGTCCAGACCTCCCTGAAGGTGCTATGAGAATGAAAAAATTGTATTAAAAAATTGTAATTGAACCCTCTGTACTGGATGTTCTCTGCACTTGGAGAACTGGGGTCTGCCTTCTCTGTCCCACCCTCTGGAGCAGCGATGCGCCTTGTTTGAAAATGTGTTAGAGAGGGAMACACAGAGGATTARAAAACTGGAGATGGACTGCTACCTWGWAMATGTTTTCTAAGGAATCCAAAAGTACTTTTTAGACTACTGATGGAATGATGTAAGATACCTTTCACCAAAGGACTTCAACCCCTACCCTCTCACACTCTGTTTAAACTCAGACCACGTGTGGTTTTAGCCAATTGCTGCGTGTAACACGAATAGTTAATAGGGTTTGCTTTTACCAATATTTAGTCACTGTGARGACTCAGATCCTTGAAGGGGACAGTCAGTCAGTGTGTACATGGCAAGAGAGGTTTGTGTTGCACAGATCCTCATAGCAATGGTGTTGGCTGGGCCGTAYGAGACTCTGGGTCACACATTGCTGCTCAGATCACACACGTAACTGTCTGATGTGCCTTGGGACTGCTCCAGCACATGCATGATCCATCCCTGGTGAGTGCCTCCAGCTACAGAACATCTTCTATCTGCCTAAATTATGTACATCACTGTGTCCTTCATGGTCATTACTGCATCTGCAGGAAGTTTCTTCTGACTACAGACAATTAAGTGGCTGCTTGCAAATCTCCTCTGACTACCTGCAATCTATGCAGAATTGGGGTGATTTTGTAGCCTGGGAGYCTCTGGATATTCTCCATCGTGGATGTTAATCAGAACATTGGAACATAAAGAAACTTGTCTAGGCACAGTGGGTCCTGCCTGGAGAAATCCACAGAACCATCCAAACTCTACATGGAGAGAGCACCAATTAGGCAAATGCTTAGTTGAGAAAGCAATTAGTCAAATGCTTAGATGAGTTAAGGTGATCAGCTTGTCTCCAGTCATTTCATTGTTTCACGTCAATCTAATGCAGCATCTCTACCAATGCTGAGGTACAGAGTTTCTGGATCTCCCAGGGGAAGAGGTATCCTTCTCTATGTAATGATAAGAACAAATTTAATCCATTATAAAATTGTCCCTAAAGAGCAATGAAACAAAAATAGAGGAAAAATAATGGCATATGTTCTTCCTTCTTATCCAGATAGGTAGCATCTATGAATCATATAAAAAAGTATATGCTCACATTATTGAATGCTAATAAGTAATTTTAAAAAAAAGTCCTAGGATTTAAGCAAGCATCTGAGATGCTACTTATGACAATAGTGGCAAAACCACTGTATGCCTTAAGAGTAATGTTGAGGTGGTAAAATAAGAATGTGGTACCTTTTCCACTCCAGAGCATACCTATCTGACATTCAGATTATGAAGCATTTCTCTATGTAACCTTATAAACACGAAGGAGTGTAAAGGTCAGGAGGGAAAATTATTTCTCTGATTAAAAACACCTCAGGTGATATTTGGCTTAGTTGTAACATTTATAGTATTTGCTAATTTCTCAGCRGAAAGGTGGGTTACCAAGAAAATATTCCCAAAGGAGGAATTATTTAAAATTTATGCCACAAATGTCAATTTAAAAAAATAAAATAAAACCTTAACCAAATTTAAAAAAAACCCAAACCAAGCCTAGGAATATGCAGAAGATTGCAGACAAAAGTTTATACTTTCATCCCCACTTTATGCTAAAACACAATGACATTTTCTCAGCTCAAAGTGCAAAGATTCTATTACTTAAACATAATTACTGAGACATTATGTTTCATCCTGGTACACATTACAATCAGGTAGGTGTGCAAATCTTTAGCTTGTGCTTGGGGCTGATTTGCATGGTCACAGCATGAAGCTTTCCCAGTGACTCCACAGCCTGAGAAGCCCTGTGCTGACAGCCACGTGGAGTAAGTGCACAGATGTGGATCATACAGTCCAGTTGTTTTTCAGTAAATACCTCAGGCTGATCCAAACTGCACTAAAGCAATGAAAGCCACCTCTTGGTGTCAGYGAGCTTTAGGTGAGGTTATGTAACTCTCACAATTGCTGCTTTGTCCCAGTAATGATAACCAGTGAGTGAGAAGAGATTCTCTTCTTATCTACATATGTCATAAGAGGCTTGCAACTGGGGTCAAGTTCCAAATAAATCTCTGAATCTATATTTTAACAATTCAGATATATTTGGGGCTGCAACAAACTCCCACTGAAGCCTGTGGCAATTCACTGTCAACTGAAATATGAACAGGAAACTTGATGCTCGTGCTTCTTCCTTTCATTGACAAATGTGACAAGCAGGCTTTCTGCATCAAGCAGTGTGCTATTTTAGACAGAGAAGAATTCTAATATATGTTAATGAACTCACCCACACATATGCACATGCTTTAGGCATAGTTGTCAGATTGCCCACTTGGTAGGCTAAGAGCAAGAGCTCCTCGAAAGTTATATTATTGGCATATTGTGGTGGGGTGGCTGAAGTGTCTGACTGCAAGACAGTTTAGCAGAAAGGAGACTGGCAGCACATGGAATAAACCAGCTTTTTATGTCACTGCTGTGCCTAAGTCTGTTAAAGGCTGAAGTGGATAACATTGCAAGTGAAAGTGTTATCCTATAACTAACAACTCTGGGACACTTTTATGTCAAATGTCCAGAAACTGAGTGCCTTTACCTGTTTTGCTTAATCTATTTTTCCAAAGGAGCAGCATCTCAGAGGAGCCAAGTTCATCTATCCAGCCTAAAGTGCTGCTTAACATTTCAAAAGGAACTGAAAGTGAACTGAAGCTGAAAATGTACCACACACACAGTAACAGTGCCATGATCATGTCACCTGTAACAGGTATTTTTCTACCAACAGCTTAGATGTCTTCTGTTCCTTTTTCTTTGGTATTCGATTCTGCCCAGTTGGGCATCACATCAGGCCACTGTCTGCAAAAACACTTCCAAAACTAAAGTGTTTCTCTGAGCAAAATCTGACTTTCCTATTAAGAAACTTAGTTACATGGGGCTTCAGTGGGATTTTTGTATTCTTTTTAGAGAGAGGCCCTATATGTCCTCTGGATAAAGAATTTCTTTAGTTAGAGATTTCATTGAAAATGTTACTCTAACATGTAATTAGCAGGGTCCCTGTCATTATTTCTCCTGTAATTAGGGAAAGACATGAGAGAATTCTTTACCAGTTGCATAGAAAAAGCAACCTGTTGTTTCTGTTCTGCTGATTATGTGGATGCTATGACAGTGGAGCAGTAGGAATATAAATATGGATATTATTTTATTCCAYACTGAGTCCTTCACAAACTAGGTCACTGCAAACTGCAATTAAGTTAAATCAGTGTCAAGTTCTTCTCCTGTGCACAGCACAAGCTGTCAGCATCCCTTGCCTTGTCTTGTGTGGCAGCTGGGGTCTGCCTCTGTGGATGAATGTCTGTCACACTCATGTCAGCCCTCTCAGGTGCAAAAAACAACAAAAACCCCTCATGCTTCTCCAGTACTGGGAGTTTTAGCACTTTTTCAGCCCGGCTTTGGCTGGCTCTGATGTCAGAGAAAGTACCTGCTTCTAGTTATTTTTATGCAGCTTGTTTTAAGAAACAATACAATTTTTAAAAAATCATTCATCCTAATATTTTACAAACGTCTCTACTATGTAGTGAAACTGGTGCCTGTAGCAGTTTACTCTGYTCACTCCCATTATCTCCTCCTGAGCGCTTGGTTGCATTGTGCTTAATTATGAATGGCCTCCAAAAAGCCCATTTTACTGTACTATGAAGTGACTCATATCACACAGAAGCTCTGACAACTCGCACCGGGTWCTGGAGGCACATGGCGCTGTGTTAGTCAGTGACTCATTTCACATTGTACTCGCTGCTGAGATCTGACTCACATTGAACTGTGTGAGAAGCTGACTGACATTGTACTGCTCCGAAAGCTGGTTTGAATCGGCGTGACTCACCCTGGAGTGCATTAAGTGGTGATTCACACGCTGTTTCCTATTGATTCCGATTGTCGCGATTCACTTCGGATTGTACTACGCCGGCATCTGGCTGCTCTGCAGGGCAGGCAGTGTGACAGCAACCCTCTGCCTGGTGAGCTCGGCTGTAGTGCCAGCCGGCACAGCGTCAGCCAGGAAGGGAAGTAGTACCGAAGTCAATTTAAAGCTGAAGGAAAGTCAGAATTTGGCTTAGCGTGCATTCACTTTGGCCATGACACTTTCTGGGCTTCTTCGCTTCACTCAGCTTGGACAAGTTTTGCAAACAGCAAGTGAGGAAWAATGAACCTCTAGCTAAGAATCCTCTTATTTCTGAATATCAGACAATTGCCAGATTATTTCCAAGACTTGCTGTCTCTGTCATTTTTCTTAGTGACAAAAAGATGGGATGCATTTTTATACATGACTGATACTTGCTCAAATGCTTCAAGCTCATCAACRTTTGGCCTGAGCTCCAAAAGACACAGGCACTCTATAGTCTGAAAACTCCTTCCCAGTACTCTAAACTCAGCCCTCAGACATCTACTTACTCTGAAGTATGTTCTGAGCAAAGGTCAGAGAGGTGTGCAACAGCTGAGGTGATGCCTCCATTATTAACTATTTGGGACACAGAGTAAAGATATCAAAGTAACTATTGATGGGAGGAGTAGATAAAAAATTAAAGGGGAAATAAAGTCATTKTTCTCTCACCTTTGAGCATTTTATAAAACATAATGCTTGTTTTACATTCAGTTGGCTTGAACATACTCTGAGTTTAGAAAGACACTCCTAATTTTAAAATGATGTTCCTAATTTTAGGAACTACAACTATGAATCTTCTAGCTTATACTGATTCTATTAATCTTTTTAGTTGAACTAGAGGTTACTGCTTCTGGTCCTGTAGTACAGCAGGGGTGTATTTACCTCCACAGTGCCCAGCTCTGCAGAGTGCTGGATTGGGTGCTGACATTGTGTGCAGCAGAGGTACAAGGAGACTCCTTGCCATTGTGTCATAGCAACAAGTGCCATATGGAAAGTTTTGATTTAACCAAGTTTTGATTTGTTTTTCAACAGCAAAAATGAAACAACAGAACTGTTGCATCAAATAAATTACACCTGTATTAAATTATTGTAGGTTGTTATTTGCGTGTACAAGGATAATCTTATTTSACTTTCTGCATTTGTGTCCAATTTTTGTTACCTGCCTTTTCTTACCACWGACATTAGCTAATGACAGACTCAGGAAGAGCTCTTTCTCTCCKCCAGGGATGCTTGATGAGGCGGGCTGATGCTGGAAGGCTCTCTATGGAAGCACTTGCCTGTTGCTGCTTATCTCTAACTTGGCAGGGGAGACCCGGGCTCCGAGAACAGATGCACCGCGGGATTCCCTTCACTGTGGGGCGGGGGCACGGATGCTGCCTTATCTTCGGTCGCACTCGTGAGACGAGGCAGAAGGGCCCCTGAGCGCACGGCGGGGGCCGAGCCGAAGTGGGCCGAGGCCGGGGAGGTGGCGCGGCCCGGGGTGCGATCCCGCCCCAGGGAGGGATCCTGTCCCCGCTCCCGGAGCCGAGGTCAGCCGGGTGGTATCCGGGCTGTGCGCTGGAGGCGGGCTGGGAGCAGCGCTGGGAGCCCGTGCGGAGGGACGCAGCAGTGGGAGCCCGAGCGCCGGGCGCTCCCGGCTTGCAGCTCCCGACCCTCCGGGAGACCTGGGGAAGCGCCTTTTGTGCCGGGTACCTGCCATTCCTCCCGGGAAAGGCGGCCACACCCGCTGTCCCGTCCCGGCGGCGGGGGCTACTGCCGGCAGAGCCGCCCGTCCCGTCCCGTCCCGTCCCGTCCCGTCCCGTCCCGTCCCGTCCCGTCCCGTCCCTTCCCGCTGTACCCAGGGCGGCTCCAGCTGCGGCACGGGGGTCGCTGCCGGGACGAACCCGCCCCTGCCCGGAGCGCGGGATGCGGTGCTCGGCTGCTGCCGCGGGACCGAGCGCTACTTACGGGRCCCCGCCGGGCGTCCTCGCACGCTTCCCCTCCGGTCCCGGCGGGATGGGCGACCGGGAGCGGCGGCTCGCCAGCCCCACGCATGCGCCCGGCCCCCGCGGGCTCGTCTCACGGTGCGGCCGCGGGTGGGTTCGCTCGCCGTGGCCGGAGCCGGAGGGAGCGAGGCCGGCAGCCCTCTCTCCCCGCCCCGGAGCGTCCCGACGGGGTGGGCTGGGGCCGGGCCGCCCCTGGTGAGGCGAACACCGGGGGCCGCTACGGCTCAGRGCCGGTTTGCAACGGGATTAAACGCGGCAGCTCCCGCACCGCGGCGGCGGACTGGGGAGGGCGTGGGGAGAGCCATGGGGACGGCGCCGCGGGGAGAAATGCCAGAGAGACTGGTGTGAGAGCGTGTGAGTGGAGTGTGTGCGTGTGTGTGTCTGTGTGTGTGTGAGAGAGAGCTGATGGGAGGGAGTGGGAAGGGCTTGGAGAGGCGGCGRTGCCGCCGCGGGGCTCTRTGCTGGTGCTTCAATGCTCACAGATGCCTTAGAGGAGAGCCGGGCTCAAGCCGGCGCTGGAACGTGCTCGCATTCTAAGTAGCTGCAGGGATACACATCTCCCACCCCGAGCTGTCTCCTGCCTTCCCGCGGCGCACAGCTCGCCRCCGCCCGGCTCTCTCGGGCTCGCTCTCCCGTTCAGCCGGGCAGGTGCGACACGGCTGCGGCAGCCGCGCAGCGCAGCAGCTCCGGGCAAGGCGTGCGTCGGGACTGCCGGGCTGGGAGCTCACCCCGCTGCTCCGGGACCGCCCTCTCAGCAGCGGCGCCCTTTGGAGCACCGCCACGTTTCGGGGATTCTCTCACCGATAACSATCCGGCGCCTCCACCCCCGGGCAGCCCCAGGCGCCGTCTGCCGGGACAAGGGTTAAAGGCACGACTGCGGCCGGCTAATGCCCCCGCCGTTCCCGGGCAGACCGACACTGCCTTCCCGTGAAACCCAGACCGATCCGGTGCGTGAACGCTCTGCGCGTTCCCGGTTGCCGGAGCTGGGCACCCGGTTGCCGTCGGGGCTGTTCCCTTCCCTCCCGCGCACCGGGTGCGGAGCAGGGTGGCCGCAGGAGCCGCCTCGCTGAAGCCAGCGGCCCCGGGAGCGCTGGGGATGGCAGACGGGGACCAGTGGCTCCCGGGGGCTTTGCCGCGGAAGCTCGCCCTGCGCCCCCGACACTCCCACGCCGGTGCCGGCTGAGGGCACGTGGGCGGACAGCGGCTTCCCTGGTGCGGGGAGGAGGAGGAGGAGGAGAAGGAAGGGGTGGACGCGGCCCCTCGAGCGGTACTCACGGCGCAGGGATGCTGGGGGGCAGCGCGGGGCTGCGGCGGCGCGGCTCCGTGGCACGCCGGGCATCTCCGGCGCTCCGGGAGGAGGCGGCTGGGCGGCGGCGGGGCCGGGGCGGGGGCCGGCGGCGGCTCAGCCCAGCGGCCCCGCAGTAGGGCGGCGAGAGGGCAGCGGGCGGGAGTCCCGTTCCCGGCCAGCAGCGCCGCCAAGCCCGCGGGACACAAGCGGGGCTCCGGGGCGTCTCGACGGGGCGCCGACACGAAGCGCGGGCAAGGYCGGCGGGCAGGGAGCTGCGGCCGCAGGAAGGGGCTTGAGAGCAGAGCTGACAGCGAGGCGAGGGGCCTGGCAGGCCTCGGAGTCTGCTGCGAGCRGGGGAGGTGTGGGAGCGGGGGGACGGGGCGGGAAAAGAGAGAGAGAGAGAAAAACACAAAGTGAGCATCACAGAGGGGGCAGGCGGCGGCCCTGCACCGCACCGCTAAGACGAAGGTTGGAGTSCAGCCGTGAACCCACACCGGCTGCCCCCGCACCCCTCCATGTACTCTGTCTTTATAAACTTTTCTAAGCCGGTCCTTTAGCTGAGGGCTGGAGGACACCTCTAGTACCCAGCCAGTGCCCACTGGGGCTCGGAACGAGCCATAGTGCTAGAAGAGCATGGGGACGAAGTTGGCCACTTTTAACCTACGTTCAAAGAGCATCCCCAAAAAAATCCCCACCCGGAAAGCCAACCGCAGACGATGGACAGAGCTGCGGCCGCGGCGGGAGCGGAGCGGAGCAGAGCCACGGCCGCTCGGACCTGTCCAGAGTTCTGAACCTTCCCCGCCGCCTCCCGCCGTGGCCGGGTCGCTCGGCGGGCCCGCCCCGGTCTGAGGGTATCAGGGTAGTGTGATCTTGCCCTTCCTTGCTGAATGCCATTGCCCTGCAAAGAAGGAGCCACCTTGATAGAGCACGGTCGCTGAGTAGGAACGGACAAAAATCACCGCCCTGCTTTCCTTTTCTCTAGCAATGATTGCTACCTGGTTTTGTTTGTGCCTTCATTATTACAGGTTCAGCCCATCCCAAAACATCATCCCTATTTCTGGAGTACAACCAGACATCAAAGAGACAGAGAGGAACTGAAGTCTACACGGTGTGAAGAAAGCCCTTCCCACAGTGATGGTGATGCCCTTGAAGGCCAAAGGCGCTGCTACAGCAGTGGGAGAACACGGCTGTGGTGCCATTGATGCCAGGGGAAGRTGCTCGTTAGAGCTGAAACCAGCGGGGAAAGCTGCCATTCCTACACAGGAGGAGAGCTTGCTGTTGCTTAGCAGCAGAGAGTTCCCCTAGGTCTGTKTGGAGAGGTAAACTGCGGGGGAAACTGGACAATGTTCTCAGGAGAGCAGAAAAAATTGACAGGTTGATTCCCATCCCACAACCCCACTCAGTACTTCTGCCTGGTGGCGAGGACCCCTTCTGCAAATCTCTGCCCTTTTGGTCATGGCAGAAAGCACACATTTGAGTTTTTAAACAGATTTTTGTGCCAAACTACAATTGCCAAGGCCCAGACAGGACCTATGGAGGCATTATAGGTTTGACAAGTAGGATTAAATGACACTGCCTCACTCCTCGGCAGAAAAAAGGGAACAAACCCTCAGTAAGTATATCAAGATGATTGTTTATGTGGCTTAAGACCAAGCTCAAAACACCTGTTAACATCACTGGCCTTTGAATTCAGCCCTTGGTCACTCTACCAGGACAGGCAGTCGTTTCTCAGACTGGTGAGTAAATGCAACTTCTCTAAGACCTCTCTAGACTACAGTCCTTGGTGGCTTTCTAAATCTTAGCAGGAATGCTTAATCAAGTTCAGGTTTAAAATGCTGGCATATTGTAACCCCTTTGAAAGGTGTGTCCTTGCTCCATCATCCTTTCCATTTGTCTCACGAGAGTCACGATCTGTTGTCCCTGTGCATGGCAAGGAGTTTGGAATGAGTTGATTTTTAAGATCCCTTCCAACTCAAAATATTCTGTGGTTCTAAAACCTAATTAAAGAAAGCTATTTTTTTTTTCAAAATTCATGATGCACCGTGATAGTGTGCAACATTGTATAAAAATACAGTATTTATGCTCCCTAGCATAATGGTRTCAGATAAACAAAGCCACCTAAGCTAATTATTTTCCAGTGATTTGTGTTTGAGGAAAACTCTGTCTCGCTCTGCATCACTGCATGTGTACACAGCCACATCCTGAATGRTGTGGAGGCATAAAGTCCTCACAGAATTGTTAATGTAGTCATCTTCTCCTCCTTCTTCCCTCAGTGATGGATGCAGGCTGATGTCCGGCTGCATGAGGCAGAACTGCATAAACGAGGGCTTGGACTTCAATGAAATGGGGTTTAGAATTGAGAGCTGAGACAGACTGAAACCCTTTCTCTCTCTAAATGAATGTGAGCATGCATTTCTCATGCATGAAAGGAAATTCCCTCAGTCACCAGAGTAGCTTGCTCTGCATGTGTCCCTGTGACCTGACTCATGGTTTGACCTGACTCTTGGTTCCTACTCCTGCTCTACTTTGTTCAGGTTAATCCAACTTCACTGGGACAGAGAGAAAGCAGAATGTCAGTCTAGCAAGGCATGGGACTATTTGACCTTGCATTGTYTCTGTTTTAAAAGATRAGTTACAGAYAATTGAGAGCTTRYRTGTGAACTGTGTATTTAATATAATWATTCATATAGTGGMACCTTCTTTTTGCAACATACAAGGTAAATAATAAATCAAGACCCGGTCTCAATATTGATATCTACCAGTATATCAGACATTGGAAAATCCTACTTCATCCTTTACTACACTTTCCTGAATATTTCACATTAGACTACACAAGCTATTCGTAAACTTTTAGGAGGGAATTCCATCCAGCATGCAGTAGTTTTCTTTTATTCTATATCAGAAAGGGATGGCTTTATATGAGGGCACCCTTGCTATCTAATATTGTCCCTCTGTATGCTCCTTAGACATCACACTCACTCTTTCTGTGAACTTGCCCAGCTAACACATTTTCCTAATTTTGCCTTTGTGGAAATGAAGGCATCTGTTATTGTTTTTATTTTATTATTTTATTTTATTTTATTTTATTTTATTTTATTTTATTTTATTTTTTCACTGAAAACTTGTATGGCACTTTTTTAGTTCTTAACTTGTTCCCACTGTTAAGAACAGGTGATAAGAAAGATAATACAGAACATGTGTCTGTATTTTCATCACATCATATTCCAACATTCTTGCTGTCACAGTACCATAGGTGACATAATGCACATAGCAGCTCTTTTGGGGCCTGTTTGGCTTTAAGGTGTGAGGGCAGATTTCTGGGTCTCATACCTGAACTTCTGCCCCTACCCAAGGACAGGTCATACATGTTTGTATGGCAGCTTTTGTGTACTAGTCTATTTCAGTGCTTCCTGGTCCCTTAAATTGTTAAAAGRAGAGTTTCTAGACCATTGAATGGAGCTGATTCACAGTGAATTAGGGAGCAATTCAAACAGAGAGTAAGAAGCCATTTTTTACTTTTTGTTCATTGACATTAAAGTGCACTTGTTACAAATAATTTTGAGACTGATAGGCATTTCTGGGAAAGGAGATGTTTTCAGAAGGAGAATGACTTTCCAGGCACTTCAGCTGAATTTCAATTTTCTTTATATATCAGCAGTATTTTAGTATTTGCTTTCTCTAATCCCTCAATAAAACTAAAAATAATAAATGGCATTTATTTTATTATTTAAAAATAATAAAATGGCATTTAAATAACCATATTTTGAAATGAACATAATTCCAGTGACATTATGGGAAGCAGCTTTGCTGAACTTCTAAATATTTGTGTTTATTCAATGCCAATTTCTAACAGATGTAAGTCATTTTTCTTCATGAATCTGTCAGTAACTGGTTTCAAATAGGAAATGTAGGTCCAGTGTTGATGGGGGCAGAATAAACTGGACTCTTSAAACATGTAAGCCCAACCATAGAGCAGTGTGGTCCCACAGAGCATTAAGTTGTCCTGTGTGTAGGGATGCCTGTTGGTACTTAACTTTTCCACCAACATTGATAGCAGTGCATTAGTTAATCAGTAGATTTTTATTTTATTTTTTTTTTTTTTTAAGCCAAAGCGTGAAAATTCCACTGCGATATCATTTATGCAGTCACAGAGTGTCTCTTAGCCTTTTGCTGGGTGATTAGGATTCCTCAAGATCTGATGCTAAAATCTGTGATTGCTGCACATCGAGGCTTGAAACATTATCAGTATGGTTAGACATGATTTAAGTCTCAGTGCAGGCAGAATTTTTTGCAGTTGGTGGCTCTACTTAGTGCTTTGATAATTATTTCAACACTGTAAGGTCATTTTCTAGGGTGATGTATTTTCTCAGGGTTGTCCAGTCCCATATGCAGGTTCTGACAAAACCTTTATCTTCAATATTTATATCAGTCAGCGTCTGCTCCGGAGCTGCAGGAAGTCCCAGAATTAACCTCTGCTATCTCTACTTAAAACGGTTTATTTTCCACTCCCACATATCACCTCTTTGTTACTTCTAAGGCAGAAGAAACTTAAAGAGAAACAATGTTTGAGATGGAATTGAATGTTAGAAATAAGGATATGTTCTTCAGTAATAGCACTGAATGCCAGATTTCAGAGAGTCAGAGTTAGCTCAGTGATGGTTTTACTGATGGTGCAGCTGATGGGTGCAGCCTCTTTGGGGTTTGTGAGCCCTGGGACAGTACTCTATGGCCCAAATCACAGGGTTARAATCCTTGGTGATGCAGAGTTTTTGGCAGATTGACAGACTACCCAGGAAGCTTTTGGCTTGGGCAAAGAAGGTCTAATTAGAAATTGCAATGTGACACAAAAAATGAAATCTTTGCTGAAGTTCAAATGCACTAAGCAACTGTCTTTCATTTAATTTGTCATGTTTGAAAAATTGAATCTTCACTACTTTCTCTGATTCTCTCACCTGATGTATGACATTAAATAATTAAAGATAGCATGCCAGCTACATTTTTTTTTAAACCATGCAGTTAGCATACATCTCTATTTCCAGCCACTATTTCCCCCCTCTCCATAAACCTTTGAATTATCTGGAATCATTAAAAATCCTTACGGGTCAGGCTTGATTTAAAAAGAAAAATCTCTTCCATCATGACAACGTTCTATTAGTATATGCACCAACGACATGATAGACCCTGTAGCAAATTTCTGATTAAAATGTTGACCAGAAAAGGATTAGCTTCTACATACAAAAATTTTGAGTTTCCAAACGATGGAGAAAGCGGCTCAGGAGCGCTCACTACAAGCTTCCAGAAGGTGTCACTGTGCACCTACAGTTTGAATAGGGAACCTCACTATTTAGGATTAGCGCTAAAGCACTACTCCTATTTGTGCTCTTAGGGCTCTTCTGCCCAAATGGAAATGAAATTATTTGAAGAAATTTTTTTTAATGATAAGAAAGGTAAAAATATCTTCATAGTATCACAGTCACTTGAGGTACCAATCAAACCAGCAATCTATGACCTGCAGAAGAATTCCTGATATTCTGGGTCACACATAACCTGATTATTACACAGGATCCTTACCACATGTGCTTGCTAGGTAATAAATACAGCTAAATTAAAGAAGAAATCAAAGCTGCCACGAATGCAATTTTTAGGTCTCATAGAGSAGCTTGTAGTTACATTCCAGAGCTGATCCAAACAGGAAGATYAACGGGGCAATTTAGAACCAATGTTCCTGAACAGATCGAGGTTTCAGAGCAGTTGAATAGTTCAAAGCAAGTCTGAAAGCGTGGCTGCACTGTACAAGACAGGACAAGATTCCTGAGGATGACACCGTGTTTCCTGCCATGAATTTCCATCAGGTTTTGGGCCTTATAAAATATGAATCAATTGGAAAATTATACAGCTATGTTAAAAGCCTGATGGGAGAAGATATAACTCACTTATAGGACGTGGTGAAAAACATGAAAGGAGAAATACACTCTAATTCCTTTGAAAAGAAGAACAAAAGAATAAAGAGCAGGCAATGAGAGACTGCTGAAGAGCATGAGGTTAAAGGGCGGTATCAATGAGAACACTGCAGGCTGGTGCTGTCATGAACAGAAAACTCTGCATTTATCTCATTGTAAACTAGATTGACCAGGAGTGTTTATACAGCATTTTAAAAAGACATATGAATGATGACGAAAGGAAAAGGAGCTGAATTGATGAGAATGACAGTGAGGAGAAGGAACGAACATATTTTGAAAAAGGGACTTCAGTTGTATCTATCCCAGTGTACTGATATATCAGTAAAAATACTCGTTTAAAGAGGTCAGGTTCTCTCTGTTACATAGAGGTGAGTATCCAGGTGGAAGTGGGAAACTCAAGCTCTGGAGTTTCCTTGTAGAATCTCTTACTAACATTTATTTCAGAGATGCCTTATGTGATTTTGCCCATGTAGGATTATCTTCCTAGATTGGAGAGACTGTAATTGCAGACAGCCCAAGTTACTGAGTGAATGCCAGGCTTGCTTTAGGCTTAGAAGCAGTTTCGTTCCCAGGTCTCCCTTAACACCACACATACAGCATTACAAGTTGAAGACAGAGGGTCTCAAGTAGACAAAGAAATACAGAAACAAACAAAAAATGCCCAAACAAAACCAGCAAACAAGCAAGCAAAAAACAACAACAAAAAACAAACCAACCAAACAAAAAAAAACCCAACAAAAAAACAACTCAGAGCTACCAAGCTTTTGGGGGCAGCACTTGATGTGTTTCTGTGAAACCACATTTCTCCTGTTTGACACAAGACTGACACTCCATTCTGCAGGCTGGGCTTTTCCTCTGGCCRTTCCAGGGCCGTCTATCATGTTTTCCTGCACTGCACTTTGCTGTGGATTCTAGAATGGTCCTGAGAGATGGAGAACAGCGTTACAGATGCATAGAATTTTGGACATACCTATTTTTGTATCCCATCTTTGTGCATCACTGTTCAAATCAACTCCCTGACAAGGCCACACCTCAGGTTTGCTCCCCTCCACTACACAGCTTTGAAACACCRGGTTTTCCTCCTGGGAGGACAAAACACCCCTTCCAGCCTCCTTTCCGCAGTTCATTCCAAGCATACCTCCTGACCAAACACAGAAAAGACAATGTGGGACTGAAATTGTCTTGTCTGCAACAGCCTAACCTCTTTCTCTGATCTTTAGCACCTCTAACACCTTATTTCCCCCGATAATTCAGAAAGGCTGGTAAGAACCTGTTTAAAGTGTGTCTKCTGAGAACCCAGAGAGCTGATTGAGAGAGCGTGAATATATATGAGTCTGAATCGATTTCATAGTTTGATAATGCCACTGTTTTCCAGGTAAATCATTCAATAAGATGTTATTCTTGTATTGAAATGAAGTGCATGAATTAATCTGTCACSAAAACACAACCACCCTTCAGAAGCAAACATTTCAGTGAACATTAAGCAATGCTAGTTGGAAGAAAYGTCCTTGGCTTTTAAGGGCTGTGACTCACTTTGTCAGTCTTATGACTGGAAAACTTCCATGCCAAACCATTCAGAAGATCTGGATGTAAACTGAGAAGCACCCTTTAACCCTCTTATTTAGACTCTGTTTTCTAATGTAAACAGTATACGTGTCCCATGTATTATCACAAGGAATTCTGGGAAAATCAGTATTTTACTAAATCAGTAAAAGGAACAAAAATTTGCAAATGAAAATACAGGACAAAGGGTCAGAGAGGAGCAGCTCAGCTGCTTCTCCAGCACAGTCTGAGCACTTCTGCAAATCCGAGCAAAAATTCCAAGTACCAAAAGACACAAAGGGTGTGAGTGCCAAAGTTTATCTGGGATACRAAGCTACAGGATTAGCAAGGAATCCTTAAAAGGAGATTTGCTTCCACAAAGACATCTGTCTCATAAGAATCTGTGTGTTTAAACAAATTAGTTTGGTAATAAAAAGTGAAGGGATTTTACAAAATGAAGCATTGCAATGCAAAAAAATTAATACTTTAAAATATTACAATCTGCCCATCTGTCATAATAAATTGTTATATAGTTCAAGAACAAATAATTTCTCATGTTTTTGTCYAAGCCTGACCCACTGTTTTTGCTCTTAACTTGATTACTCTCAAAGGAAACAGTGAATTCAACAGAATAGTAAGAACTGTTTTCTTCTTTATTTAGTCCTTAAGTAAATCACACAAAATGTCACAGGAAAAATCACAGCTACTTGCTGAAATTAAGCTGTGATCACAACTGGAACCGAATGCATAACAAAACAAAGTTGAGCCTTTCCCCTTTTTCTGTATAAATTCCTCAGCATAGATCCGACATCTCTTGAAAATAATTCCATCCTGCTTGTGAGAGTAATTAAGTGCTTGCTACAGTAATCCAGGAAAAATGATGTGACATTTTGTGAGACAATCAGCACTGCTTGGCAGGCATCATTGGGCAGGTCCTGATTTATTGCAGCCTGTTCTTAACTTTGACAGTTGATATGGTATTTTAGATTAGCTTTATTTTGAGAATGACACTAAAATTATAATACTGAAGGCAATTAGCCTCCAGAGCTGTTTCCAGCCACATAAGGTGACAGAATAAAGATCTGTTCGGTTGAAGATCTCAACATCTAATTTCCAGAAAGTTTTGGATTCAGCATTAGGGCACGGAGGGGCTTTGGGAAGGGCCAAACCTTCTGACACATYCTGAACTGTCAGTAAGCAGGCACAKAYCTGCTGCAAGCCAGGTTTCACCAGTTACCTGCTCACAGATCCCTGCCATTTCCCAAGTGTTACCCCTCAGCCCCCATTTTGGATGAGTCTGATGGAAAAATAATGTTCTGCCTGCCTCAGTGTTAAATTTTAATGCTTGTGAAGAAGAATACAATTCTTTGTACAATTTATTGTACATGAACAAGGTGTTCTCATCCCCCATGTGGTCTCTGGGAGAAGAGTGAGGGTCTCTCCCTTGCATTTCCTGGCTTGGCATGGCTTTGGCTTTGACCTCCTCTTAGAAGGATGTACCCAGCTGTCAGCAACATGGGCTTTGAAATTAAGATATTTGTGACAGGATTCTGATTTTGCATCTCTCTTTTGACTGGTTGAAGCTGCTTTRCTAAAAGATGCAAACAAATGGGAGTAAAAAGCTGTCCTGTTGTTGCACAAAAGGGTCCAGCAAATGGAGGACTAAATAAGTATTAAAAGGCTTGAAATAAACATTTAGTTTCCTGTAGGGTCTTTGAAACTTTTGTGGAAATGGTATGTAGAGCAAGGAGTAATGAATTTAAATAGCAGGCAGTGATATTTAGGCTGACCCTAGCAGCAAATGTCAGATGACACTCTCARACTCACACCCAGAACTGCCTTTGATAATCTTAGATCACAGAATGATTTGGGTTGGAAGAGACCTTAAAAATCATCTATTTCMAATCCCCCATATCCCCACACCCTATGGACAGGGACACCTTCCACTTGACCAGATTTCTCAGAGCTCCATCCATCCTGGCCTTGAACATTTCCAGGGATGGGGCACCCGCAACCTCTCTGGGCAACCTGTTCCAGTGYCTCACCACCCTCAGTAAAGAGGGTTATTTAATCCAAATCTACTCCCAGTTTTGGGCTGTTTCCCCTTGTCCTGWYACTCCATGTCCTTGTAAAAAKTCCCTCTCCAGCTTTCTTTTAGGGCCTCTTTTAGGCACTGGAAGTCAGCACTAAGATCTCCCTGGAACCTTCTTTCCTCCATGCAGAACAACCCCAGCTCTCAGGCTGTCTTTATAGGAGATACAGCACCCCACATCATTCTCCTGGTCACTGGAAGGATTTGCTAATTAGACTGGGYTGGCTGATTCCTGCAACTTATTCTGGTACTTCAGGATTCCTCTGGCACTAAGAAATTCCTGAGAAATATAAGATGAAAAAAAAAACCCTTACACAATTCCTCTTTCAATTAGACATGAGCTGTRTTGGAAATAAATCAGATTACAATGGGAATGCTGCACTCAGGTGATCTCTAACACATCATGGTATCTAGGCTGAACTGTAAATCAGAGCAACACCAATTGCATTATGCTGGGCTGGTGATGCAGAAAGGTATGTCATTTAAATTTTGTATTTTACTGAAAGTAATTTACTTTCATCTGTTTAGATGTGGAAGACACATCATTGAAAAAAGGTAAATTCCTTCTGACTCCCAGACACCCAAACCAGATGCTTTTTGAAGAAAGTCTATGTGGTCTTCCAGAGAATGTTGCTTTTCCCAGGGTCCTTCATCTAAATTGTTAATTGGTGATGGTGGAAAGAATATAATAAATTAAAGTATTKGTAAATCTGAAGTTACTCATATCTCAAATGAGTTGATTTAGATTTAGGCTGAGTAGGTTATTTATTAATCAGCATGACATTTTGTTCCACTTAAGGAAGGTCATTGTATATTAATAAAAACAATCTCTGTAATTCAGGTCAGTCTAGGATTGTTTTGCTGAAAATTTTCCAGAACTAGTGTAAAAGCACTTTGCCTTTTGGTTTTCATATTCATTAAATTCTTTCTGACAGTAATATCTTAATCAGCCCAGGAATATGCATTTTTCCAATTTCAAAGGTGTAGAAAATTGAAAGGAAGCTTTAGGACTATTTCAATAGTAAAATATGTAAATCACTAAATTAGAAAAACACATCATTGCAAATTAGTACAAATTATCTGTGAGGACTAGGAAATCTGCACGCCATTACTATGCAAGTAATCCACCCATTAATGTGTAGTACATTATGATTTTGACAACTTTTACAAAAGAATGCCCTCTGATTGCTGTCTATGCAGCTATTATTGGCCCATAGATGATGCTAAGCAATACACCCAGGTAATCTCTGAACAGTATTTCTGGATGGAAAAGAAAATGAATTTATGAATTAAAAATATTATTATACCAAATACTTACAGAACAGTTAAAAAGAAAGGCTCTTTGAATAACTCTGTTTCACAGAATAGGTGAAAATAGAAGGGGGTCTCTGCATATTGACTCGTGCTGACTCCTGCTCCTCAGACTTCCTAGGTCTGTGCTGAGCAGGGTTTGGATATCTTTGAGAATGGAGACTTCAAAACCTCTCTAGGCAACCTGTCCCACCACCCCCACAGTAAAACCAAAYAACATTTGCTGTCTGATAGAATAATTCTTGCTTAAGCCAYGTGCATMTGTTCTTACTTTCATRCATAATGCTAAAGATWAAAAYTCTTTTATATTTAATGTTTTAAGCTGCCTGGAACARATTAGTATACTATGGACATCTGGAGGAAATATGGGAAGAAAACCCCAAATCCAATATGAAAGATCTCTCCAAGGCTGCCCAGGGCAGCCAGCAAGTGGTGAAAATTAGTCCCATCCACCACCAAAAGTGAAGCCAGTGGCTCAGTGCATGCCTTCCAAGGTTAGGTGTGCTGAAGGGTGCCCCATTCACAGCACCCTGTGCTCCYCCACTGCCCCCAGCAGGACCCACAGAGCTGAATCGGCCTCTCCTGGCCAAYTGTTCCCAGTTTATGTACTGGGCACCCTGTGCTGTGGAATGTCCTTTTGGCCAGTTTGGGTCAGTTCTCCTGGCCCTGCTCCCTCCCAGCTTCCTGTGCACCTGCTCGCTGACAGAACAYGGCAAATGGAAAAGTTCCTGATTTAGGGCAAACACTGCTTACYAACAACTAAAACGTCAGTTTGTTASTAATGCTAGTTTCACACTGAATCCAAAACACAGCTCTSTACCAGCTGCTAGGAAGAAAATTAAGTTTATCTCAGCTGAAACCAAGAAAACACTGCAGTTCTCATAAGGATTGATACAGTCTGTAAAAATGTGTAGAAGTGCCCCTTTCTTAACTAGGCAAAGCASTTCAGGGACAGATATACTATTGCTATAAAGGATACATGTCCAGGAAACAAAATTAACCACCGGAGAACATCACAGAAAGATAATTTTCTCCAGTTTGTCCTAGAAATAATTTTGCTTACCTTTAAAACTAAGTGAGCATGATTTTATCTTATCTTAAACTATTTGGCAAAATACCCACTGTTTTCTCTATCAAAAAGTATACTGTATCATCAAAGATGCTGTAAGACTAACTGCTCATAATTTGGTGGTCCTAAATGCCCTCTAACACTCCTGTATCGCTCCCAAAATTCTGTCGCCCTTTGAAATGTTGCTTCTGAATAAAACAGAGTATGAAATTTCTCAGATTTTACATCTGCTGTGTAAGAATAACTTATTTTGGCATAGACAAAGAGTGCCAGCTGCCAAGTGCTTCAATCCATAGCCATGCAGTGTGCATCCCCTGCTCATCTCAAACTCAAGAGTTAAGTAAAATGTGACTGTGAAATTATGTTTTTAGCCTGTTTAACTACATATAACACCTGTTCAAAAGARCAGAAGGAATGTGCTCTTGGTGTAAGCTACTGCTTGATTTGTTCTCAACTCTTTCAGACAATCACAAGCTTTCAGACATACAAATACTACTGTGACTAAGTATGACAAACATGCTGCACCAAAATAAGCACTCCTGATGTGAAAATGTATTTGGTAGGGATTATACTGACTGAAAAGGGTGAGTATATTTAATAATGCCAGGGTTTTCCTACTCTTATAAAAGGTGAAGACAACATTTGACTTCAGAAGGACWGTTAAGAGTAATAACAATTAATGATTGACAGCATTCATCAGCTGAAGACACSGGAGTACCTGGATAAAAGCAGTGCAATTATTCAACTGGCATGTCTTCCTTTGCAAATAACAACTTTTATGATTTTTGACCTTTCTGGAGTTGTTCATGAGTTGATTTCTTTTTTTATCAAACAAATCATGATTCAAAGCAGTTGCCAAATAATTTAGGTGAGCCACACATGATCATGAGTGACTTTCACATTACAAGCAGTTCATAGAATAATGCTGGACMTCTCCAGGCCCCAGGGATTCCTGCAGAGCTGAGGTCAGCTAGATGAAGGATAAAAGATGCCATACTTCCCTTCAGGCAGCATGCTTGAAGCCATTTCCATTTCTGCCTGGTCCCCCAGAAAGAATCCAAATGGATAGGATTTGGCAACCAGAAAAGCCATGCTGACATAACCAGGGTATCACTGTGTCTCAGCCTATAGGTTATTGTTCAAGGAGGATTAATGCTGGGTCCATGGGGGAGGGTGGAGGCYCCAGCTGAGGCTGCTCAGGGCYATGGACACTCAGCAGTGCCCTCAGAGCCCCGACACTGCTCTCCTCTCCGCACTTGCCCATCACTTACTGTCTGTAGGTGTGTTATTCATGCAAACCCAACCAAATCTGGAGACAGTGTGCTTAGCCATCGTAATTATGTTATAGAATTGAAACAGGCTCTAGTCAGGTGTCATCTGGACGTTTGAAAACTTTCACTGTCTCCCTATGCAGTGTAATGTTTCTGGGGTGTTTATGTTGTTAACTTGCAGAAAGTTAATTGGAAGCACACATGAATGTGTCAGTGTTAGCTCTGGGTTAAGAAAGTCCTTGTATCTYTGTGCTGATACCAGTAAAAAGCAATTTATTCACTTTTTTTTTTAACACTTTTAAAAACCAAGATACAAACGTGCCAGAGGGAAAGGCTTTTTATGCAATGCAAATGGAGATTAGAAACAAACAACTCATTGGGTTAATTTAAATGTCATGAAGAGAAGGCCTTTAAGGTGTGCCTACCACTTTTCAAAAACATTCTGATTTCTCTTAGAAAGCACATTCAAGAATAAATAAACCTAATTCAAGTGTTCCATTAGAGTATTTAGGTTTTTTCTTTTGGGTTTTCATTTCTGGTTGGCTGGTTGGGTTTTTTAATTGAAAAAATTTAGTTAATATTTTGGCTTTTTCACTCTTTGACATGTCGAAGCAGATACCAACTTGTTTTCAGAAGCAGTCACTGGTCACATTGAGAAGTATCAAAWTCAAATCTCATCTGAAGTAGAAGGGAACATTAATGAGGACTGTGGAATCAGTCTGATCAAGGACTCTGTCAGTCACACAAATTACAGGTTTTAAAACATAATCTCTCTAGAGGAACCAGTGTTACATACAGAAATGTTTCACTGAAAGAATCTGAGCTTTCTGTACACTTCAATGCCACCAGGTATTATTAAAAAAAAAAAAAAAAAAAAAAAAAGAAAAAGTGTTAATGTGATCTCCTCTGTTCTGGAAGTGCAAGTGATAAACTGGTCTTGAACCTTACAGACTTCAAGTTGATTTTCTTGAATACCACTAGCAACTCACATAGCCTATCAGTGAAAGGCGTTTCCTTCCTATGTAAAGATTACAATTTATTTTAGTTCCCCAGCCTTAGGGGTGTACACACTTCTAGATGGGTAAGTTTTCTCACTTTCAATCACCTATACAATCCTTGTAGACTCATTAACTACAAGTAACATTTTTTACATCACACATATGAAAGGATCATTTGCTGATGTGGTTTATGAAGTTTTGGAGGCATGTTCCCCCAGAGAATGCAGCCTCACACCTGAGCTTCCACATGACACAATTTCAACTCAGCTGAGCTCAAGAAGTGGYTACAGAACATCTCCTGGGCAGTCCCTGCAKGYTGCCTCTGCTACCAGSGATGAGAGCCACAKCAGCAGAGCTGCAGCATTTAGAAACAATAAGGAGTTCATTTAGAAAGAATAAGGAGACAGACAGCAAGCAGGAGAAGGGAAGTTGGCAGTGTTGTTAAAGGAACTGTGGGACAGTAGSTGGCTCTGAACCTTCCTGTGGCATTTATGTATAAAATAAATAGATAAATCCTTTSCAGAATAGAGAAATAATAAGTTGTCCTCTGTGAGGTGCCTGACTCAGTCCTCATGTTCTCAGAGATTCAGCAACAAACTAYGAATTCAGGCAACATCTGCAAAAGCAGAAAGCAAGCTGAAGGCAACAATTCACTRGAGTGAAATAAAGAATGGCTAAATGAGAAATGACTGGAGACATGAGACATGAAGAACACAGTGTCTGGGTTTCAGAAACTATGACTGTCAGTGATTAACTTCAGGAGCCATTGTGCCTATGACAAAACCCCCTTTGCCTTCAAGAGGGACAAGAAGTCTCCAGGCTCATGTGCCAAACAGAYAAATAACAAGACAGAATGACATGAAATTCTGAACAGAGTGTACTTTGTTCATTATCAGAAACGCTTTCTGATAAAGAACATTATCAGCAAAGCAGGCTGAGAATTTCCTCTCAGCAAAAGCAATGAAAGTCATGTAAGATTTCTGATGATGCATTCCTATAATTCAAATGATAATGGCCTCTTGGAGATGGATGTGCCTTGGATAATGAATTGGGATGGAGAAGTCAATGATAGCTTTAACTTGAATTTTCGTAATGTAGATGTGGAATTGGCCTTGCCTTTCACCAACCCTACCAACAACCTCAACTGGATGCCTTAGGCCCTTTCTACTATGATTCTAAGTCTGAAAAAATAAAAACTCTGTGGTTCCAAGAGCACAGGACTTTGCTATCACATTCTTTTCCCTACAATGCACCAGGGTGCACCACTATTCCTCCAGAGCTTTAATGAGATACTGTTTCTTGTATTTGTCTCTCTTACTCTGCTGCTTCTCCCAACAAACAATATTAGTTTACCCTGCAGGCAGCTTTCAGGCTTTTGACAAAATCTAGAAAAGATATGTGACCATTGTTTTTAATTAAGGAATACTCTACAGGTTCTCTAAACAGGATTTACTCTAACTCTCCAGTAGGTGTGGGGATGTCTTCAGTGTTATGCTGTGTTTCATTTGTTTGACATATATTCTTTCRTCAGCTATCAATAAAAATCATCTGACATAGTAAAAAGTGCAGATGTCTTCAGTGTCTAAACACCACGAAGCAGCAACATGCTTTCCTTCACCCTTTTAGCAACAGATTAACTTCACAAAATACGAATAATTTTTATAAGTTAGATGGATGTGTTTAATATGTTCTTTGAAAGCAGGCACTTAGAGGGAAGGAGGATCACCATCTCCTTTGTCACTGTGGTTGCAACACACTGAGGAACAGAGGGCAGAGGATGAGGCTCAGGAATAAAGGAAAACAACATGAGCAGTGATGAATTGGTGATAAACAGTCTATGGCTGTTATTCATAAAACACTTTCTCCTCCTTTCCAGATACATCATTTCAACCCCTCCTACAGGACATTTGGATAACCAACCCTGCTTTTTTTTCTTACCTGGAAAATCCACTGTACAGCTTTAATATCTGCTTCATCTTCATTTTGGAGGTTCTCCTTTGCTTGACAATTGTCTGCGTGGTAGCTATGAGTCCTGAAGTAGAGCACAATTTGCCTCCACATCGAGAAATAAAAAGGCTGTTCCTGAATCAAATTTTAAAATGACCTCTCTTGGAAAAGCACCACTTACGTTTAATGATGAAACTAAACCAAATCCCAGACATTGGGCTGAATGACAACAACATAAAGCTTCCTCGTCCTTACACCAATTGAYAAATGTCAGGGCCTCTTGCAGCTTGTCAGTTCTTCCTGCAGCCTCCACAGTTCTGGAGACAAACAGGATTATCTGCCCTCAGATATCTGCAGTGTCTCATCCCCTCAGCATGTGCCAGCTTAGAGATTAGACTTACAACTTTGTAGGTTTTAGTAAATTGTAAAGGAGAAAGACAGGCACTTAGTGGTTGAAAACATGTCAGAGAAACAAGCTGTAATAATAATGAGACACTTTTGATCATCTCAGAGTGAATGTATTTCATTTACTACATGAGAAAAGAAGGAACTCAGCACACAATTATACTCTGCAGGCAGCACCAAATGGAGATGTCTGTCCTAGGTCAGTGGTACCTGTCAATCACATGTTTTTCCTCATCGGCTGAACAGATGGTCTGCTGGTAATCCTTGCAGTGCCAGTGAACACAGCACACGAGCTGCAGCCGTGTCTCAGGATAGAGACAAACTAAATATAAAAACCAAAGCTCCAGGTAGATTATTAATAGATTATTTCTCCCAGCTATAGAGAGRGCTGCCAGACTTTTGACAACATTCAGTTGATATTGTTTACATCTTTTTTCAAGCTGAAAAATACGTGTAACCCAATAATTTTTTTCTTCCAAGAATACAAAATTTTGACAATTCAGCATTGAAGATACAAGCTAGATATAACACCACCTGCTGTCACAGCACCTCTTGTAAGAAGAGCTTCTTTGGTCACATTTCTGTCTTTTTTTTTTCAGAGAAATCTGGTAAATGCTGAGGAGAAAAACTAAGAACAATGGTAACAATGTAAATCACATGTAATAGAAAATGAAAGTTTTCCTTACCTTTCCTTTTTCCATTAATGTATTTATAAGTTGTTTTTTTGTTTTTTTTTATAAAAGGGGTCCTTCACAGAAGTTGCCAGTTTGAGTTCTAGGTGGGCTTTTGCCTCTCTAACTTTTTTTCTACATGCCCTAGCAACCCGCTTAAATGTTTCCTGAGATACCTGACCCTCCTTCCAAAAGTAATGCACCCATTTTCCCCACCTTAATTCCTTCAAAAGCTCCTTGCCCATCCAGGATGGTTGTTTTCCTCATCAACTCATCTTCTGGCACATAGGGACAGTCTGTTCCTGTGCCTTCCAGATTTCTGTTTTGAAGCATGTCCATCCTTCCTGGACTCCTTTGTTCTTAAGGACAGCTCCCCAAGGAACTCTCTGAACAAGTCTCTTGAACAGGCCAAACCCTGCCCTCCTGAAGTCCACTGTACAAGTTGATGCCTCTCCTTTTTTTGTCAATATTGAAATATTGAAAACTATAATTTCATGATCACTGTGCCCCATACAGCCTCCAACCAGCACATCTCCCACCAGCCCTTCACTGCCTGCAAACAGCAGGTCTAGTATGTCCTCCACACACTCTAAGAACCTCCTAGACTGCCTCGTCTCTGCACTATTAAGCTCCCAGCAGATGTCTGTTAGGTTAAAGTCCCCTACAAGAACAAGGGCTGGTGATTTTGAAACATTGTCCAGATGCCTGCAGCGTAAGTTATTAACCTCTTCTTCCTGGTTGGGTGGTCTATAACAGACTCCCACCAGAATGTCAGCCTTGTTAGCCTTCCCAGTGATTCTTACCCTGGGCACTCCCAAGTCCTTCTCCTCAGGACTGCTCTTGGTACATTCTCTGCCCAACCTGTATTTGTGCTTGGGATTGCCCTGACCCACATGCAAGACCCGTGTACACATATATGATCTTATATAGGGGACCTAATCCCATACTGGGAAGACAGGATAAAGCATGTGCCCACCTGTGCCGTGCCCACCTTGTTGGCTAACAAGAAATGGCTCAGTGTTTCCACAGAGACAGCACGAGTCTGGCTGGCAAGGGCTGACAGGGTTTCTTCTCTGGGTCCCTGGGAAAATCCCTGTGGCTCTCCCCTACACTCCACAGGGATGAGGGCCCAGTGTGGGGAGGGAGCCATGGCAGGTCAAAGGGCTGGGACATGGCAGGCAGTGACCCTGGTGCTGATGTGCCTCCTTGAGTTCTGCATTGCTTTTCCAGTACCCAGCATTTTCTGGCTTTCWGCCTCRCATGCTGCAGAGGAAATGCAAAGGTTGCTCTTTCCTACAGCTGGGAAGGTGTTCCYAGGCCCCAGTGCCTGGTTGCCTGTGCTGGTTGTGCTGTGCCAGCCCTCAGTCAGCTGTATCACAGCTCCAGGGTGGGCATCAGGGWCACAACATTTCCTTCCTCCCAAGTCATATCTCAGTAGAAGATACACCCCACGCAGCTCCTTCCTTTTTTAGAAAGAGTCTTGTGTACTTTGGGCTTTGCCTCTGCAGGCAAAAGGTGCAGAAAACTTTAAATTAAAGGCCCAAGTGCTTCAGARGCTATGGGTTTAAATTTCCATGTTTCCAAGAGAAAAAACATCTCATTGCCTTCAGTTGCTGAGTGAGGTTTTCCAGTCATACTGTGCTCAAGTGCAGACATACCACTCCCAGTCAGAAATGATCCTGAAAAGTCRTTCTGCTAACAGACAAGGAGAAAAYACAAATAATCAGGAGTTTGTGTGAGCAGATCAAGACAGTCAATGTTGAGCTGGCTTAGAGCTGTTTACTGCAAACTTAATTTTTCTAGGGTCTCTTCTAGGTGTTTTCCATTTAGAGGATGCACTGTTGTTTAAATTATGCCCGGCCAGTATCTTAATTGGTGGGAGTTTTTWAACTCAAGAACAGTTGTCATTACTGTGCCACTGATTTATACTTCCTCCTCAGATTTTTTCTTTTAAAATGGGTCTTCCTTCATACCTCAACAAACCTGTAGGTTTCTTGAGAGCACAAGCTTAAATCCCAGGTATAGTCCATGTAACAGCATTTGCATTTCTTTATGCTTCATCAGAAGAAATCTCCCCAAGCCCTGTGCACTTTCTGTGTCATCTAGTCTGTAATAACTRCATCTGTTAATGTTATTCTGTGGATTACCAAACGTGGGATTTGGAGCTTTAATCTAATAAAGTTTTGTTTTTGCAYGTTGCTTACTTACAGTGATAAGAAATGCTGGCACAACTAGTGWTCTCTAGCACAGAAATCTCCCCACAATTTTGAATTAAAATCTGTGATTTTGAAAGTTTATTTGAATCTATTTTTTTGCTTCAGAGTTGAGAGATACAATTTGCCCTTATTTTAACCAGTTCCTCTTTTAAAAGAGGGATTGTAACTTCTGTCCTGCGGCATTCAAAATTTCCTGCTTCTGCTCTGCCTGTTTATGGCATGTCTCACTTGCCACTCATTTTGTGTCTGGCATCAGACATCTGGAATAAACACATTCACCTTTTCCACAGTCGTTTCAATCACATTACCAATGATGACACGTGTGGGTCTACTCATATTATAAAGAAATCAAAGCCAAAGGTCTTGCAAGATAACAGAACAAGGTTTGAAGCATTTTAAATGCAATTTGCATAATGAAGGCATGTTCTAGTTTTGAATGCATTTTCTTGGCAATGGCTTTCATGAGGCTATGTTTTGATTTGACTGTAAACAGGGATTTTTCATTACTGCTGAGTAGGATTTGCACAGCGCCAAGGCCTCTTCTGCATCTCACTCCACTCCACTCCACCATTGAGCAGACTGGGGGTGCACAAGGAGTTTGGATGAGCCAYAGCAAGGACAGCTGACCCCAAATGACCAGAGCAATATCCCATACCCTATGGTATCATGCTCAACATACACGGTTGGGGAAAGAAGAAGAAAGAAGGGAAGATATTCAGAGTCATGGTGTTTGTCTTCCCAAGTACCTGTTTATGCACTTTCCTGGGGATGGCTGAACACCTGCATGCCAAAGGSAAGTGGTGAATYAATWCCTTGTTTTGCTTTGCTTGCATGAGCAGYTTTTGCTTTCCCTATTAAACTGTCTTTACCTGAAACTGTGAGTTTTCTCACTYTCACTCTTCYACTYCATTCTATAGGGGGAAGTGAGTGAGCAGCAGCATGATCTTAGTTGTCAGATGGGATTAAACCACAGCAAGGCTTCAAAGGCCTGTACACTGATCCTACAAGCTACCACTGAGCCCTCAGCTAGCTGGAGGCATGTCAGGCTTTGCTTCCATGAAACTTCTTCAGTTGTCCACAGTGATACTTCTGCCTCAATCCCAAAATGTCCCAGCACTGAAAACACYGATGACTTTGTGCATTCTCTTATCTAGGCCAAGTATTGTATTCCTCCATCTTCACCCTTCCAAGCTGAGTCCAATAGTTGAAGTAAACCCTTGGAAATAGGATCAGCACCTCTTAGTGTGCATTTCCAGCTGCCAGTTTTAAGACACAGAGATGCTCCCCATCATGCATCCCTATGTCTAGGAGGAAGTAGAAAGACTAAGGAGTATTRGGGAAAGYGAAAGGGAAATAGGCTGGTGGAGTTTCACCCCTGAGAGAAGCAGGAGATTGCCATGCTTTCTACCATCAGGCAGAAGAATGAGACCTAGTTGAGGAAGTGGAAATGGGTCCCTCCTCTGGGRGGTAATAAAAATTCTGCCTGAGCCCCATCATCTACCCAGRTGCCACTTCAGAATAGGTATGAGGCCCTGGATCCAGAGGGACAGCCAGATGACATGGAAGGAAACAATCTGCTTGGAGAGCCTCCTAATTATGCTTCATCTGTCACATGGATCACTATCTCTAAAAAGAAGAAAGGGTAGTCATAGTAGGTGACTCCCTTCTGAGGGGAACAGAGGGCCCCATATGTCGACTGGACCTATCCCATAGGGMGGTCTGGTGCCTCCCTGGAGCCTGGGTACAGGATGTCACAAGGAGACTCCCTGGGCTGATTCAGCCCTGATTAGTACCCACTACTGACATTCCAGACTGGCAGTGATGAGATTGAAAAAAAAGAGCATCAGGATAATTAAAAGGGCACTTAATTAAATTCAGCACTCTGGGGAAAGTGGTTGATGGGGAAGGAACACAGGTGGTGTTCTGCTCAGTCTCTTCAGTGACAGAGACAAATGATGAACAGGAGAACCCATGTTATCAATAAATGACTTAAAGGCTAGTGTCACTGGCAGAATTTTTGGTTCTTTGATCACGGGGCGACTTTCAAAGCACTTGGCCTGCTGGAGTCAGATGGGCTCCATCTATCAGTGAAGGGRAAAAGGATTCTAGGCCACGAATTGGCAGAACTCATTGACAGGGCTTCAAACTAGGTTTGAAGGGGGAAGGGGATGCAAGGGGATCCAGAAACAAGGCCAAGGGTGGTAAGGGTGTTCAGGAGTAACATCAGCAGCCCAGTTGAGGCACATGGACACTGATGTCCGCAGCATGGGTAACAAACAAGAGGATCTGGAGGCCACGGGACAGCAGCAAAGCTATAATGTAGTTGCCATTACAGACAATGGCAGTAGTGCATTGCATGGCTACAAGCTCTTCAGAAGAGACAGGAGAGGGGGAGGAGGTGGAGGGATGGCTCTTTATATTGGGAAAGTTTTTGACGTCATGGAAATTGAAACGAATGACAATAAAGTTGGGTATTGGTTGACATGAAGCTCAATGTGACCCAGCAGTGCGCGCTCACAGTCCAGAATGCCACCCTGCCCTGGGCTGCGTCCATGGTAGCGGTTTGGAATCAGATGATATCGAAGGCCCCTTCCAAGCCAAACCATCCTGTGGTTATACGAAATGCGTCGGTATATATAAATAAACGTGCACCGCGGCTTTTGCACAGCACTCCAACCCCACGGCGGGCTCGGCGCAGGCGCGGGCGGCGCGGGCTGTCCCTCGCAGGCCGCCGTCKCGTCACGTGAGCGGTGTCACATGACGGCGGCAGCGGCGGGGCCGTCGGTGCGCGGTGCTGCCCGCGCTGCCCAGGGCCGCCCGCGGCCTCCTCTCGCTCCGATTCTTTCCTTCCCTCCTTSGTTCCCTCACTCCCTGCACGGTCCCCGCCGACAGCGCGCCCCTGCGGTGAGTGGGAGCTGCCCYGGGCCCGGCGCGGTGGGTCTCGGGGTCGGGGCAGGGCCCGTCACGGGGGCTCTGGCGGGCCCGGGGGGAGATTGCGAAGGGTTCCCCTTCTTCCCCGAGGGTCTGGGCTCTGCCGGGCCTCTCGAGAGGCGGCCGTGCTGCTGAGCCTGTGTAAGGAGCGGCAGGACCTTGCCTGATATCTCCCAGTCCCAGGCGTCTCTCCGCTTCTRGGGCTTAACTGCAGCTCCTGAAACCGCTGTTACCGACTCAGCCCTCCGGCAGTGTTTAAATGGCTCTGGGTGGGTCGGTAAGAGCCTGGAAACCTTCAGTGGTCCTTGAAGGACGTAGTGATGCCSTCTGTATGCATATCTGCTCGTAGAAGTGATTTCAGGGAGAGGATATTCGTCCTCCTCTGTTTGCCAGGATAGTTCCTTTTTAATTTTTTTTTCTTCCCTTCTGTTAGAACTGCATTTTCCTTCAGGCATACAAGCGAGGTGTGCTTGCTAGAGATGGGCCTGAATGTGCCAGTTCGCTCTTGCTTTCGCTATAATGGGGGCCAGAACRGTCCAGAAATAGGCTGCGTGGAGAGGCCGGGAACAGTTTAGGTTGTAAGGAATTCCAGCTCTAGCTGGGTCTGAAGTCTCTGCAAATACACTTCTTGTTTTGGCATCAAAGTCGGGTGGAGATTAAAACCATAAAGGAAGGGGAAAGAAGTGGTGAAGGTCACTGTCTGTGGTAGTATGATATCTTGATAAAGAGCTGCTGTTCACATTTATTTTTCAGCTTGCTTTCTGTATATTAATGATCTTCGTTTTCCTGTTAGTCTGTGTATGTGGTTTTAATTTACATACTTAGGGTTTTTTCCCTGAAGTTGTAGTTTGCATGTTTCTAATGTCTAAATACTCCTAGACAAATACCTGAAGGAAATCAGTCCTTATGTGTGGGGGTGAGAAGGGTATTTTAACTCTGGAAAGAGGATTTGGAGAGAAGACACCTTCTCTTACCTGTAGGGCTACTTGGATGTTGCAAAAGAGCCACCTAATTCAATAACTTAATTTCATTGTTCAAGGTTTCACAGGTCTGGGAGTTATTTAGTAATGATCTATGTCTTTTATTTTAGTAAACTTGTGATTGGTTATAGTTGAGTGTGTAGGTATGGCTTATTTTTTT
>NW_026623322.1:857620-919272 GCF_030028575.1 Malurus melanocephalus | reverse complement strand
GACACCTGGAAACAGATTTTTCTTTTTATTTCTTTAAAATATTGGACAAGTACTCTGCTCTKTAATAAGAGGTCTCAAATCTGACTTGCATTTCTAGGTACATTTTAATTGTCAGTCAAGATGGATATCCGAGGTGCTGTAGATGCTGCTGTCCCAACAAACATCATTGCTGCCAAAGCTGCTGAAGTTCGGGCAAACAAAGTAAACTGGCAGTCGTATCTCCAGTAAGTAAAAACTTTCCACTTTTTTTTTTTATCCTCTTAGGTGTTAGACTTTTTGAGATTTTAGGCTACAGTGGAGCACTAGGTTGCAATGAAGAATGTCCKGTCTATGTGGAAGTAGTTGGAAAAWAKCTGCTTTAAATGGAAGTGGTTGTGGAAAATGTTCTCATTACCAGAAGGGGAACTTTGCTGTTGTCAACTGAGTGCTGTAATAGCGTGGTAAAACTGGCTGGGTTTTTTTTTCCTCATAATTCAAACACCAGTGTCAGTTTTACCCTTACGGGACGACTACTCAATTAATTAAAAAAGATTGCAGTAATAATTGTCTTATGTGTAGGTAGGGTATCTCTAYTGCTGAARTGCTTTTTGTGGAAATGCAAATTGYACTAGCAAAACTGGAATGGTAGTCCAGGAAAATAAGGGATAAGTAAAGGAACAATAATACTGGAGGACAGCTGAAACAAGGAAATTGGGGAGTAGGCTGAAATAAATACTTCAGTCTGGGGAAAGATGTGTTGTTGTTTCAGGCAAGCTCAGAGTTTCCTTTGGCATGAATATGATAGCACTAGGAGTAGCAAGAGAAATATTGTCYTAAGAGGACAGGGACAAGCTGAGGAAAAGATTTATGGGTGAGGTAGGAAATGGAATGAAGAAACAGACTTTCACTAGCCCTCTACACTCCGAAGTGAAATGCAACATTCTTCGAACCTATTTGTGACAGGTGTGTATGAAAAATATTGATCAACTACTATCTCCTGAGGATCCATGTGTAATAGCAAGTTATTCCATTGTTCATTGCTTTGTAACTAAAGTGGTAGAAATCTTCATGATTGTAGAGGTACAAACCATTGCATTGTCAGCAATGCTTTGTGAATATCAACATTATACCACTTAAAAATAGTGTTTTTTGAGATTGCTGTGATGCATATATAAATATCATTTATTAAAATAACCTTGCAGAACTGTACATATATTAGCTGAGAAATGCTAACGCAGTGGAAGCTTACTAATGACTACCTGCTTTGCCCTGTCCTGGTATTTCAGACTTGCTTATTCCATTGAATTGTGTTATTCTTTTCAATGTGATTGTATATGTGCTGAGTCTGGAGAAAGGAACTGATCTTCTGAGGAACTTTTTTTGGCTAGGCTGTTTTTAGGATGGATCAGTTCCTGGTTCAGTGTATAGTATGATACTCAGTGGCTTTGCAGGCATAAGAGAAAGGTTTGGGTGGTAACTTGATGGTGGCAGCTCCCAAACACTTTCCAAACATTCTAAGTGCTTTTGCTGTTACTGTGTGCCCTCTTCTCTGTTTGATTGATGTGTGTCCCAAGGGTACCTGAACTGCTGTTCCTGGGCTGTCCTAGTGGTGAGTGGACAGATAGTTTGCAGTTACTCAGGATGAAGGTGGGAGTACAGTTGCTCACTGTTCATGGAAGTGAATATGTGACTCTTTCACTGCCTCTCTAGTGTTTCTGCAGGGCTGGTAAGATTAATCTGTTGCTTTTGTTAGTATAGGGGATGGTTCTATTTGACAAGGAGTTGTATTTATGTAATATTATTTGTTTGACTGTGTGGTCTACCGTTAATAATATTCATTCATTCTTGGGATTTTCTTTCTCTGGTATTTTACAGGAAACAGGGAGTTTCGTTTGTGAATCTGTCAGAAAATTTTTATATTACTTCCTTTGACTAGAAGGCAGACTTCTTTTTCAGATTTTACCTGAAGAATTTGTTTTGTTCTGGAATCTATAGAAAGAAGACTATATGAATTAGCCAGTTTTTGGAGGGTATTGTGATGCATCTGGCTTTCTTTTGTGATCCTATGAGAGGAGGAGTGAGACTTGATGCTTGGTGTCCTTTGTGTGTCAATAACAGTGTGTCCTCTTTTTTACTGCTCTGAAATAAATTTTATCTTTGTGTCTTATATTTACTGATAACAGCCTGGCTGTCTAAGATGGCTTTAAGGATTGACTTAAATAGTGCCAGAGGGATTGTGGAGTATCTTGAAGATAATGAATTCCTTGGCTGAGGAGTTTATTTATAAATAGTTATTGAAAAACATCAGCAGAACTTTTGGTGCTTCTAAAGGAAATAAAATCATACCTCCTTTAGGACATATGCTTTTTGGATGTGATGATGTCTTTGAGGCTGAGCTTTAAGGGATTTCTTGGAAATTCAGTGCAGCTATATTGGTTCATTTCTGGAATGACGCGCATTATTAAATGAGTGGAAGCTACTTTCTGTAGGAATTTAGAGGCAGGTCAGAGTGGTTCAATTTGCTCTGATTTGTAGGAGGCAAATGGGGTTCTTGGAAGGACAATTCTCTTGAGCTCCTTGTTCTGACAATCTGTGCACTTACTGTGGTAAACTTGAGRATAAATTTATGAAGGTGTAACTTCAAATCAGCAGGGGTTTTTAAATTAGAAGAAATATTTTTGTTTTCTCTAAGTTAAGACCTCAACTCAAGTGTGACATAATTTATCCTTCTTAAACTAAAGATGGTTTCTTCAAGTACATAAATACTATAGATAGTATTATGTAGTTGAAGTCACAGAAGTTCACAAGAAAGTCTGATGAAATTTTTTTCCCCTCAGTATGACAGTTGTRTGCATTAAAGATTGCATCACTTGCCACAGCATTGGAGTCTGGGTCACACAGAAGGACATTCTGTAATTCTTTTTTGCTCTCTCTGTTCTTCAGTGCAAAAGTAAAATGGCTTACTGGTAGTTGGTCAGATTTCAGTAGCCTGATTTTTCTTGTAGAGCCAGTTCAAGCTAAAGATTAACTGACGTAGTTAGTCCATCTCTGAAGGTTGTAAGTGTAAACTAAATACCAAACTGCACTAACACATAACTGCTGACTTATGATGTTTTTTCTGTATACTGTTGGCACAAAAGTGAAATATTTAGTTATGAAATTGTATGTATTACCAGTTTGCCAGTGTGTTTGTTCACTTCTCCTTACAAAATTRGGCTGTGGAAAAAGATAAGTTATTTTCTGGTGCTAAAATTTACCTTTTCTTTGTATTGAATTCCAGCTGGGGTCTGTGTCTGAGGGAGAAAAATGAAGTAAGCTTACAACAGTGGAAGGTGATGTGTAGGTCTGCCTGAGTTCTGGAAACTAAATGTCATTGAGGCAATTAGTTCTGTATGGATTTTGCTGCCTTTGGATCTTGAGATTTATAGCAGTTTAGTGGTGTTGATGCCTTCTGTGACTTGAAAATGCAGTAAGTGTCCATTGTGCACTGTATGGTTGCTTTCAGCATTTGCCTCAGGGTGTCAGAATGCCAGGGAGGTGTGTTGGCTTGCTTGAAGCAGCTTTGGGTTTACCTTCCTAAGGTACTAAACGAGTTCTGTGGAAAAAGGAACTTTTTTCCAGTTTAACTTGCATCTTACTGCACTGTAGGTTTTCTAGATACTCAGCATTTGGAGTACTTTGTATTTAATCAGGTGGGATATCTGATAACTAATTAGTATGTAACTTCCCAAGTGTTTCCRAAGTCTTCACATGCATGTTTGTGAATTCTGATACTAAATTATCTATTCCATTTTCCTGGAGGTGGAGGAGCCTTCTAAAGTGATTTAAATATCTCAGAGTTTAAAAGTCAGTCTGTTAGAAGGAATGTAGAAATTTCCTAATTTGTAGTGTGGGGTTTTGGTTTGTGTTGTTTTTTTTTTTTTTTTTTTTTTTTTTTTTTCAAATCTGGTTGAGTCTTGTAGAGTACATTCGGTCTGTTTTACTGTTTTAATTTTCTAATGTTAAAACTGTTGAACAATTGGATAAATAGTGTTTCTGGGTGCATGCAAAGTACTGTAGGTACCTGGATAAAAGATATTATGCAGTGATGTTATGGCTTCATGTGAGTTCTTCACTCATGTGAGTTTCATTTTTGCAGCACACAATTTTTTTTTTATATTAACATCCCCAGAAGCAGCAGCAACAACAAACCCAAAACAAAAACCAAMCAAACAAAAATACCCTAATCTCTGTAGTGTCTTTTGTTAAATCRTTCAAACAAAAAAAGGAACAAGAGCTGCTGGAGGAAATGCATAATTAAAAGAAGGAATCACAAGTTTCTGAGTCATATTGAGAGATCAGGATGTTTTAAAAATGGTGGTCTTGCAAATTCATGCTTTCTAAATCTTAGAGTTTCAGTTTTGTTGGCTGTGGCAAGTGCTCTCAGGCACAGAGCTTTAGAGGTGCTTACTGGGGTCCTGGCCTAAACCTGTTATGCTCAGACAGGAAGAAAAAAAAAARGAAAAWTYMWKKKKTKRRRWWAARRRRWTYYWAWWRGRMYKRAAARRAARGRRRAAAAAAAAATTAAGGATTAATACTAGATCTGGAACTGTACCAGCTACTCAGAAGAATATTAACTATCCCAACTGAAAYCAAGACACAGTTGAAGCTCCAAGTGACTTCTGTCTTGGGAAGAGACTGTAGACACATCCTGGAAAGTAAATTAAATGGCTGCTAGGAAGAGGGAAGGAGAAAGGCTATGGTTACTTGTTTGCTAAAAGGTGCTGGGAAATTTCTGTTGCTTTGAAGAGGTGTTGAAGAAAATGTGTAATAGTGTCATGGGACCCAGTATCAGCTGAGGCTATTCTGCACTTTCTCATGTTTTTTATTTGGTTTTCCTTCCCTCTGCCCCTCCTACTGGTTGTTAAGGTTTACTGTATAATCAGTTACTTCAATTTTAAAATAAGATGAAAGGAAATAGATGCATTTGAAATTACTAAAACTATTAATCAGATGTATGAGTTCCTTGATAAAATATTAACAGCTTGTTTAAAAAGCTGTCAGATCCCTTGTAATGTTTTGTATGGGTTGGAAAGTGTCTTTTTGAATGGTGCTAACAAAGCAGTAAAGAGTAAACTTTAATGTCTTGTTTTTTTCTCAAGGCAATATCAGTCCCCACATTTTTTTTCTTTTTTTTCCCTGTGGTCTAATGTAGGATAAAAGCAAAAGCTTGAAAGCTTTTTTCCTTGGCAGACCTTCTATAATAGCTTGGCTGTGAAGAAGTATCTCTCATCATGGGCTGAGGCTTTCTCCRACATTAAAGCTGAAAATTAACGGGTCATCTTATGTCCTTTTTGAAGTGTTTTGTACATCGCAATATTCTTRCAAACAAGCAGCTTATCTGGTTACTTTTGTATCAGTATGATCCACGAGTCTCTAGCTTGGTCRGTGTTACCTGAAGTGAAAGAGGCTTCTAGTTATGGGTCATTAAATCCAGTATTTGTGACATACGAGTTATCCTCATCTTTYCATAATCATTCAAATTCATCCTTAATAGGCAAGAAAAAACATACGTCAGTCTAAAAGGCATGTGGTAGCAGCATGGTCATCACTGGCTAATCACATATAATCAATCTATAATTAGTTAAGTTTTCGTAGAAGCTGGGCAAGGACTACCCTACCACTGGCTTTATCAATCTTCCRTCTAGTAAACCTTGATTTCAGTGCATATGAGGATATCTCTATCAAAGCAGCTGGAATACAGGAAAGCACACRTGGCTCTGGACTACTTATAGTAAATAGGTAAAAGATGGCTTTGTGGTGAGGCCATTCTCAAGACATAATCATTTAAGTAAGGGGAAAGATAGCACATTGTAGGTCTTATTTCTGTGTTTCAAGAATCCAGGTGAGCCAGTTGRAAAGTTTAAGTGAACACTTCCTGTGAAGTTTACGATTAATTCCATGTAACCTCTAGTCATGGAACATCTGAAAACTGACCTTGAATATGGAAAAGATGGATGAAGAGTCCATGCTTCATAGCTTTKCAAAGTGGAAGAGGTGTTTCAGTGGAAATGTTATGAGTCTCAGAAATAACTGAAGCAGGAATGTYTAATGCTTTCATTCCCTGTGACTTTTGTACTGATGATGATGTGCATGAATTTCTTCTTTCCTGAAGCCCTCCTGGTATTATGTAGCAAAGCTAGTCACCTATTAAAATCTTGGATAATTTTAGAACTACTTGATTTAAAATTAGGTTTTTTTACCTGAAGAGTACCTGATAGTACCGTTTTGACAAGTTTTTTAATTCTTGTGATGTGAAGTTTTGTATTATAACAAAAGCCCAGTACTGTTCTGCAAGTCTGTCTGTCTCTTCAGCTGAGTCAACAGCTTTCTGAAATAGCACTCATGATGGCAGTAACCGCTTGAATTTTAAGTTGAAGAGAAGATTAAGTAGACATTTGTTAGCTTATGAGTGTAGTGTCCACAGCAGTTCATTATATCTAGTCCCTTGCTATGTGTTTGGATGAACTTGCATGCATATCAGTTTTTAAACTCTCAGGAAAAATTSAAAATGTAATTAGTGAAAGCTAAAAATTAATTAGGAACTATGATCTCTGTTCTCCTTACAATTTTCTTCAGTGCTTATGACAAACTTAAAATAGCAATTAATTTTGTTTTTCAGTACTTATTTCTTGGTTGGATTAGACTGTTATTCTTGTTACRTATTATAATTTTGGCATTACATGCCAGCTGTTTGTATTTCAGTTCTTACCACTGACATTGCATTCAGACCGTGGAAGTTAAAAAGTTATTTAGGCAGTGTTGTTGATCAGAGGTGATGCATAGGGAAGGCTTTAGAGAGATGATYGTATTGTTAGTTTCAATTCTTTGTACATGAGACCTTTTGCAGAAAGGAACTCGATATATTTACTGTGGGATACAGCATTGTTTAAGTGATACTRTTGATAAYGTATCCCATCTGCCCTCGTAAGACMCCACCTGAAATGCTGCATTCAGCTCAGGTCCTCAGCACCAGAAAGTCATGGACCTGTTGGAGCAGGTCCAGAGGAGGGCCACAGAGATGATCAGAGGGTGGAACCACAAAATCAAGCTGAGGGGGCTGGGGTTGTTCAGCCTGGAGAAGAGAAGACTTTGGGGAGACCTTCCAGTACCTTAACAGGACTTATGAAAAGGAGAAAGAGGGGTTTTTGGCATGAGCAGATAGTGACAGGACAGAGGGCARTGGTTTTAAACTGAAACAGGGCAGGTTTAGATTAGATATTAGGAAGAAATTCTTTATAATGAGGTTTGGGAGACACTGGATTGGGTTGCTCAGAGAAGCTGTGGGTGCCTCATGCCTGGAAGTGTTCAAGGACAGCTTGGATTGCACCCTGAGCAATCTGATCATATGAGTGACATTCCATGCCTAAGGAGGGGTTGGAACCAGATAATCTTCACAGTCACTTCGAACCCAAGCCTTTCTATGATTCTATGATACCTCAAATTGAAGAACACCAGGTTTGTGTGGTAAATTGATATTGGCTGGTCACCTGGTGCCCATCAGGACACACTTCCTCCATCAAAACAACAGGGGAAAGAACATGACAGAAAGCTCTGGGGTTGAGGTGTAAGGACAGGAGATCACTCATCATGCCATCATGGGCAAAAGGCTCTACTTTGTGAAATTTAATTAATTGCTGATGAAATGTAGTAGGTTAATAAGAAAAAGAAAAAAAAAACACCTCCCATCCCCTCCCTTCTTCCCAGGCACAACTTTGCTCCCAACTTCTCTGCCTCCTTGCTTGGAGTTGGTGTAGAGAAATGGGGTGTGGTGCTTATGGTCAGTTCATAACAATCACGGTGCTCCTTCCTTCTCACACTCTTCCCTTGCTCCATCATGAGGTGTCCCACCCATGGGTTATGGTCATTCACAAACTCATCCASCATAGATCCTTTCTGCAGATTACAGTCTATAAGGGGTGGACCACTCCAACGCATATCCCCCTTCAGGTCATAGGTCCTTCAAGGAAACCTGCATGGACTGCAATTTCCTGTAAGGCACATCTGCCTGCTCCAGCATGGGTGTCCTCCATGGACTGTAGGTGGGACTCTGCTCTGCTGGGGATCTCTGTGGGCCGCAGGACTGCTGTCTCACCGTGRTCTTCACCACAGGCTGCAGGGCAATCTCTGCTTGGGCACGTGGATCGCCTCCTCTCCCTCCTTGTGCCCTGACCTGGCAGCCTGCAGTGTTGTTTCTTCCACATATTCTCAGTCCTGTCTCATGTCTGCTGTTACACAGCAGTTTTTACTCCATAAATATGTTATCACAGMGGTGCTACTGTGGTCACTGTGTGGCTCAGGTTTGGCCAGCTGTGGGTCTGTCCTGGAACTGGCTCTGACATGGGGRCCGCTTCTGGTGTCTTTTCATAGGAGCCACCCCTGCTGCTCCCCACTAACAAAAGTGGGGAGCATGTGAACCCAGTACAGTTATTTCCAACTTACTGTTCATGCTACTTATGATTTCATGTTTTGTTTTTCAGAGGTCAGATGATTTCAGGTGAAGACTGTGAATTTATTCAAAGATTTGAACAGAAGAGAAGTCCAGAAGAAAAACAGGAGTTGTTGCAAACAGAAGGCAATCAAGTAACTTTCTTTTAATGGTGTCTCTTTTGGACAGGAGGATGGAAGGAAACTTTCATACCAGCTCTTGTTTTATTGTTGGTTGTATACAGTTGTTATGGAATAAGTATGAAGTTTGCTATTGGGATTGTTTTATTTTTCTGTAAATATAGGTTGGATGTTACTTCATTATTTCTAAAAYGTACTAAATAATTGTTAAATGTCATCTGACTTTGGCTCTGTTGTGGGCTGAGCTAGCTCAAGTCTTTCCTCATCCCAGTTTACTGAGTCATGCACACTTGTACTTGTCACTTTTTTTTAGCTTTTTTCTTCATAGTTTGAGGGCAGCTACCACCAGTAAGATTGTTGTTTAGTTAGCTAAGCAATTCTAATTTAGTTACATTATAGAGTCCACTGACTGCTAAGGTGGATTTAGTTAGACRTGGTGTCTTGTGYYATTTTAGACATGGTAAGATATGAGACCTCTGCATTGGACAGACTTAATTCAGGACTGAATCAGCCCTTTGCTCTTATGGAATCCAGTCAAGATGACCAAAGACTCTTTAATGCTATTTGAATCAGTGCAATCTCAGCCTGAGGTTCTAGCACAGAATGCCAGACATCAAGCAGATTGTGGGAGGCAGGGAGGAAGGTGAAGAGTTGATGCATTCAACACACAAAATTTTCTAGCCATTTTCTCTACTTCAATTTTAGACTGTTTGTTTTGGTTTTTTCTTTTCTCTCCAAACTGTATTGTGTTACTGTTATGTAATGGATCATAGTTTATATAGTAACAAAAACATATGAGGTGTACCTTATCTGTCACTATAATATATATAATAGATATATATAATTATGATGTAGCAGTTCAGAGTTCCAATTTCTCTCAGTTTTTGTTGAATGTGGTGAAGGGGAAGGAGGAAGTGTACAAAGTAATGTTGTAACTATTTCAGCCTGTTGCTGAAATGGTAACATTCTTCAAAGATGAACAAAGATTTCTCTACAAAGTATATAGTAAGTCARCAGAGTTACCTGTCTTCCTCTCTCTCATTCAAATTGCTGAAACTTTTTTTGTTCTGTGTCTGACTTAGTGGCGGTTCTATCAATTTACTTGTTCTTCTCACTACCATAAAAATAAGGATGGTGAGGGAGACTTTTCTAATCTGACTTTCAACAAAGCATGTTGGTGACTTTCACTAGCGAGTACTTATTTCATTCGAAAGCCATAAAACAATTTGTAAAGGGTAACAATAAATGTGACAGAAAATTTTCTTTGTGAGATAATGTCAAATGTATTCATCTCTTACTGCAATTAAGTATTGGGATGCTCAATGCTTATGTAAGAYTTAACTGTGAATTAATAAGGTCTTRTTTTATATTATCAAAAGGAATGAAGACAATTGCTGAAATTAATTTTAATCTCTCTTATTTTTCTAGTGTGCTAAAACATTTATAAACTTGATGACTCATATCTCCAAGGAACAGACTGTTCAGTACATTCTGACTATGGTTGATGATATGCTGCAAGTAGGTCAATAATCTGTATTATTTTTAAGTCTTTAAATGCATGCTTGAATGTTTCCTTAGTGTAATTCATGTATCTTCAGTGTTTGTCATACAGTGTTAAAAATACTACTTTGCATTTTCAGATCTTGTTTTCRGAGATTACATGTTAGACTTAAAGTTGTAAGGTAACTTAGTCTTGTAATAAGTTCAAATTCTAAAGATAAAACAAATTTGTATGCWCGTTGTTGGTTCTCAACTATGTTTATTCAAAACTTGGATGTTAAGGCTAATGTTGCATAGTGGTTTCATTTTATGTGATGCTTATTTGCAAAATTCTTTTCTAAATACTTTTTATATTTGCTRTATTGACTTTATGTTGTGGTAGACTTGTCAGTGTTAGATTAATGGTTGGATTTGGTGATCTTAAAGGTCTTTCCCAACCTAAATGATTCTAAGAGTCTGTGACTTCTGACCTCAGCCCTTTCCTGTGATGTAGGGAGGATATGACTTCTCAGTTGAAGTTGTTGAAGCTTTTGTTTTTGAAGGTGTTAATTTGGTCACCCTGAGCAAAAAGGTGGAGTTTCTGCAGCTTCAGATTTCCAACATAAGTTGTTTAGGACAACATGTTGTGAAATCCTGCATGGTTTAATATAAAACAGGAACTTTTTATTCAATGTAACATCCAGCTCTTTGTAGCTATGGACAACAGTGGCTTATAAGAGTAGGCTATTAAACTTGGTCTCGGAACTTGTGAGGTGACTGGGACAACTCAAGAGGAGGTTTTACTCAATCAAATAATCCCACTTTTACATTTCTTGTAGGAAAGTAGACTAACAGAAGGCATTTGGAGTGGTGTAACAAGATGGGCTGTGTTCTGTGATGCTTTTTCCCGATATTCCCGTAAACTATCCGTGTTTGATAGTTTCTCTTCTCCTGTTTTATATTTGATACAAGGTTACAGKGAAATGTGTCTAGTGCTATTGGTTTAGGGTATTGCCCTAGGACATGAACAATGTGAGTTCTAATTCCAGCTCTCACAACTCAGTATTTCAACAGGCAAATTGAAAAGCATGAACCACTCCACAGTTTGTATAACGTGGGATCTGTGGTGATCTTTCAGGTGCCTGTCTGCACATCAGAGCCCTGAGTGCCCTGACATCTAGGATAATAAAGATAATAGCTAGTGCTGGTGGCAGCAATTTRTTCATCTGTAGCTTGTTCACTGTCTTTAGTTTTACTTTTTTTTCAAGTATGACACAAACATCGAGAAGCAGAGAGGACAAAATTGAGCCTCGATGTCATTCCTTGATTAGGRCACTTAGTTGGGAATACCATCTTTTGGTCTATGAATTGGATGACAAACTTTGGTTCAGTGTGTGAGGACTCTTGTTTATCATAGCTACTTTTTTGAGGAATGGGTCTTACTTTCTGTGCACAGCATCAGTGGCCAGAGAAGTAATCATTTTACCTGCCCGTCTTTGGAATTTCTTGTGAGTGTCCATAGGTCTTGTTTTGCTAATGTGCTTTGGTGTTAGCACATAGTCTGTAGCTACAGTATGTGATAGTTGATATMATCTCCTGTGCTGTGGAATTAATACCTCACAGGTAAAGGCTTTCACTGGCCCACTCTTGAACAGATGGAATAGTTCTAGGTAGTCATAGAAAATAGTTTTGAGTAATCTCTTACTTGCTATATTGTTTCTGTCATAAGTGGTCAGATGTATGTGTTTTCTTGACTTTATAACATGGCTGTATTTTGGGCCTTACCCTGCCACAGCTGTGGCATGTGTGGAATTCTTAATGTTAAACATAATGGCTTTAAATTCTCCAGGTTTTATGGTGATACTGGAGAACAGATATGTTGGTGCACACTGCATATTTGTTTTTCTTTGAAGCTGAATGYCTTTTTCACTTTAGAAATCCTGCTTCAGTATCTGAAAGGCTGCACTGACTTTTGCARTGCTGTGTGTGATTGCATTATTCAGGGATGACTTGCTGCTGGCACAGAGGGCTTGTGTTCAGGCATCCACGTGGCATTGTCTCAGAGTTTCCTAACCTGTGACATCTCCACTCAGAAAGGCTTAAACAGGACTTCTGTTTTGTTTTGGTTGTGTTCAGGGAATGGAACATACTGCCAGTGGTGCTTTATAGACCCCTGGTTGCACATTTTCGGGGTGTAAGGTTCTTGTCAGAGAGCAGCATATTGGCCAATAATGGTGTGACTGAGTTTATGGCAGGGTCTCTGCAGACTGCCTGGGTACAAGAACCCACAGTATCAYARAATCRTRGAATRGTATGGGTTGGAAGAGGMCCTTGAAGATMAYCTGRTTCCAGTGCCCCTGCCATAGGCAGTGACACTTTCAGCTAGACCKGGTTACTCAAAGTCCCATCCGACCTGTTTTTGATTTCCAGGGATGGGGCATCTCTGACTTCCCTGTACAACCTGTTSCAATGCCTCACAATCTTTTCCTAATATCTAAACCTATTCCCAGCTTGAAGCCATTWSCCCTTGCCCTGTGAATATATGCTCATATAAATARTCTTGCCCTGTTTTTCCTGTAGTGGGTATGAAGTCTCTGGTCTTTGTCTGACTTGCCTTAATTCAGTACCTTCAAAGATTGTAAGCAAGAAATTGTTCAAGGACATGGCCTTTGTTTGAGKCATGGTGCCATTGACTGTGAGTAAAGTTTGCCTTGAGAAAGTATGTTTGCTGCAGTTCCATGAGGTGAATGAGTATTTGAAGCTGCTTTTGACAGCTGAAACGTCTAGAAGCTATCACAGTATCCAGCTTTTGTGTGATAATGACTGACTGTGGTTCTTCTATTATCTTTCTGTGTTTTTCTTGAGACGGTAAACATTATGCCRGCTGTGTTTTGAGCTCACCAAAAGCCTGCTTGGGTGTCTAGGATTGTCCCAGCAGTTCTACTTACTGATTTGATGATCTTTCTAAGAAAGATTTCTTTTGAGTGCTGGCAWATGTGAAATTAGTGTGGTGTTTACCTTACAAGAGTATTGCTATTCTGCTTGCTTGTGAAAGTGGAGAATGTTAGCATAATGGCATTCTTGGGGAAACATTTCTTATGCCCTTCATCTGATAAATTCCTGGAACAATTTCTTTGAATTAGTGACCTTGTCACACTGTGCAGTCTGTTATTTATGAAATCTTTAAGAACCTACACTATAGTTGGTGCAGGTAGYGGTACCACCAGAGTGAGCTTCATTRTGCTTCTTCAGAAATGACAGCTGCTAAATTATTCAGCTGTTGATGTGAGAGCTTCAGGATTTTCTTTTTATCAGTGCAGTCAGTAGCTTCCTAGGAAGGTGCAACACTATATTTCAGGGCTGTGAGGAGTTTTCCCCTCCTTCCCTTCTGTTTTGATCCTACACCTTAACAGCAAACCAGACAAGTCTTTCTGACTGACAGCATGTTGAAATTATTTCGGCATTTCTGCTTCCAGACTTGTCTGTCTCCTCCTGAGTTATGTTGTAAACTGAGCTCATTGATCGGGTACGTTTTGATGTTTTTTTAGCTAGACTGATTAGCACAAACAGTTGCTAAACAGGGATTTATTTGATTGAACTGCCATTTCTCATCAAACAACCCCTCACAGAGTAAAAGCTCTCCACCAAAGGCTCTGTGTTCTTGAGATCTTACTTTTTTATTTCATAGTTTGAACAACAAATGTTGAGAAATTGCTGGATGCTTTTTTACACATGCCATGTAGAGAATGTGTAGTTGTAAAGGTTATAATTGTCAGATGACTGGTGACATCTGAGCTTTCCCTATCAGTGATCAGGGCAGCAATTTGCATCCCATGTGGTGCAGTACTATTGTGGCTTAACCCCAGCTGGCAGCTAAGCACCACACAGCCAGCCACTCACTCACTCACTCACTCATGCAGCAGTGGAATGGAGATGAGAATTGGAAAAGTGAGCATATGGGTGTTTTGAGGTAAAGACTGTTACTTTCAAGGAAGGGTTGGTTGAAGCTCTGGTGCTTAGTTGGATGCCACTGTTTGGATCATGGATACATTCAGGTCATCTTGTAATGATCTTTTTCCAGCCAGGAAGCTTGTCTAGCTAGTTCTTGGTCCCTAGAGTTAATAATAGGGTGCATAATTGATGGAGAAAAGCCTTTCTAGCTAGTAGTGTTTGAAAATTAAAATGTCTAGATAGCAGAGACTGAGATATTGTCCTTTTGTGAGTTTGTTTACTTTCCTTGRTAGGAGTTGTGTACTTGGTCGCAGTAGTTTGACTTCTGTAGGGAGACATCTCTTCAGAAGGAAAGCTTCCAATTCATCAGGATGGAAAGTATATAAAAATGCTTGAGGAAAAGCAAGAATTCAAATGTGAGATTTTTTTGGGGAGACTTCTATATTCTAGGGTATTAGAAAACAGCTTTTCTCTCTCCTTCAAGATTGTGTGGCCTGTTCTCTGGCCTTCTGTAAGGACAACTTTAATAGCTGCTTTTCATAATGATTATTAGGGGAAATACTGAAAGAAGCTGTCCCCAGTGCTCATATTCAGGTAGTTGTGGTCTCTTGTGGCTCAGGGTGGAAGCTCTGGAGAAYAGACTGCTGAACCAGTTGCAGCCTCAGGGAACTGAAAGGCAAAACTGGTTCTCGCCCCCAGAGTTGCACTTGTAACACAAGTTGAACAACAGGCTCTTGTGTGGAAGTAGAAATATATGGAAAACTTTGTATGCTTAATCAAGCATAATTGATCGGATGAAGAGTAGTGTTCCTCTTCTAGAATGACAGTATTTAGCTTGTTTCTTATTTGTCTTACTCCACTTGCACATTCCAAAGGTTATATATGTTTTTGCTCAAGCAGGTGTTGGAATACTGGGATRCAGCTAGGGCTTCAAGTTTTGTTTYCCTCACCCCAAATTTCTAATCTTAACATTGGAGTGCTGAAATGAACTCTATCCACAAGTAATTGTCTAAATGAAAAATTTCCATGGGCTCTTGCAAGCCAGGATACTCTCTGATCGTCTGTGCTGACTTAACGAGGAACAAATAACTGCTTTATGTTGAATGCTTTTACAGGACTGTTATCTTTTCCTCTCTTAATTTTTACAGGAAAATCATCAGCGTGTTTGCATCTTCTTTGATTATGCAAAACGTGGTAAAAACACTGCATGGTCTTATTTTCTGCCGATGTTGAATCGACAAGATCTCTTCACTGTGCATATGGTAAGTTTTAAATGAATTTGTCTCTGAAGAAGATAGAGGAAAGTGCTGATTCTATTTTTTTTTTTCCAGGAGATGTTGGAATTTGAAGCTAAGCTTCTGCCTGGACTGCAAAGTTTTTGTTTTTSAGTCTAGACAAGTAATTCTTAATACAAGCTTCACCTAATCTCATTTTAAAATGCAAAGTTATATTGTTTATTGACATTGGTTTATTTCTGGGAGATTAGAGCAGACTGAAAAAATTCAGAAATGCAGGGATTTTAGCATTAAGTACAGTAAAACATACCTGAAAAACTTTTATCACCACTGCCGGTCAATGCTGCATAAATATTAGAATTTCAGTTCTCATCTTGTGTGAGGGAAGTGTATTTACCTTGATGAGTCTTATTTTCTCATGCTCAGATTAACAGCTGACTCATTGAAGGTGTAGAGGGAGAAGCAGAAGTGTTTGATGTTGTGCAAGTGCTGCTCAGCAGTTTTTAGACCCTTGTACAAATTACTTAGTCTTCCTTGAATGGTGGCTTTTAAATGTATGATACAGAAGTTTYGATGATCAGCATTTCTCTATTCAGATACTGCTTCCTTTTAGTGCTGCAGAAGTATAGAAATAATTTAGCAAGTCACAGAGAGCCTCAAGTGAAGTGAATCCACTTAAAACACCAAGTTGACGCCATATTATGCCTTTTAGTACTCTTTGTGCATGTGTTTCTAAAGCWCTTGAAAGTTTTCAAAACCAAGTTTTAGGATTATGTTGTTTTTGTTTGGTTTATTTTATTTTTCTCCTTACTGTGCACACAGAAGACTTTTGATGCCTCTTTCTGGGCTTGAAACTTTTCTCTTCTTGAAGATGACTTCCTTCAGTTTCAGTACAAAAAATCCTTCAGTACTATGTTATTATTTGTGTTGGCGYGTGCCACAGTTGCTTAAATCAAGCCTGCTTTTGTTAGGCCATCAAGTGTCTTGCTTTTGACTGATTTCAAACTCTAATGGTGTCCTACAGCAGTAGCCCATTGATTGATACCATCCATCYGTCTCCTTCTGTGTTCTTTATTGGTGCTTTGTGAACTTCAGCAGCTACAGGTAACTGATAAAATTGTGAAAATAAACCATTTACAGGAAGTAGAAGCAGCAGAATGCTGAAAAGAAATTGGGCAAAATTATTGGGCACAAAGAGTCCCCTACATAGAAAACAGGTAGATTTCTGTGAAGGACTGTCTTTTATCTAAACTTCCAAATTTTACAGGACTTCTTACTGAATTCTGAAACTGCTGTRTTTAAAAAATCTGTTTATTGCATTCTTTCTCAGGCAGCAAGAATTATTGCCAAACTGGCTGCTTGGGGGAGGGAGCTTATGGAAGGCAGTGACTTGAACTACTATTTCAACTGGATTAAAACTCAGCTTAGTTCACAGGTAAAAAGCTATTTTTATTTAAACTTTGCATGACTTTGAAAACTTTTTCCAAGAGTATGAATGTATAAATGTGCTAATAAGCTATTTTTGGTTTTGTTTTTTTATGAAAATTTTCTTTATTGTTTTTAAAGCTAAATATTCTTTATTCAAGCACTCAGTTTTAAAATTTTTTACTCTAGYTCTTAAAATGTAAATTAATAAAAGGTTTTTGCCTTTTCTGTTGCTTAACACTGTTTTTTCTTTTGAACTCTGAGAAAATATGAGATGAAAGTCTTTTTTGTCTTGCCTCTATTGTTGTGGTTATCAGAGCGTTTTGCTGGGAAGAAAAATTACATGGCAGCAGAAATTAAATATCAAAACCTTTTTCCAGTTTACTGTAGTACAAAGCTTTTACTTTTAGTCTTGTGTCTTGAAACTTGAATAAATTCTGACTCATTTGGACAGTGTTTTTATGGTATTATCACAATAGGAACCATTTACTTCTGGCTTGTCCTTGAAAGAKGAATTATTTGTATTAATTTTTGTATTAATTTGTACTCCTTTGTATTATTTTTTTGTATTCGTTTGTATTTTTTTTGACATTTTTCCTTCAAAATGCAGTGATTTATCATGCATTCTCATTGTGTTGTAGYAGAAGATTCTGGAAAGCAGAGAAACATTCAGTAGATTTAGTAATGGTATATTTTTCATAGTTTTCAAAGCTGGGCTTTTTAAATTAGAGTTTTAATTTTTCCTCTGGAAGAAGAACCTAAAAATTGGAATTTCCTTCTGAAAGATTCAAGAGTGCAGTTTGCAAATTCTAAGATGAATAAATGACTTGAGTGAATCCACACTTCATTATTTGAAAATTAAATGTTGATCTACCAGAATCAGCTCCAAGCACATTTTTCTAGATATGAAGTGTGTGTGGGAAATAAAAACAATTTATTATGGTAATATATTGAGCAGGAAAAATAACTAATGGATTCTAAATATTTTTTTAATGACTAGAAAGATTGGAGAACTGAAAGAAACTTAGTGATAACTGTTCCTTAAGGGTGAAGAAGGGCTCTGATTTTAAACTTTAAATTTTTCTTTTCCTAGAAACTACGTGGTACAGGGGGTTCTGTGGAYACAGGAACAGTCTCCACAAGTGATGTGAGTATATCTTTGAAATCTGTCCATCTGCTATTTTGGGCAGGTGATACCCACTCCTGGATTAAGGTGCAGATCTCTTCTGGTGTCAGTGATAAGAAGTACTTGGAATCAGAACTGTACAACAGAGTGCCAGGTGATGGCGCCAAGAAACAAAAGTATTTTTAAACACTGATTTCACATAGAATATTGGCACTGGAATGTATATTTTATAAGTTAGTTTGCCTTGTTAAAGGTGTAGATGTATCTAGGATTCTCTTAATTAAAACTTGAAAAAGTTATATAAAATCAATTTAATATTTGAACAAATTTGTCACAGACATGGTGATCTTAGAGGTCTTCTTCAGCCAAAATGATTCTGTGATTCAGTACTATCTGTTTACCACTGACCTGTTGGACTTGTAGAAGAAACCTGAGACCAAGAAGCTTTTGGCTGTTGTGCTGTGCAGAACTTAGAAAAGGGCACATCACATATTAAAGTTGATATTGCCCCTAAAGCCACTGTGGCATGAAATCTTAAGAGCGCTTTCAAAGCTGTAAGCTTTTCATATTTGAATAACTTGAATTCMGAGGAAAATATTGTCCTTTTTGCGCCAATTTTTTTTTTTTTTAATATTCAATTTCTTGTAGCTATAATAGCTGCTGAGCTTGGAGATGAACTGTGGTAGTGTAACAAATGCAAATGATCCTCCTAACTGGATTTTCTGTGGTGTTGTGGCATGATGAGGCAGTTTATCATAGTTCTTGAATGTGGAGTAGAATTCAGTTTGGTCTTTTGCTCCTTCTGCAGCCTGAAAGTGGTYGCAGTTTCTCAGAAGAATTAACTGGGCATTTGTTGTTCTTCTAAATGTAGTCATGGTTTTAAAGTGTTAGCTTCCTGTAGAAGAGAGCCACTTAAATTACTGCCTATTTGGGGCTTAAAGTAGAAAAGATGAAAGACTGTTATGGATGGCTATGGATAGGGTGTAATTCAACTTCTATGCTCAGGCCATTGTTTTATTTCAATATTTCATGTGCAGATCTGTGTGCCATAATGCTAGATTTTGCTAGATTTTGTTAGACTGACAGACCTCTGTGATGCAGCCATGAAAGAGTAAGTAGTTCTACAGCACACAGCACCACTAGTTATGGAGCTGTGAGCTTCTTTGACTTGCTTAGAAATCTGTATTCATTGCACTGTGGCACTTCATGGATGTACTGTGCCAYGGTGGGGTCCCAAAGCAGCCAAACTCAGAGTGTAACTGTGTTCTAGGATAATTAAATTGGGAAAGTATTGCCTTAACTTCATTAGTGTTTGGGTTTCAGATCTAGCTTATGTGGGATTTTCAAGCAGGTCCTGGCTAATTTCACAATAAATTAGAAATGCACTTGTAGCATTTTATAAGGAAATAAGGGCTGGAATCTATTATAAAATTTCAATTATAATAGTGTTGGAAGAGGATGCTTTTATGACAGACTCTTTAAAAAGAACTCCAAGCTCAGTAGTGCAAGGGTTGGTGATGTAGGTAAATGAATGCATTATTTGGGTTAGGAGAGTTGTCTGTGTGTTTATAGCTGTTTTATTTGCTTGGAGTGTGAAAATGAATGCTTTCACAGGGAAATTAATGTTCTGGATGATTTGAGACCAGATGCACAGACTTAGTTTTTACATAAAGGACTTAAATCTCTCATGAGAGGCACAAAATGAGTTACTCTTTATTTTCAATTCTGTTTATTGCCTCCTCTCTTTTCATATGGGATTGCCTAACTTYTTTACTTCATTAAATGTTTAAAAGGTTTGATCCTGTATTATGAGTGAGCTACCATAAGACATTCAAGGAAAGGGCTTATAGGGGGGAAAGAAGCAACCAACATTTTATCAACATATWTGATTAATGTATGATTAGTATCAGTGAAGGTAATGCTGACAATTGAGTAAGAAGAGAGAAAAACATTCTCATGCAAATATATTCAAACAGAAGACAGCTTTCATTCATAGATATTAAAGGAAGGCATGTTCAAATGTTCTAATGATGTAAAGTGGTATCACTTGCATAACACTTCTTTAGTATTCAGAACTGTCTCATTTTATGCCATTAATGTCTGATTTGGAAAACTGTATTTCAACACTTACTACCTGACTGTTCTTGTAAGAAGTGATGCATTGTTCTGTTTACCCAGAGTTCCCAGTATGTGCAATGTGTTGCTGGATGTCTGCAGCTGATGCTCAGGGTCAAYGAATACCGCTTTGCATGGGTAGAGGCAGATGGAGTAAATTGGTGAGCATCTATTTCAATTTATATGGATATACTTGCACTTACAGTAGTACATTCCCCAGTGACATTTTTTGGGAATAGAACTCTTGTAATAGACAGCTGTTCCTTCTTTGTACAAAAGAGATTTGTTTTCAAACATTAACACAGTCAAATAGACAAATGAAACTTACGCTGTTGAAGCTTTAATGCAACTTTTCCATTCAAGAAGAACTGCTTAAGTGTGTATCTGAACAGGARTATAACCATTTGTCTTCAGCTGAAAATGTTCTGTTTATTATTTAATAGAACAAGGACTAATGGAATGAGTTTCTGCTAATCATCCTAGTCTTTGAGTTTGGAATTGTTCTGTCTGAAAATATTAATGAAAGGAGAAACATTTTCTAGAGCCAAGGTCATTTTTTTTTCTATATATGGCTTAAAGTAGGTAATTCTTTTATCCAGTTCTAATAAATAGCTTTGCATTAGGCTAGGATGTCAGCATTCATCTAATTTAAAAAATGCTTGCCTATAAATAATTTTTCTGCCATCCGTGCCTCTATTGGGGATTGTTGATATGTGATTTGTGCTTAAAAGAAAAATACCCCTTTACACTGAAATGGGGAAAAGTTAAAATTACTAGTGAAGTAAAATTTCAGATGATGTTCATCTGTATCAAGGTGACACTACTGAAACCAATGTAGTTTTTTAATCAAGTATTAAAGCATTACAATAAGCCTGTGTTTCACCACATTTGAACTTGTCTTAAACTTGATAAGAATGATTTTGAATGTAGATTCTTTTTTAAATTTTAAATTGAGTTAGGTATTTCAGAATGGATGTGTAAATTGCTTATTAAWTTTTTAAAACTTCCTTTGAGCAAAGCTTTTGCATGATTTCTTCTTGGAGATCTTGTGATACTAGTTTTTTTCTAGCAGTACTTTATGTATTTGTATCTATGAGCCATTTTCTGAGAACTTGCTGATAAATAATGAATATTTCAGCACATTTCAGACACTCCTGTGGACAAGTACAATKAAGGAAAGAAGTTTGATTTGTGTAAATTTTGTTCTATCTCTTTATTCCTTCTTAACCCTGAAGAAGCAGCTGTGTGTTTCTCTGTTTCTTCTAGAATGACAAATAATGCTCTAAACAAGCCAGTAGAAAAACTGTCTTGGTGAACCGGAGGATGGATACAGTACTACATGAGTTCACGTGGGAAAAGCAGTTTTATGGCTCTAAGGCTAAGGAGAAAATAACCATATCTTTAAAAGATGGCTATCTGAACAAGCTGCTTATACAATGATAAATAGTGATGCAGGTTACTGTGAAGTATGTTTTGTATACTCAGCCTCAGTAGCTCTTTCCAATAGATTSCTGTTACCACTTCTTTTAATGTTTCAGAGTAGAGCAATGAAATCTATGCAGTCATTATTTAAAAATTAACTGTGTACTATGTCAATTTTTCAGCATCATGGGCGTCTTGAGCAACAAATGCGGTTTTCAGCTGCAGTACCAGATGATTTTCTGTGTGTGGCTGCTGGCATTTAGCCCTCAAATGTGTGAATATCTTCGTCGGTATAATATTGTTCCTGTGCTGTCGGATATTCTTCAGGARTCTGTCAAAGAGAAAGTAACTAGAATTATCCTTGCAGCATTTCGGGTAAGTATCTGTTGACTGCAGTCATTCTGTGTCTCTCTTATAAATTCYTAGGTCTCAAATATTGCTTATGTACAGCTGTTTCTGCTGGACCATATCAGTAAGCTGATTGAAAGCTTAGTTCTCCATGGTTTTTCTTTTTGTAAACTGAGTTTTGCTACAGGTAATRCACATGCTGTTACTAGTAACAACTACCTGCTATTCAGTTCCTTCTTAAACTGAAAAAACAATGTTAACACAGGCACTAGTGATTCCTCTTTTTCAATTCAAGATTTTTTTTCCTACTGGTACTACTGTCAAACCCTGGAATTACTAGTATCTGATAAATTTTATTATATGAAGGTTTCATTAACAAAATAGTGTTTTGAATAGATATGTTTGTCCRGCTGAGGAATTTTTATCTACTAATCCAAAAATCTTTTCTTGGTGAGTTTGTCAAGGCAAGTGAGAATACCCATGTAAGAGTGATTAGTTGACGTACCGTGTCTGCATAACGTGAAAGTCACTAGTCCTATTTAAGATAATTAGGAATAACTTGATGTTTTCACTGTGAGAATACCATTTTATGTTCGTGGATGCTACTAGTTTTGTGTGCATGCTGGTCRAGTGTCTTATGAGTAATACAGGCATGCTGTAACAACTTGTAATGCTGTTTTAAAGCAGCACTTGGTATCCTGAGCAGGAACTGTAGGTCTTGGAAGCTGTTTGTTTTCCTGGATGTGGAYTGTGTTCCAACAGTAAGTGTTGCAAGCAAATTAGAATGGGGAGAGGGAAATGGTTGCTTACTGACTTGGTGATTAGCAATGATAGGGTGTGTGAAGGTGCGTACTCTGTGTCTCTATCTGAGAACATCTGCCACAGAAAGATTTCTGAATGAGGCMGATTGTAAGAATCTGCTGTTTGTCTTGCTGGAGGAGTACAGTGGTATGAGATCATCTGTAGAAGGTGTTCTTGCTGTATATGTATCTCTGTAGATGTGKTAGTGTTCTTAAAGATATTAATGTTAGGATTAAGCAGGGACATATAGCAAGACAGATTAGAAAAAAAAAGAAAAAAAGCTGAGAAGCTAGCAGTTTATGTCCAGTTTCTTCCAATTCTGAGGCCATATGAAGTAGGAAAAATAATTGCTAGTTCTTAGATTTACTGTACTATGCAAGAGGAGACAAAAATGAAGCTAAGGTGTTTTTTTTAAAAAAGGCTAAGAAAGGATAAGGTGTTCCTGTTACAGGCTTTGGGGAGTGTAACTTAGGTCTTTCCTTTCTCCAGCATTAAAGACTTGTGTTGGTGTGAAGACGAGTTGTTAATTTAAGAACGTAACAGATTAGAAATTAGACATCAGAGCTGTGAGTTGTGAAGCAAAATGAAAATAGGTAGCAGAGGTAAAATAGTCCTTTTCCTGTGTGAGATGTTGCAGTATCAGTTTGGTGGGGGGAAGGGAATTGCATAAAAGACTAGACTTTGATTCCCAAAATCTGTCTGTGCATTGCTGAAGGTAATCTATGTGTCTTGGCAACTTGGATGTCTTCTCTACTACTTGATTTCTCCTAATTTGATGTATTTCACCTTTTTGTCAAGTTAATTGCCTGAAGTCCAYAACTACAAATATAATATTTTTTTTKATAAAGCAGCAGGTATTGGGCAYTCCTGTCTCTTTCAATCTACTACTTTATCTATTATTTTATCCCRTCATTTTTCACACTTTTATTGGCTTCTGCATCTGTTTCCTGGTTAGGACTAGTTTTGCACCTTAACATTTTGGCTTTTATCACTGAGTAGTTTACTGTTCCATTCTATATAGTCATGTGTTTGTGTTTTTACTTTAACATATCCTTTCAAATTCACTATGAAAAGCTTGAGTGTCTCACTATGGTATGAGATAGGTAGCAGCTTCCACGTCTGCTTACAATTAGCTTAACTGGGAGTACTTTGGAACTTTTATCCACCTGCTCCTTAAACCTGTTGAATTGTCTTATTTAAGATTCATTATTTGTTCATTTGCTCTCATTAGCAGTTTTAACTCCAAGTAAATTAACATTACTTTCTGTGAATTATCTTTTAGTTCTCTCACTGAAGTAGAATCTGGGGTGGCTTTCATTTGCACATTAAATCCTATTGTATATGGCCATTAAAAGCAGTACTATGACTTATTTTTGGTTTTCAAGTTTTAAAGTTGATTTGCAGTGTTCTACCTCAGTRACTAATAGGATGTCTGATACTAAGAAACCTTAAGTATAATAGTTCTGTCATAAGAGTGATGCAGTAAATAGTTCTGTGACAAGAGTGAAACATAGTTTCACTGCTTATTTCTGGTAGAAGCTAAGTCTTATCTATACAAACACATGTTCTGTTTGTTRAGGACTTTGTCTTTTATATGAAATTCATGTTTTCAGCTTTATCAAAAAGTGCAGGTGGCCAGCTCTGATTGAAAAACATAATTGAAAGCTGATTAAATTGAGTAGAAATGTAATGAATAAATGACATTGGAATTTGACTATTACATTCAGTGCTTGCAATTCCAGTCTTACTAACAAGCTTCTGTTTGAATAAAAATGTCTATTTGGAATATTCCCAAACTTGAAAAGATCTGATCTAATCCAGATGGTAACTTTGAATTGGAAATAAGACTTCAATTTATTTTTTTAAGGCTTTCTGCTTTATGATGTTTCTGCACAGAAAGCTAAAATGATAATTCAAGATAAAAGCAGTTGTTTATAGTGAAGATTCTGATATTTGGGATATAAACCTGCCCTTTGAATAGTCTTTGTAGTCACCTCAATCTGATATGAAAAATATTCGGAGTAGGTGAACTACTACTTTCTAGTATTGAAGAGAGAGATTATTTCAGGAAGTAGTCAGTTTTGTCACATACTAAATGAAAAAGTTCCAATAAGAATTTCTTAAAAATACTGCTTTGTTTCAAAGTAGTCTCGTCTTAAACAAAATAAATATATCTTTATTTCCCTAGAATTTGTTAGAGAAATCTACTGAGAGAGAAACTCGCCAAGAATATGCTCTTGCCATGATTCAGTGTAAGGTTTTAAAGCAGCTAGAGAATTTGGATCAGCAGAAATACGATGATGAAGATATCAGTGAAGATATCAAATTTCTACTGGACAAGCTTGGTGAGAGCGTGCAGGACCTTAGGTATGCTTTGCAGTGTGCACTTCAAAAAATGCAGTTATGTCAATGTTGGTAGAACTCTTTTGTAAGGCTAAAAAATCTAAAGAATTATGATATGTAAATGCTATTTAGTGAGAGCATACAGAGATGTGCTGGTTGTTAGTTTCCTATTGTGTATCAGTATTTAGAGGGTGAGTAGAGAATAAATCTTCACTTTGATCTTTGTAACTGATAAATTGTTAAAGGACTTCAAAGTGACCTTAAAGGATTTCCAGTCAAAACTGAAGCCTACCTGATTAGAATAACTTCTAATGTCCAGGTTAACTCACATTTTTGCTGTAGTTAACCTAGTTCTTGCTCTTGTGCCTGAATTAAAGTGCATGTTGTAGTTAGTGGCAAATGGAAGGTGAAGACTGGAATCCTTGGTTGGGGAAGTTAAAACATAACCAGTAAAACAGCAAATTAAATTCCAAAATGTTGCATTTGTGTGGCTTGGGKTTTTTTTTTCTTGCCTTCCCCTGGGAATAGTGTTTTGGGGTGGATGGAGGGGGTATCTTTGAAAAATTTTTCTTCTTGCCTCTCATGCATTTTCTTATTTATAAAATTGTCATACTGTGCAGAGCACAGACTTCCAAATGTGTCATAGCAATTCAAGCTTCAGCTTTGCTAGGGACAAAGTTGGGYGTGTGGTTCAAAGCGTTCGTAGAAGCTTGGCCAGTATCTCATTTAGGTCTTATGCTGCAGCTCCTTTGATGAATACAGTTCTGAGCTCAAGTCAGGAAGACTGGAGTGGAGTCCTGTGCACAAGTCTGAGAAGTTTTGGCGGGAGAATGCTGTGAGACTAAATGAGAAGAATTATGAACTACTCAAGTAAGTTTTCAAGCCTTGAATCACATGATTGTTTAATATTTTCTGTGTTTAAATGAACCTGAATCTAATATAGGTTTTACATGTTAACCGAAGCAATGTCARTAATGAAAGGAAGTCAAAATATCCTGCTTATTTTAGAATGCATAGTTTGTTCTGTTCAAAAGCAGAATTGTTTATTTGCTTTTACTGGTCAGAATGTATTGATGATGGAGGGAATATCTCTAGTTCAACTTGCATGCAGGTTCGATTTGACCCAAAGTGTTTTGCTGTATCTTAATCTTATTTTTGTATTGTGTGGTGATGTTGATCCAAGTAATGAATTCATGTCTTGGATATTTGGGAGATGAGAGTTGTTGAACTGTTCCATGAAAAATTTGGTTTATTGCATTATGTTGCTATCTCTCTATTTTATGTTGGGACTGTGTTTGGAGTACATAGATTGTTACATGAAGTGAACCTGAAGCTCATATTTTCTTTTGCTGTCAAGGACTGGCTGACTGGCATATGAAATTATGCCCTGAAATGATACYTCGGTCTTAGTTGTTTAGCATTCATTGTTGTTAACTGATAATACCTGGTGTTCTTTCAGTTCAGGGTTTTCTAATAATTGTCAGACTTAACAGGAATCAGGAGGTTGAGTGGAGCATGTGAGATCTTGAAAGGCATTGCAAGAGCAAGATGATCCTGAGCGTTATGTGCATTTCARCTGTCCTGACACCTCACCAAAACAAGTCTGATAAATTCTTCCCTGAGTTCATATTGCTGAATATATGGGATTATAGACTTAAAAATTTTAGATGCTGGTGACTGTGGCATGAAGTTGATGTTGAGGCTTAGTATTTCCTGTACTGATTACAATGTTTTACTGAATTTATTTCTCCTGGTTCTGGGACTTTATTTATTGTGTTTGTGCTGCTACAAAGACAGTGATCTTCAATAGTTCCTTTACGCACCACCAACTCTCAAAACCTGTCCCCCCCCAAAACTCAACCCCACAACACCAAACCAAACAAACCAACCCACGAAAAACCCACCCACTCTTCATCATAGCATAATGGGGAGATTCTTGCACTTCAGAACTTCATTTTTTACATTGTAAGGCATTTGACAGGCAATATTTATTTGCTTTAAGCCATGTAATTTTACTTTTCCTTATCTGACTGCTTATTAGTTTACTAAGTCTAATACCCTTACACTACTGTTAAACATAATTGTTTTCAGACCTTCTGCCATTATTGCCTACTTTGATGGTGGACTTCTARTTTGTTCAATAATATTCTATGGATCTTTGGTGTCTTCTGATTAGTGTTACAGTTCAAGTTTCTGCTTCTACTTGTCGAAAACAGTTCTTTTCATTTGAGAAGTGCTTTTTCTGTCACTTTCTGGCCTCTAGAGAGACAGTGGCTGTGGTAATTTAATTTTACCAGAAGGTTCTTTTTTTTAAATTCCAGTTGAATTTTTAACCTACCTATTTCAGCTTATTTCTAACTTTCTCTGATTAGAACACATTTGTCATCTCACGAAGTGTAGAGTAGTCTCATTTTCCAGTGATCTGTATGTTTAACCTTTTCAACCATGCTTAACCTTCATAATCTGTGTCATTTTTGCCCCTTATCATTACTGGCTAGAGAACAGTGTTACTTATAGATGTTTTCCACTAAAGGTGGTTTAACTACTTAATTAAAAAAATAYAGACACTATTAAGAGTTGAGAAGCTGCTTTCTGCTTCTAACAGCTCTGTGTTTCTATGCATGCCAAGAAAATGACATGGTGCTGGARTAAATTACAAGATGATAGAGCTTTCATCTTCTCAGTCTTTGAGTTGGGACACAACTGCTTTTTAATGTAGGTTATCGAGAACTTAGAACTGTTGGTCTTGAAGCCAAAGTATAAAAAAAGAGATTTTGTAATCCTTAGTTTTAGGTACTTGTGTATGTAGCTCACTAAACTGACTCCAGTGAATACTTTAAATCATTCTGTTAATTAGGACAGGTTCTTAGTTTCATTAAACACAACTGCACGTTTGGAAAAAGTTCTAGCTTTACTGTTTGGGKGACTTGTGAAGCATTTTTATGCTTATGGGCTTTGTTAGTTTATCACTGATTAAAAAACCCTCAACAAATAAAAAAACAAAAAAAAAAATGAAACCACCCAACATTTGGGACTTGATTGTTTCAAATTCTTTCCTAGAATCCTGACAAAACTTCTGGAGGTTTCTGATGATCCACAGGTGCTGGCTGTAGCTGCTCACGATGTGGGAGAATATGTACGACACTATCCCCGTGGGAAACGGTAGGAAAATGCCAATATGTTTTTATTCTAGAGAGTAGCTGGAGTATGTACTGTGCCTGTGGCTGTTTTTGCTTATTTGATTAAAATATGCTACAGAGGCATTGCAGGTTGTGTTTAAGTTGAATTCACTGGGAAGATGTGGAAATACAAACTAGATCAGATGAGAAAATGCAAACCGGATCTTTGACTTAATACATTGCAGTATCTCTTAACAGTGAAGGGAACCAATGTTTAGAGAACATATTGAATACAATGTTTAGAATAAAGTAGAAGCCAGGTGCCASAAGAAATGGGAAGAACTACCAAGAGTTCAATCAATGTTCAATATGTTTTCCTCTGTTATGACTAATGGGACTGTAATTATTCGGCTCAGAGTAGACATGGACTAGTCCAACAATGATAAAGACTGTTGTGACTTAAAGACTAAAGAAAAAGTTTTTTCCACAAATARTTGCCCTTGTAATTTCAGTGATTCACAGATTCAGTTGTCACTCTTCCATTTAAGCATGTTTTAGCTGCACAAATACACATTTTGGTGAAAGTGTTCATGTACAGTATAAACCCAAATTCCTGTTGAAATATACACAGACATTGCTATAATTTCCTGCTTTAAAAACCTGTGAGCAAAGATACTGAATAATTGCACCTCTAAGAAGAGACCACTGAAGCAGAAAAAAGCCTTTGGTTTTTGTAGAAATCTGGTTCATCACTCACATGGGCACATGACTTAATTTTTGTGGCACAGAAGTGGTCTCTTCCTGGTTTCTGCACAGGGATTAATGGATGCCATGGTTTAACCCCAGCTGGCCACTCAGGTCCATACAGCCACTTGTTCTCTCCCCACAGCCGGATGGGGAAGAGAAACAAAAGTAAAAGTGAGAAAATTTGTGGGTTGAGATAAAGACAATTCAATGGGTAAAGCAAAACAGGGAATTAATTCAGTGTTTCCCATGGGCAGGCAGGTGTTCAGCAATCCCAGGGAAAGCATGGGTCCGTTGTGCATAAAGGGTATTTGGGAAGACAARCACCATCAATTTGAATAGTCCCGCCTTCCTCCTCCTCCTCCCAGTTTTATGTGCTGAGCATGTTGCCATATAGCATAGAATATCCCTTTGGTCAGTTGGGGTGAGTTGCCATGGCTGTGTCTGTGCCAAGTCTTCGTGAACCCCTAATCTGTTTGGTGGTGGGGTGAGGAGCAGAGAAGGCCCTGATGCAGTGCATTGCTGCTCAGCAATAATTGACACTGGTTTTAGTAGGAAGAGGAAAATAAACTACCTCAGCTAAAACCACTCAATAGGTGAGAACGGCCTTCTAGGCTTGTTGGGAATTTCAAGAATGCTTCTTGTGCAGACTGCTGTATTGACTAGTAGAATCTTGAGCAGCAGACTGAAACTTCAGGCCATATGTATGCTAGGAAGATGTGTTGACTCCAGAAATACTCACAGCCCGTGTAGTCTGTTAAGCAGCTTGAACTGAAATGGTATTTGGAGCAGAGGCAAGATATCCTTCAGTGAGGTGGAAACTTGCTGCCTGCAAGTGGCAAAGCTGAAGGACTTATTCTGGTTGGTCCTGCTTTGAGCTGCTCTTTGTATGTAGTAATTTTATTACGAGTGGTCATCCGCAAAAAAGAAGTGTCCTGGATACTTTTCTAACCCCCATTCTTGTCTCAAATTCTAATTCTTTAGCTGCTCTCTGTTTACTGACTTGGCCTAATTAGCTTTCTGAAACTGAAATGCCTCAATCTCTTTCTTTTAAAGAATTTAATTTGTAATCCAGTGCATTCTTACCAAATATGACTTCAGCAATTTTGGAACTAACTAAAAGCTTAAAATACCTATGGATTATGTGTCAGTTCCAGCATAATAGTCCATTTCTTACGTTTTCTGATATATAGTCATGTATTGCGCCCATGCGTGGTTGGTATTTCACTCTCTCGTTGCATGACTTACTTTAAGAATGGATACTCTTCCTTGGTTTAAAAGAGTAGAATTCAGTGTCTTAAATACTTTTGTTTCTGTTAAGTGTTTATTGTCAACTCTTAACTGGATCATCCTTTAGCCTTTGAAGGTTGCAGAGATGAATTGGAACCTAAAACTACTTGACTTTGCCTGCTGCACACAGTGGGACCTGGAGTTACTGTTCTGGCTAACCTCTCTATCTGACAAAACAAAATGTTTATTAAACTAGATACTGTGTTTTTGTATGGCTGGTCTCCAGTGCTTAAATAATTTAAAATTGCCTTTATAAATACACCTTGTGGACCAGATTGTCAAGACAGTGGCACTGTGGCCTTCTCATAAGACTCCCCAAGATGCATTTTCTGGGAGTGCATCAGGAAAAATAAAGTGTGGCACTGGTGTTTCCTGTCACTGAAAATGCAGGCCTCCAGCACAGCTTCCATTTGGCCCAAGTGTTATTGCTATGTACTACTATCAAAACTTTCTTGAATGCTATGAACGTGGGCTTTGTGTTTTACATGTATAAGAGATGGACACCTAGAACCATTCTCTTCCTTAGCTCATGATTCAGAAAAAAAACTTGCATTCCCTTTTTCTCCCTGACTTGCTTTTAGATGTTTAGTGTAGATTATATATTTGTTTTCTGCTCTAACAGTTTAAATTGCACTAATTTGTCTTTATCTTCCATGTCTTCTTTCTCCCTTCAAATGTGTCATTTTAAAACCTGAACCTTCAGCATCCAGAAACATTTTTGAAATGCTGCTATTTTGTCTTATTGCAGTGGTACTGTGGGGAACAGTTACTGCAGACGATGTGCACATGCCATAACTGTTCTACTGGGCTCTATTACTGCTGTAAAGTAAGCAGCATTTGAGTGGAGAGGAAACTAGATGTAATGTTTTAGACACATTTGAAGCTTGAAGGAAAAGGATTCACTGTGAATCTTCTTCACTGTTGAGACCTTTGGGTCTCATGGCTGGGAAGTGATTTGTACCTGTAGGCAGCMTTATGCAAGAATGATAATGCTGTTCTTCAACTCTTCATGTTCTCAGCCATAATTTCAGTGATGTATTGTCATCTGAAAGAGCCTATTACCATTTGTGATTATAGGCTTTTATCTTTTCATTTTGGTTCTTGCGTTCTTTTAAAGAATTTAAGCATAATGTAGCTTTTGAGTTTAATGTCTTTTTTACATTCTTTATAATTCCTGAAAATCCAGTGGTTTAAGTCAGTCCTAAAATAAAGAAAAAATTATTATTTGTGTTTCATACWCTTGTCTTTGTGTGCAGTGGTTTTATATATAATTCATTGAAAATCCGAGGCAGCATTAGGCAGGCATAAAGGTTTTTTTTTGAATGTTGCATTACTAACAACTTCTTTAATTCTTGGCACGGATTTTCCAGCTTAAAACAGATGCACTTTTCTGAATCCATTCCTGCTTTATAAAACAAATGTTTTAATGTTATTGAGAAGTTATATTCCCTGTGAGCCGAAGGAAGGTTTTGATGGAATTATAAAATGAAATTGAAAATTCTCTCTTTCATGTCTGTTCTSTATGTATGTTTTTCATACCTGTTCTGTAGTTTGCAAAAATACATTGTGTTGTGCAGCAGCAATGCATTCATTTGGCCATGAAAAGAGCAGTACTAAATGCAAACATCTAATGCAAGCCTAAAATGGTAGGACAGCATCAGGTTAAGCCTGAAGCAAATGATAGTGTCTTCACAGGACAGTATGTTTAACTACTAGTGRCCTGTGAGAGAACTGATGAAAGTCAGTGAGTAAATCAGCTTATATGTTCCTTGCAAATTCTCTCCAAACTTACTGTTAGGACAGACCGAAATGCTGCATGTGAAGTCATTTGGATGGTGATACTTTTTCAAGTTTTGAGTGTGTTGCCTTCCATTGTTTTTATTAAGAARTAATTTATTCATGATATGCAATGCAAGGCTTCATCAGTGTTTCTTGGGRGATTTGGTATAGCTGTTAAAAGGCTGATTATGGTGGTGAGGTTTATAGTGCAAATGCAGCTGAAGCATATACTTTTTCTGGAAATGGTACCTTACCAGCCAGTTCTGYACCTTGTGCAGGAATAGTTGTGTCTCTAATGCAGTTTGAATGTCAAAAAGCACTATATRTATAAGGTGGGTGATTTAGTAGGTGTTGGTGTGATTATAAGCATTTTTCTTAATCAGACAGTGACAAAAGGGATCGGGCTTTTATTCTTGCAAAAAATGGAGTGACCTGGTTATCATCCATTTGTGGGGGGAAGGGCACTGCCTCTCCTAACCTAGTAATTGATAATGCTGTRCCCTGCCAACCCTTTTAGAGAGCTGGATAAAGTAAATAACCCTCTCTGAAAAGGGTTCTTCTATTGAGTATTTATTTCAAAGTAGCAAACAGGAGTCTGGTACAAACACTTTCTGATGTTGTGATTTCTTAAAAAATGTTCTTTAAAAAAATCAGTAGTTAGTAGGAGATGATATGTATTTGTAACATGTCAAATAAGATGTCTGTCTTGGAAAATAAATAATTTAAATAAAATAAATATTATATAATTTAAACTCAACCTCTTAATGCTTTGAATTGAAGTAGTTGGATAGGATAGCTACCCCAAATTGAAAGTAATGTCAACAAACCTGCTTCCTTCCTGTTTTTCAGAGTGATTGAACAACTTGGTGGTAAGCAACTGGTCATGAACCACATGCATCACGAAGACCAACAAGTTCGTTACAATGCACTRCTGGCTGTGCAGAAGCTGATGGTTCACAATTGGTATGTGATGATTATTTTACATACTAACAGTGGGAAATCTTGGGTGTGGGGAGAGGATTCAAGATAGCAGATTTCTTTAAGGGGGGGAATAACATTTTTATTTAAGACATCAGTTTTTAAACAACAAATCAATATGATGCTCATGGTAAGAACTTAGTTTTTCTGTGTATTTTGGAAGCAGTTGAATTGAGTAGCTTCACTGTACATGGTTGAATGTCACACAAGTAATTCACTTGAACAATGTATTTTAGCTTAGGATGGGTATCAGGAAAAGGTTCTTCATGSAGAGGGTGRTTGGACACTGGAATAAGCTCCCCAGGGAAGTCATCAGARCACCAGCCTGACATTGCTAGAAATGTTTGGACAATGCTCTCAGACACATGGTGTGACTCTTGGGCTGGCCCTGTGCAGGGCCATGAGCTGGACTCMATGATTCTTGTGGTTCCTTTCCAACTCAGGATATTCTGTAAYGATTCTATGAATTTATTTGAATTTCTGCTGGAATAGCAGAAGTTTATGGGCCAGGTGGTTAGATGAAGTTGCAAGTCACATGCTGGTAGCTCTTTTATCAAACCTATCAAAATCACTGAGAATAGGGTTTGAAGTGAGGTGTTTCTTTTATTGTTTGTTGAATAGTTCTTTAAAAACCCTGAAGTGTTGGCAAGTTTTGCCAGAGAACTTGCTGRTGGCTGATGTTGCCTTTCCAACTGAACACAGAACCTTTATAGGGAAGCATTGAAGGGCTGAAGCTCTGAAAARCTTCAGCGTTCATGTAGCAACTTTATATAAGTTGCCAGGCTAATTAGATATGCTAAGCATAAAGCAGGGAGAGTTAAAATTAGGAGTTTTTAATCTGATTATTACTTTGAGTGCACCAGAGCTCATATTTTCAATTTGGCATTGCCTTAAAGGAAGGTAAAATACRGCAATACATSTGAGTATATTGGAACGTAAGTGTTKGGATRCAAAAAAYKAACTTTGAATTTAAACAACCTTTTATTTCTGACAAACTTAGTGCTTGGACATATCTGTAACTTCTGTCAGTTTTCTCACCTATGACAGAATATGATCTTTTTGAAAGGTTGAGTAGGGATGATACCAGCAGTGTGAAAGTGGTCAGGGAGCAAAGTCTACCAAGCACCTTCTGACAGGTTAAGTCACTTCCTTGCTGTGACAGATTGGCTAAGTTGACTTCTGCAGTCTATCTTAGTCAAAACTAAGCTAATCTTCTCCATTTTCTTCTGAAGAATATGGGTTTTAAGGTTTTAACTCTCATGYGTGTTATATTAATTTTATCCTACTYCCTCCCTCTCACATACTGTGGGAACCTTTTATAACAGAAAAGCACATTTAAATACCCTACTATGAAACATCATACTCTTCACCTGTAAGTACTACTTTGATAAATAACATGGAATTTCTGAGCATGTGGAGATGGAGACTAAACACAAGTCATGTTCAACCTAGTTTTTGGTCATTGTTGTATATTATCCACCGCCCTGCTTCTCAGTTTGRTACATTTCTTTTCTCACTATTCTGTTCTGATATGTTTGAAGCAATCTGAGTATAACAAACCAACTGTAACTAAACAGACATAACATGGAAGGTTTAGTTGCTGATACTACCTTCTGCAGTAGGGACAGGTTTTATTTCATATGTGTTCTGATGTCTTGAAAATGTGGTAGTAAGACCTTTGGTCTTTTCCCCAGCACAAACCTCACTGGTAGTAAAAGTTTTCCTGAATGCCAAACCTGGCTTTTTCTCACTTTCAGTGTGATAATATTACTTGTAAAAAAAAAACATCACATCTGGTCTTCTATATTTTTTTTTTGTTTTTTAATGGTATTAGCATTTCTGTGCCTGCTTTCCACAGTTTTTGAACCTTTAGACTTGAGACTGAGAGGGAGATGGTGAAAGTACCTAGTTGCAGATCCTCAGAGGTGTCAGTAAAAAGAATCTTTTTAAGTTAGTGCTACTTTGATTCATATTGTCATYTCTTTTAGGGAATGTTTTCTTGTTTAATTTATAATTGAACAAGCCTCTGGGACACATTGTCCTTGGCTCATATTTGTCAAAGTAGTGTACCTGCTGGCACGGACTTACAGCTTAAGCTAAGGAAATGACACACTGTTTTTATGTGGGAAGCTACATCTGTCTTTGTGTAGRTCTGGCTTTGGATGAGTGTGGGGAGCTCTTCTGTTTCATTGCTCTCTTCTCTCCACACAAGCTGAGTCCCCTGACTGCTGCACACTGCAGTTTAAGTGCCTACTTACTAAGTTTTGCTTTGTCATAAGATGTATTATTCAGCAACTTCAGGGTTTTGCTTACCTTGCTCTTCAGCTCTGGGGAAACAAACATTTTTTCTCTTGCTTCCACTTATTCTGGAATTACAGTTATTTCACTCAAAGCAATTGTGTTTTTTCCTTGAATTTCATTGGCACAGAACAACTTGGTATTGCTGTGTGTTACACGTGTGACATAGGTAGTCAGGCTTTTCCTGAAGGCTAACTGAGAGAAGGATTAGAAAATAAAGCTTTACCATAGGGAGGCTTGGTGCAAGTGCTGTGCCTGGAGCCAGTAGAATAAGGAAAACCTGTGGTACTTGAATTGACGGAGTGCCATGGGGCAGCGGAAGTAGCATTCTGCCTAAAACACAGCTGTATCATTCAACTGTTAACTCAGCTTAGAGACAATTAACTCCTAAGTAGTTTGAGTAATTCATTACAAGCTGCTCAACTGGCTTTCCATTAGGGCTTTTAAAGTCAGGAATAAATGGGGGGGAAATAAGACTGTCAGTCATTCTCTTAAATGGTGAAGGTATGTTGGCAAAAACAGTAACTGCTGTCAGCTTTTCAGATGAGATAGTTCAAGTGAAATATTCCAGTTACATTTGCATGTTAAATGATCATGCACTTGATGCAGTGAGGAGCAAAATTATCTTTTTGGCATCKCTTAATGCCTATACATGGGAATTAATCCTGAGTTTCAATCTGACTTGAACTGTGTTAGTCCTGGCACTCCATGCTGACAGTAAGAGCCTGTATAGTTATTTGACCTTGGGTGGATGCATCCACCAAAGCCACTCTATCTCTCCTTTCCATGGCTGGACAGGGGAGAGAAAATACAATGAAGGATTCCTGAGTTCAGTAAGCGCTGGGAGAGATCACTCACCAAACACTGTCAAGGGCAGAACAGGCTTGAATTAGAGATATTAATTGAATTTATTATTCACAAAAAAACAGAACAGGATAATAAGAAGTAAATAAGACCTTAAAAACACTCTCTCTCCACCTGTCCCTCCTTCCCATCTCTTCTTCCTCCCCTAGGGGTGYAGGGAGATGGAATGGGRRTTGTGGCCASTTCAYCACATGTTTYCTCCCACAGGTTAGGGAGAGGAGGCCTTCCCCTGCTCCATAATGGGGTCCCTGCCATGGGAGATAGTTCTGCATGAACTTCTCCAACATGGGTCCWTCCCACGGGCGACAGCCCTCCCCAGACTACTCCAGATGGGTCACTCTTCTGTGGGGTGCAGTCCTTCAAGGACAGGCTGTTCCAGTGTGGGTCCCTCCACAGGGTCATAAGTCTTACCAAGAAACTTGCTCTGGTGTGGGCTCCTCTTTCTGTGGGTCTGCAGGTCCATGTCAAGACCCTGCTCCWGCACAGGCTTCCCAYGGGGTCACAGCCTCCTCTCAGGTATTCTCCTGCTCTGGTGTGGGGCTCCTCACTTCCTCCTTCATACCAACATGAAGGGTATGAGTATATTGGCAGGGGCTAAACAGTATAGATGTAAGATGTATCACTTAAGCATGATCAAGTATGGTATGGAAATTGAATTCATAAATAGCATACTGAATGAAGCAACAAATCGGACAAGCTTTGAATATGCAGCAGGTTCATACATGATTATCTAAATGCGCAGCCCAGACAAAATTACTTGCTCTCCATCTTTTAAAATGAGGAGTTCTGCAGAGAGACAGTAAAAAATCTGGAACTGCTTAGGATTTGCAGTATACTATACTTAGAAACTACTGTTCTRTAGGTAGCCTCTGTACAATGTACTCCCTCATTTAGGAATGAGAAGTGCAGGGTGTAGTGATATTTAACTGGCAACCAGCAAGCCATCCCATATTTTTCCCCCATCCCAACAATGAGGAGTGGAATGCTTAATAGAGTAGTACGCTTAAATCTGGGAAACAGTGCCTACAGGATAATGACCTCCATTATATTTATTTGCCCTGTTTCTTAGCTTTCATCATCAATGCAATTCCCTTTAAATAGTTAACAGAAGTTAACTAACTGAAAAGTTTGAGAAGTGTACCTGGTAAGAACTGGTATTTTTTAAGAGAACAGTTTCGAGGTAGAATGAGAAAAGTTAAGCAAAAATCCAATTAGTTACAGGCACAATTGATAWCTAGTGGAGTGTTCCATCTTTTTATTTGAACATAAATATGTATTCTTGTAAAACTTCACTCCTTACAGGTAGGTGCTGGGGTTCTTATTGGACATACGCTCCCTGGGACTCATGCTGTGCTTGTGTTTTCTGTCACAAGATCTGTACTCTTTGCAAAACCACGTTAATATTTCTAGAACGTATGTTAGTGTGGAAAATATCAGACATTCTGCTCAGTCTGTATTTTCTTTTTTGAAAGATGCTCTTTTTCGTGAACTATGCTGATAAGTATGTCACCAAAGAAGTAACTTTTTGATAGCTTACTTCTGATTAGTTTTCTTTAAAGATTTGATTCTTGATGGGAAAATTCATTTAAATATTATTTATGTTGTTCATTCTGACATATGCTGGGCAAGCTCTTAAATGTTGAAAGCAGCAAAATTCTTTGTGGTAACTGAATCTTCTGATCAAGTATAAAACCRTTTTCAAACCACATTACATGGCTTAATCAAGTGGTTTTTTTRAATTCACAGAATAGCCCTGTCTAAGTGTTACCTCACAGTGCATCTTGTAAGTGAAAAATGGCTCATGCTTTGTCCTCCTAGTAGAAAGGCACAAATTGAATTGGATTTCACAGTTTATTTTATTTAAAAATTATATGCTTAAGTAATAGCTTTGTTATAAGAGCTCATTGATCTGCTGTTTCTTCATAGCTTGTTTGTGAAGTTGTGAACTGGACATCTCGAATAACTGTGTCAAWAAATGGACAAAACCAGGGAAGGTGCTGAGGGGAAAGGAGGTTCTTGTTTTATCTCAGTTTGAAGACTCGTGTAATGCTGCATTTCATGTAAGGAGGGCTTTAAACCATGCTMTGAGTAATGTTTTGAGTAATSAGGAGATAATACTAATAGACAACCTACATCTTATGKCATTCAGCTGAAGACAAGGCTCCATTYGGAAACCCAAAACACCTTTCATGTAATATTCATAATCCTTCTATAAAATCATTCAGACAGTTTAGTTTTATTGTGCATATCAGAATGTTGAGCATCTCTTTACTGTGAACAATTAAAGTGAACCCAGGTCCTAGATTCTGTTTATCTTAACAGTTGGCTTTTGTTCTATTTGTTTATGTGAGGTCAAATTTGTTAAACTAAATATTGAGAATTGCAGAGATGTTTACACTGTCTCTTCTCTCTTGAGATGCACAGCCACATTTATAGGTCAAGGAGATAGATGGTGAAAATCACCATGGTTCCACTGAAAAAGAAAATTTATAAAAATACTCAGTTTGATGTGTTGRGGGGCCAAACTGTTTGGTCAAAGTGGCTTTGGTTTTGCTGTGTACATTTGTTTGTTGTGGCTTTGTGATTGCTTACCTTCAGCATTACTTATGGTAGGCATTGGTATAATAGACACATATTTTATAATACCTTCCAAAAATTGAAATATTTCATATTGCAGTAATCCACTGAGTGAAAGAAGAAAACTGTGTTCAGTAACCAAATGACAAAAGAGAACAGTAGTTCTCCACTGTTGGCAGTCCAGTTTTGGCAGTCTTCCCAGTCCAGTTCTCTAGAAAGTGTTTATTACTTTATTACATTCATAACGCTTCTATTTCTGTTTACTTGTGTGAAGAACATGATAATGTTCTTCATGTGCGTGTAATGTATGTATATATTATATATCATATGTGGCACACATATGTACACATGACACACATGACATATATGTGATACAAGACACACATCACACGTCACATACAGCATATATGTGATATGTCACATATGACACATGACATACATGACACATACCACACATGTCACAACTGACATATATGTTATATATGACTCATATTACACATATGACACATGTATATATGACACATTACATGTGATATGTGACACATATGACATATATGCGATATATTACTCACATGACACATGACACACGTGATATGTGACACATTTGRCACATTTGACATATATGTGATATATGACACATATGACATTGCCTATTTGTAAAGCCACAATATMTATTACTGAAACTGGTCCATCTTTCTCTGCAGTCTAACAACCTCTCCAGGTTATTAGAAATCTAGCAGAAATGTCATATGGAGCTGGCAAAACTGATCAGTTTATTCAAACTATTCTATCAACTGCCTGCCCTGTGAATTTGTTTGTCTGTTTGTCATGTCTTTATGATTTGTCTGTAAACAGTGTATGTTGTCTATGTCTTTTAATGTGTTAAATGACAGACTTTTTGCCAAAGCTTTATTAAACTTCTGTACTCTTTCATAAAGGGAAGGATTTATTTARAACTGGCTTTTCAATTTTATTTTCAAAAGTAGGGGAGACTCTAAGCTTATGTTTAGATAGAGAAAAATAAAACCAATATTTTGATTTGGGTTTTTGTCAAAGAAAGATATTCTGTCTCCTGGGAATGTCAGTCTGCTAAACCTAGAGCTAGAAATTGCAGTTATTCAAGACTACCAAATATCTTCAGATAACTTGGTTCTTTAATAAACAGGAAGCAAGAGTTGAAATAAATGTTAGAAAAGAGAAAATATTGAAATGTCACCCTTCCTTTCCTTTGTGCTTCATCTATTTTTCTTCCTTTGCCTGTTAAAAGAGTAKTTTTCAGTGTTCTTTAAAGGATGAGTAAATCTGACTGCACCAGAATTTGGATTATAACACTAAAAGTAGTACTACTTAAATTTCAAGGCTTGTTCTTTTTAACACATGGCTTCTAGGGATCTGTTGTATGTATCTTATAATTTTCCCTTTCTATCATAGATTGTTGTTTACAATGGTCTTTTAGTATATGGTATATATTRGTATAAAATTTGTAGATAGTGCCTTGTGCCAGTTTGCAATTATCTGYTTATTCCATACTCACTGAGTTTAGAGGCTTACACACTGGATCAATTCCATGTGCCTTTTCCTAAATAAACCTTAAGCATTTATTGCAATTATGACATTTAAGTATATCTGAGCTTCAAGGTAGCAGTGTCTCTCATGAGAAACAAAACTGATTAAATGAAACAAAATRAAGAGACAAACTGGAATAAGAATTTAAGATAAAATGTATTCATGTATTCACCCCTAAAATTCCTTTTCTTCTTGGAAAAAGCTCTTTGAAAACAGCAGAAAATGCGTGTTCAAAAAAGGGGAAATTTCTGGTGTGAAAGGAATCTCATTGGATATTCTAATAAGAATAAAAAGAATAGTTTTCAAACTGAAGTTACTTAYGTTTCACTGTTAGACTTTTGAGTGACCTGGGAAGTGAAAATGTGTGATGTTTCATGTTGATCTGAGCCTTAATTGAGAACTGAAAGGTAGATAGTCTCAAAAGTGATGTAGTACAGTTGCATGTTTGAAGCTTTTCTGCAATGCAGATGTAACATTTTTTTGTTCTTACAAATTTATACTGAATCAATTGTTTCACGTTTGAATGCTGTTATCTGTAAATGCAAACTTGTTTGCACTAGCTTCTTCTACTTTTAATAAGGATGGGTTTATGTTGAAGGAACTGAGAAGGTGGCTAAATCTGACCTTTTTGTAAAGGCCTTTCTGTTACAGGGTAAGGAAAATGGTTTAAAACTTTTAAATCTTGAAGTGGTGTAATTCATGGGCTTCTAGCTTGCAATTAAAAAAGCTTAATACCTCATTACTTTCCATTGTARTGTGCATCAGAAATCTCCCAGATGCTATTTTGAATATTTTATTAAATGATTTGTTATCTTGGTGACAAGATCAATCCTTTCATTGTACATGCTCTTATAGTTCAATGCTCTTATAGTGTTAAATGCTTGCAGATTCTTAAATTCTTACAGATGGCTTTAATTTTGTGAGGTAAACAGAAATTTCAAAATCCCAGTTTTAAGATTTAACTAAGTATTAAGATTTAACTGAGTATCAGTGCAGGTTAAATGAAAAATCTTAGACCCTTAAATTGTGATAGCATGGGGATGGACACTTATGTCCAATTTATGTGTGAATATTGGAGCTTAACTTCCTAATTTGAAGAAATACCAGTGTTTATAAAATATATGTGAATCTTCTTATTCTTTTAGTATGTGTTTTAGCAGAGAGGGAACAGGGTCCTACGTAATGTTTTGGAGCAGGTCCAGAGAAGAGCTATGAAGATGATATAGAGGGATGGAACRCCTATCCTGTGAGGAAAAGCTCTGAGTTGGGGTTGTTATGCCTGGACAAGAGAAGGCTCTGGGGAGATGTTGGAGCACCTTTACAGTACCTAAAGGAGGCCTACAGGAAGGCTGGAGAAGGACTTCTCACAAGGCCATGTAGTGATAGGCCAAGGGGTGGTGGCTGTAAAATGAAACAGGGCTGATTTAGATTAGATAGCAGAAAGAAAWTATTTCATGTGAAGGTGGTGAGAAATTGGGACATGTTTCCTGGAGAAGTGGGTGTCCCATCCTTGGGGGAGTGTCCAGGGCAGGCTGCATGGAGCTCTGAGCAACCTGGTCTAGTGGAAGGTGTCCCTGCCCATGGCAGAGGGTTTGGAACAGAAGATCTCTAAGGTCCCTTCCCACCCAAAACATTTTATGGTTCCATGTTCATCTGGTCTAGACTGTGTAAGAAGTTATCCTGGGTTAACTGATGACAAATAGAAGCGATAACCAAACAGAAAATTAACTTGTCCTTCTAACATCTGGTGATGCAAGGTTCTTTTCATTTTAGTGGCCCTTGATGGTGGCTAAAAAGGTGATGGGAACATGGGGATTTTCACTGGTGCTTGCAGCATGACAATGTAGAGATGTTACTGCAGATGCTCATTCTGTAGGGGGAAATGGGATAAGACCTTTTCCTTGACCCTGGACTTAAACCTCACACCTACAAAAGGTTTTGTAGGGAAGATACTGTTCTACCTACTGTAGAAGTTGAGTGTATCTGTGGAGGCACATACATCTATGAAGGCACTGAGTGCCTACTAAATGTGCTTCTGCTCTGCCTTCTTGGAGATTTATGCTGCACTCTAGTGGGCTTTATGCTGCACTCTGTTGGGATTTTTTGTAAGCTTTGGTCATGCATCTGAAACAGTGTAAGCWTTGCAATAGTTGTAGTGTTACAGATTATTAGCTTGATTGATTTTCCTACTTCTAAGTAATGGTGTGGGAATTCTACATTCAATATGGTTCATCTGTGCTTTAAGAATAAATAATGTTGTGGGCTTTTAATGCGAGTGGGGTCACGTATGCAGCAAGTGTCAGTTGCTCTCAGGGCTGGATGTCAAAGAAATACTAGAGTCAGTACATTCATATAGGCATGAAACAAATGAAAAAAACCACCAAAATTTTGAAGGAGCAGAAGGAGATTTGGTTAGTGTGGAAGCTCTTATGTAGCTGCTGGCTGTGTTTTTGGATGACTGTCAAATTTTGTTTTGGTGGTACAATTTTGAGTCCTGCAAAACCTCAAGAGAGYAGTTTATTTTCTTCTTTGCCATCAGGAGTCTCTACTTTCAGGGTGGTAACCTGCCTGTTATGAACAAGAATTTTATCTATTAAAAAGGAGCCCAAACATTAAAATACTGTGATTCTACAACAGCTCCTGTTGAAGCTGTAAATGAAGGTGCTAAATCATAACACATGGTTCAGCATACAAATTGTTATTTTCTTTGCTAGTGGTGTTTGAAATTAATGTTTTATAGGAATTTATGCTTTTCTGGATGCTTAATGTAAAAACTGAGAAAAGTGGGGTTGGGTGGTGCAGTTGAGGTGCTAAACTTTGTTGTGCAATAGGAATTGCAATGCATAAGGGAAACTGTTCAACAGGACACTGAGCTGAAAATGAGTTTTTATGATGTGCAGAAGACCCAATCTTTTAAATKTTTTTTTTTWAATAAAACAAAAGCACATACTCTTGAGTTAGGTGGGGTTTTTTTGAGACTTCTTTCTGAATATCATCCCTCTGAGATGCTTCTAGTGCTTAACCTGTGTAGGTTGAAGTATCTGTTTAGTGGGAAGGCACGGTRCTAAGTGTATGATCAGCAGTAGAAAAAGAACGCCTACATTTCACGAGTCCTGAAACCTTCCTTTCACCGGATACAGTGGTACAATTATTGTATTTTCTCTGACAAGCAGCAACCCGTGTACTATTATTAAAGACCTCTTTCAGCTTTTTGTGGTTCTGTGAAATGTTGATCTGCTTTCACAGGAGAATGAAGGATTGAAAAATTCGKAAGAACTGTGCAGTATTTTTCCATGGAATTTAGATAGTGCTGCTCAGGGCAAGTGCTGGTAATCTGGGGAGTGTTCCAGTGTTAAGAGGAGAAATAGAAAGTAAGGGGCTTAGTGCATTTCAAAATGCAGGTGAGGAAAACACTTTAAARAAAGTATTGGTATGCAGTGCATGCTGATTGTTTATCTCTTCTTTTTCTCAACTTGAATATTAGTTATTGAGTCAGTGTCTGTTTTACTTGCCAGTAACAGCATTGGTTGTATTGGGTTGTATTGCCAGTAGACATAYTGGCATACTTGGTGTTACTTGTGCTCCTGCAGCTGGGTTACAGGAAGGGGTACTGTCAAATGTTTTGCCACAGCTTCGAAAATRTGTATTCAGCAGGCAAAATCTATGTGCTTCATGGTGTTCTCCATCACTTGTCAGGGCTTCTAAATGTTCCCATTGGGTTCTTTTCTTTTCTAGACAGCRTTGTGGATGTCTGGTTTGTACTTTATTTTTGCAGGGACAGATGATGGATGCYGGATACCCTCATTTTCACTCCAGTTGATTATTGACAGTAGACATTATTTGAAGGAATAATTCTGAGCTTTAAGCTATTTCTTCTTTATCTAATTCATAATTCCCACGCTATCGCACTCCCCACTCTCCAGGACATTTCTCAGTCTAATTTTTTGTTGTATTTCAGGGAATACCTGGGGAAGCAGTTGCAGTCAGAACAACCTCAAACGGCCACCGCACGGAGCTAAACACTTCCGTCATTTTGTGCAGTTCATGCTTACAACTACAGTATGTTTGTCTTAAGATTAATACAAAGGAAATACGGAAATCACGTGCTCTTTGTCTGCTACGGGTGTATAAACATTCCAACTTTCCTCTAGTGTTGTTGGCTTACTAAAAATCTGTTTGTTCAACTAGTTCTGCTGATTATGCCTATTAGCTTCTTGTTCTATTCTGAATGTATATGAAGAAATGTGGCTAATATATTGTATTTGTTTTATGTATTTATTCTCATAATAAAGAGTATTAATAAAGGATATCCCTTCCRTAATGGATATTATAATTAGCCTGGAAAAACTGTTCTCTTCTTTTAGTGGGTTGTCAGTGTTGTCACTTTCCAAGGAAAACAAGTAGTARTCCCTTTATGTCTCAGAGAAATTAATAAAGCTTTGACTTAGTGTTTCACAGAAAGTGCGATAGCCTAAGAAATGTTGATTATTGATACTGAAATATATACCAAGTCTCAAAATAGTGTTAAAATTGTATATAAGAGCAAATTATTTTTGGKTTTTTTGGGGGGAGGTGGGGTACTTCTGTTGTTAAAAGCTACATTAAAAAAATCTGGAAATGAGAAGGGGAAAAGAAAATGAACACTTCTCCATCAGTGGAAACATACACTGAAGGTTATTAGTCCAGCTGTATAGCACCAGTGTTACAGCTGTACATCAGAGATCAAGTTGAGGGTGGTTTATTTAAACAACAAATGAGCAATAAGTGCTCAACTTGGAATTTCATGGAGTTTTTGGTTATTGAAAATACTTGTAAATGTTAGGGTTCTGGTTTCATTCTATAATCTATTGTATTTCTTTTATATTAAGCCARCTAATTTGGCTGTCAATATTTTCTGTGTTTTGTAGCTTCTGACAGTATAAAATACATAATCAGTAAATCTAAGATGATCTTGACTTGGCATATGTAAACAGTTTTGTTGCATAGATAGAAGCCTGGCTCTGGGCACTTGCAACAACAAACAGTTAATATGCTTGTGATTCATTATTAGAATTAAAAAAAAAAAAAAAAAGTGAACATAACTCAGTCCTTAATCTTGTTAGTAGTTGTTTGAGGTACCAAGTCTCTGAGGAAGATTATAGTACTTTGTCATCAAGTGAAAAGACAAATTGGGAAAACTTTCCTTATCCAGTCTGGATTTTTATCATATGCAWTTAAAATTTGACCACTCTTGCAATATAGAGAGAGGACAGTTAGGGGACTGCAGGTGGATGAAATCTTGATTTGCTTAATTAAAATTGGATTGTGTAGCTTAATGACTGTTGCTTAGTTTTGCATATAGAAGGCAAAGGCTTTGATATTGCAGTCAGTATCATGAGGATAGGTGCTGAAGCCTGAAAGGAATTAACCCTCACTCCAACTAAAGTCAKTTTATCTGAGTAGGTCTTAATTCAGTGCTGAATATTCCCTCAGTGATGGTGGTGTGGGAAGCAGATGGGAGAACAAGGGTGCACCTACACTGCCATTGTTATCTTGGGTCAGTTGAATGCTCTTGAAATAATAAACTTCTAAGTCTTCCCTGCATTTCACACTTCAGTTCACACTGCATGATGGTGTCAGTGCATGAATGGGCTTCTTCTCCAATAAAGCTAAAGCTCAGGATGTACATCCTGTGTGTCTTGGCTACATGGCAAGTGCTCAGTCCACTGGATCATTTAAGATTTTGTTTGAAGTATGGCCTTTAGAAATGCACATGAAGTGAAAGCTGGATTCTTAGCATCAAGGGTCTTGCTCTGCAAGTCAGCTTCTAATAYCACACTTATTGATGTAAGCAGGGCCTAAGGCTTCTGTAAAAGATTGGTCATGTGGTTACAGCTGTATTGTTGAGTCYAAGAACCATGATGTGGCATTAATGGGGAACGAATATTCCCCACTCTCAAAACCAAATATTGTTTTCTTTTCTGAAGGGAACACTAAAGCACTGCTTGGTAAGCAGACCTGGGGTTGAATTGTATGAGTAAATGTGATGAATGCTACCACTGGCAACCTCTTCAGTTGCTGGAGGAGCTAGAAATAACCAAGTTATTCGTAATAGGAAACAAAAGTACTTACAGGGGCTGTCCTGAAACATCTGAATATTATCTTCATGTATTATACTAATCAATTCTCCTCTGCTTTGCTAATATTACCCTGTGCATAGTTTAATTCTTCTGTTTCTAAGCTGTATGATACCCAGCATTCTCTGTCATTTAGTTACCACCTTCTGTCCAATGGATTTCTAATTAAAGAAATGGTTGTGATGTGTCGCTTATATCCCTGTATGTTATTGATGCCCTGGTGCCTGTGAAACCTGAAAACCTGTAAGCCCTGAGATTTCCAGCTGCCACTGGTAACATTCAGGTGGCCTAAAGATTTGATCTGAGTGAGTTCCTGCCAATAATTGTACTTTAGAAGCCTGGAAACACRGAGGGGAGGGTGTTATGGGGGACTGTGCAGCCAGTAATTTGGAGTGAAGTTGCCAGAGCTGAGATTTCTGCAGGAGTCAGAGTGCTCATGGTGTCCTAGAGGTCCTGGGGAATCTTGGCATAGTAGAAAGTTGAAGAGTGKTTTCTAGATGTTCATCTCCCATCCCATGGCTTGCCTATACCTGTTAGTACTGAAACACCTTCATTCACAGTCCCAAGAGAGAAAGGAGGGCAGATGTGTTGATCTTTTAACCTTTGAAATCAGGAAAACCGAAAACGAAATCAGGAAAACGGAAAGTTTTTGTTGAATTTTAATTCTAGAACTTTCTACTGCATCTGTTTTTTTTGTCTCACACGTTAAGCTTAGTGTTAGGTTTTGCTACTGAGCATTGTTTTTGCTATTCACCTGTTTGTATTATTCACTTCTCTTGCTCAGCCTCCTCCCAAAATCTGGCATAGTGCAGGCAGGCAGATGCCATGGTGGCAGATTGAGTGCTTCACTGCTCTGTGATGACARTGTGGGTAGAGCTCAGTGTCAGAAGCGAAGAGTGTGCCAGCAGCTTCCTTCTTTCCCTCTGGTGACATAAAGATTTAGAGATGGCTGGAGATGAGCTGCCATGGACCAAATCACTAACTTGCTCCTAAAGTGAGGAGATACAGTCACCACTGTACCTCCAAATTAGGGTGATCAATCTTCTCTGTGAAATTTGCCACTTATCTAACTTTTTATTTCACTCTTACGTTTCATCCAACAATAAATGGAGTTTAATTTTCCTGTAATTAAAGAAACAAAGCCTTTGAAATCTTTATAYAAACTAACTTCTAAGTTTTGTATTTGAGATTTCTTTCACTTTCCTGGTTAAATGATTTTCTTTGACTTTGGYTTAGGTATGAAATCTAAAGGGGAAATAAATTTGAATAAGTTTTCAAGATGTRGCAACTGCGGAAAGAATTTAAACCTGTAACAATTCTATGTGGGAGGGATGCATGATGAAGTGCTGACACCTAGAACTAAGGCAGGAAAATGCCTTTATAATCATGTGCTTACTGAATGTTTATTATTCCCACAAGCTGTTTGAGATTTTAAGGCCTGCAGTGACATGAAGAGGAGGCCAGATTTTTCTCTTGTCCAGTGGGAGATACTCTGCTGGAAACAAAGCAGGGCTAAGCAGGAGAGACTGCCCAGGCCCTGGGTGTACCACRCTACCTCAGAACTCTTTTCAGTATTTCATCTGAGGTTCAAAAATGCCTTTGTGCACCTGCRTGAACAAATGAAGATGGTCAGTAATTTCTAGTACTCAGACATGCTGGGTCAATACTTTTTTCGGGAATATGACATGCTGATTTTAGTCCAGTAAATGACAAGGACTCAGAAAGAAATTTGTTGACTCACCTCTGTGCAAAAGCTTTTGCTTTTCCATTTGGCAGCTTCTGCAGAATAGTAGGGAGCTGTCTTTTTAGAAACACATGTTTTCAGAGCTAAGAAGAGAGCTTGTGGTCTGATGATAACCAGGTATGCTATTAATTGTATTTGCTTCCTTTTAGACTSCAAAATGATTACTAAAAAAATCTGATCTGCTGTTGAGGTTGTCAAATGGCCAAGGTTATCATCATTTGACTACCCTAGAAAGCAGTAACTTGTCTTGCAAATGTCAGGTGCTGCATTTAGGGAGTTACCTCAGAACTCTTCTTATCTTGGGGTGTGCATATTTCATTGGCACAGCTGGTTCTGRAATGCATCAGACATTGCTGAACAGAAATCATGCTAAAACCTGCCAATATCCTTTGTTTGAGAATACTTTTCATAACATGCCCCTTGGCCTTACTGCTGCTTTTAACCTAAATTACTGGATAGAAAGGAGCCTAATTAAAAGGGAAAAAAAAAAAAGAAATGATGACTGATTACTATGCAGTGTTTTTTTTGTTATATCAGAAATAATTTCTGAACTGTGGGAAGGTAATTTTTCTTTGAGGCAGAACTGGAAAAAAGAAAAAAAAAACCAACCCTTCATATAAAAGTGAACAGAAAGGATGTATATATATATATATATATACATACATATATATGTATGTATGTGTATGTATATACATTTGATAATCTCAGTTTTTCCCAGAAATACACAGTTTTTCCCTCTCTGTGAAAAATAAATCTGCAAAAGGGAAAAATCAAGTTTTTCAAGAATCATCTTTGGTGCCTTTCTGAGCATATTCATAGTATGATTTTTTTCAAGGTTCTTCAGTTTACTGGGTCGATTCTGTGCAGAGACAAATTGTCAGATTGAAAATAACCTTTTCAGTGTCATTCATTAACTTTTTTAAAAAGGCTGCATGTATCCAGCTCTGCCAAGAATGGGCAAAGAAATTGGATAGCTGATTGTGGCAACGAGTTAAAACCTATTGATTTGGAAATCACAGAACTGCTATAATATCAGACTGTTTTACAGGAAGAAGCCATGATAAATTGTGGACTTAAAGGTCATCATTCTCTAGGCAATTTTCATGTGGTAAGGAAGGGTGTAAAATGAGCCTAATTCTGTCATGTGTAGGTGRCTAAAATACAGTTTCAGATTGAGTCTGTTGGTGCTGGGATCATGCAACACTTTTTTCTTCTTCTTTTTTTTTCTGTCAGAAGATCACAGGCTACATTAATCATTGAGATTTGCAAAGATTACAATGCATTTACAAAGAATCACTTTATCTGGTTTCCCTGTCTGATGTGCTTGAAYAGAGCTGGTCCTGTCGTATCCAGGTGTCTGGGCATGAGACTGCTGGTGAAATACTAAAATCCATCTGGGATGTTTTCTACTGGTGAAGTCCTTTTACAGCAAGTGCATAAATTGTACCTTCTGCTGYGTTTCTGAATGTCACACCTCAAAATTTCAGTTCTTAGGTGTCATCTAGTTATTTCTATATTATATTCTAATTTCTATTAGAATTGGTAGAATTTCACAATTTGAATACATGTTGTTTCTATGTCACACAGATGATGGATGAGAATAAGGGAAATGTTTTRGAAAATAATAGTTTTCTCTGGTGAGAAAAGACTATTTATGCATCTTCTATTTTGTTGTATTTTACCTGTTTTTCTTATATATTCTAGTTCAAATTTTGTCAAATACTATTTCTAAAGAAAGAGTCAAGATTTTTATTCTATTGCTCTTAATCTGGCACACTTGTTTTCTTCTTTCCCCCCCCAATTAGAGACATTAAATGTCCTGAATTTTATCACCCCAGACCTCCTATGCACTGTAGTGCTTTTTCTTTTTCTTCTAAGAAATCTGGAAAGGGATGAAATTGTTCCTTAAAGAGAATGCATTGAGCTTTCTAGATTTTGTGTCTGTGGAACACAAGGCTATTCTTATCTGAATAGCCTTTAAYCTGGGGCATACTTCATGGCTTTGACTGCCCTGCTGGGACTAGACACTCTTAACTTCTTTGTACTGGTCTGTTTGTCCTGTCATGCCTCTGTGCCATTTCTGGAAATGAATTCTCTTCAAGATTGCTGAAATCTTCCTTTTATGRTCTTTGTTTCCTAATACACTGTAGTAATTGATAATTTTGATGAATTCTTGTGATGTTGCAAGTTAGCATGGAGGAYGAGTGGTGGATCATTCCATCAAACCACTGACATATTTTTTCATCTTCTGTTGCCCATCCTATGTCCTTGCTCTCACAGTCTGAATTTCCTGTTTGCTGGTTCATTGCATACAAAACAATGGTACACAACTGAAGACTTTCACCTCTTGTACTGTACTCTGGCCTTCCTTTCTCTCACATAATCTCTAGCATGCCTTATGAAAATTTGGGGTTCTAAGTGCATTTTGAGGAAGTGGAGATCTTCCTTTTCTGGAGCAATGGTGATGCAAGCACMTATCTCTTGCTGGCTGTGAGATTACAGCTTGAATTTTTGTTGTTGGCAGATATGGTAAATCACCATTTTAAAAAAGGTTAAAAAATCTAGTTTGTAAAGACCTTTTTCATGCAGTGCTTGAAACAAATGTATTTTGCTTTCACTCTGGTCATATCTCACAATATTCAAGCTCTGCAGTAGCACCGGCATGACATTTGAAATTTAATCTGTGTGCCCTGAACTCAATAGCCTGACAGAATAGGGTAATGTATTATCAATGTAAAATAAAATCCTAAAATAAATAAACAGGTAACTTTTTCTTCTTCATCAGTTTCCTATTTACCATAAATTAGTAACAGGGAAGTGTAAAGCACTTTTTGAGAAGCACTGAAAGGAACTCCATTGCAGCTTATGTAGATGATGCTAACAACTGACACAGAGAAGTTAAATCTTAGTTTTTGTCGAAATATACAGACCTGTGCTATCTGCCCCTCCCACTGCTAAGTGTCTCAAGCCATATTTAATTTCAGCTATCTGTGATGCAGCGTCTCTAGCTGTTTGCTTTCCTCTTGTCCCCAACTGAGGATGTTTGTCAGGTAAATGGATGCCAAAAGAGCTCAGCAAGTGGAGTCTCTCAAGCTGTCCTTCAGCTGTCAGAAGCTGGTATGGCCTTGCAAGAGGTGTACAATAATTGATGCTGTTGACTTTTCCCCCCTTCCTCTATAGACAGACAGCTACCACTTGGCTTGCCTTACAAAAATATTCCAACAAACCCAGCCCCTTGAAGACACTGCTGAAGCTTCAGAGCAGTGCACACGAGGCTGTTTCACTGTCTCCCTGAGGGTGGCTGAGTTAACTGGCTGGTTCAATGCTCTCTCTGGATACAGGGGCTGACTCCAAGGGCAGGGAGGAACTGCTTTGCATTCCTGCTTTACCTTCTGGCTCTCAAGGAGCCTGGCAAACCAGCAGCAGGAGTCTCATGGCTTGTGCTGAATATATTTCATTGCTGCCAATTTGTTTCCTTCCCTAAGCAGACCTGCAGCTTCATTTCTGTCTCTTCTACCATGTCCACAGGAAAACCTGCTCCCTCTGAGGCATAAACASCAAGCAAGCCAGGAGAGGTAGTATTTTCTCCTGGTGCAATTATGGCTAAAAAGTTCCATGCAGAGAATTGTTTTTGCTTCCTTTAAGGTTACTGCTTTTCAGTCTTGTTTATATTCTTTTTCTATTATGTGCAGCTATTMGAAATTGCAGATATAACTTGTAATTTTGTGAAGTGGTAGGCAAGCTGTTTCCTACTGAAGCGCCTGAAAAGTGAACAAAATGGAGTCAGATCTGATCAAATGATGTTTCTGAGACTCACTCAAAGGGCCAATAAGAGTCCCATGGCTTTGTTCCTTTAGGATAATGCACAAGAGCTCATCTTGCACCAGATGGGGGCAGGAGGAGCTGGGTGGGTCAGGCAGCTGAAAACACTTGGCAGCGAAGAATCTGCACAACTGAATGATTCTGCTGCGTTCCTGTAGCCTGGCTGGGGAATTGTGGCAGGGAGACAGTGCCTGGAGGATCCTTGGTAATAGTCCAGTTCCAGGTTTGGGCAGTGTGAGGGGGTACTGGGGGAAAATGGGCAGCTGCCACTAGTTTCTACCTGGATTCCTGTTTTGGTAAGTTCACCTTTCCTAAGCCACAACATCCTGGTTTTGTTCCTGGTATTGGTCTTTGACAAACGAAAGTGATACCTTGTATTGCTGAAGTGTGCCGTCATTTCTGTTTTGCTTTAGAGGGCCTCCTCACTGATGACCAAAGACTAAAACCCTTAATGGTTTTGTTGACTTTTCTGAGCTCCGAGACCCTCTGCTGCCAGATCAGGCAGTAACTCATCTGTCCATTTAAAGTATCTGTTGGCTATTGTGTTTTGAATACAGTAACTGCCCTTACAAGGGGATCTGCATAAAGCTTCTCTAAATGTTTGAGAATTTGCTTCTAATAAACATTATTTTAGCTGAAATGCCTTTCTCCTAGCATTTTTGAAAATGAGTGTCTGGTGAGTACTAAGTGGTGACCAAAGCTGAGGAGAGTGCTTTTTCTTAGCATAGCTTTGCAGTAAAGGAGTTAAAATTAAAGATTCCAACATTACCAGGAGCTCCTGTGTAGCATAAATAGCTCAGTGATGCTGCTTAATTAAAGTGGTGCTCAGGAATGCTGTTTRTTTCAGCCTGGGATGTGTAATAAGCCAAAGAGGTTAAACAAAAGCAATCTGTGTTCTGATGCAATTTGTAATGAAAACAGCTGGGTTTATGCCAGGGGAAATGAGCAGGCTCCACAGCCAACTTGCTGTGTAGCCTCCCTCCTGAGCGAGGGCATCAGGAGGTGACTGGTTTGCATTAAACAAGAAGGTTTTCCTTTGGCAGGCACCCTGAGCAGTGCAGGGCGTTGCTTGGTCACCCTGTTCTCCCCAGCAGCTTGAGCAGGGCACCAGTGAGGGACCTGCTGTGTTTAGCTCTCTGGTGCACTGCCCTACTATAAAAGTGATCCCTGATTTCATCCCTTTTAAAGGCTAATTCAGTCATCTCGTTTCCCTGGCAGATCCTTGCAGAGGCCTCTCCTAAARTGCAGGATTCAGGCTACTGCAAGTGTCTGTGCACGGGGTGATGGTGCAGCAGGGAATGGAGGAGGTTTGCACYGGGAGATGGGAGGGCTCTGAAGCAAAGTCACTCCCCTTTTTCTCCATTATTTTTTCCTAGGGCTGAACCACTATACCTGAAGGACTGTGAATCCTGGAATTTGTGGAAGGAGAACATTGCCTTGTGAGAGGTTCATTAAAGATCAGCAAAGCCTGGTTTGTTTGTTCTGTGTTCCATTCTCAGAGTCTGCAGTATCAACTGTCTTTGTCCTAGTGTCAGCTCATTCTCCTGTTCTTCCTGTTGGGAGATTGGACCAGAAACCCACTCCTCTGGTGGCTTTAAATCTTCCTGCTTCCARATGCACTGAAGCTATGGTAAGGATCACAGAATCACAGGATGGCTGGGGTTGGAAGGGACCTCTGAAGACCATCTAGTCCAAGTCACCTGCTAAAGCAGGTTCATCTAMAGCAGGTCACCCAGGAACCCATCCAAATGGGTTTTGAACATCTCCAGAGGAGTCTCCACAGCTTCTCTGAGCAGCTTTTTCCAGTTYTGTCATACTCCAAATAAGGGAGCTTTTTCTCATACTCAGATGAAACTTCCAGCATTTCCTTTTGTGCCCTCATCTTAGTTATTATAATTTAGTCATGTGCTAGTAATTTCCTACAGCTGCTAAAACTATGGTGACAGTCACTCTCCCCCAGACACCTCCTGTTGTAATTTAGAAATAAATCACTTAGAAACAGTGTTATCTCTGTTTCTAATGGGTCCTGACCRTACTGCAAACTCTGCTTTCCTCCTCAAGTCCATATGCAAAAATTCAGAGCACCACTGACTTGATGGGTTAAAGGTGTCAGAAAGCCCTGCCACGACCCTCACATCTGTGTTAGAAAGAACAGGTTTGTGAGACATGGCTGTATATCTGTTATCTATAATGGAGCTGATGCCTTCTCCCAAATAAAAAAAAATCTGAAGTGTGAGGACCAAAGACAGAWCTCCTGATGATGTGTGTAACTGGARCCTCATTACCACAYGGRTGTGCTGTGTTTTTATTGTTTTTGCCAGGTCAGGCTCATGGCTGTCTGGGAAAGGTTACAGTATTAGATATACAGTTAAAAATTGCTCAATTAAGCTGTTTAYTCACACAGCTATTTTGTTTGCTTCTGTAAGAGAGCAAAACTGCTTTTGTAAATGTGGCACTTCATAATTATCTTGTGGCTGAGTCTGCTGGCTTGACTTGATTTCACACAAAAAACACCACCCTGTGGTACGACAATACATTTGAGTACTGTTACCTGAATTTGTTTTTTCTCTTGCATTTGATRAACTAAATGGTAAAATATGTCAGTCTTCACTTTTCTCTTAACTGTCCTGAGTAATTCGTGTATTATTTACTATTGCTTTAGTCCATTCCCACAGAAATGCTCTTTTGAAGGTAATAGGAAAGGTCACTTCTGTCACTTCTGTCTCAAAATCCATTTCCCCAAAGCTGTTTTCCTTCGAGTAGTTTCCTTTTGATCTAAGTGCAGTGATGTTCTGTTCACATCACACAGTTGTTCTGGGTTCATCAGTGCCTTTGCAGTGACCTCATAATTTATTTGGTGCACAGCAAGATGAAGATATGAGGGAAGATATGTAGCATTAAGCTGGTGTTCAATCAGAGATTATTCTGTGCTATTTTACTAATCTGATGGTCCTTGAGGAAAGAGTCACTGCCTTTCCTGTGCTGACCCATCTCACATCAGCATTTGGCTTCCACCTGTCCTCTCCCATTTCTGTCATTCATTTTCTTCATCCTTCACTGGCTGATAACTCAAAAGATGGGCCAACATAACCTAATTCTTGGCTGCTGTGAATGAGCCTRTCTGCATTCCTGAGGAATACAAATAGTATGAATCCATAAAAGCTTTTAAGGCTTTGGAAAATCTTTGCAGGTAAGGGTAATTTTTTTTAAAATGTATTTGTGTATGGGTGTTTTCCTGATTTTGTTAGCAGAGGGGATGAAGCTGTCCTGCCTTCTCTCGTTCTAGAGCTAAGGAGAAGTTAACTCCTGGTTTTGCTTGCAAGACTTAGAAGTCTTCTAACACGTTTTCCTGAAATGCAGGACTGTTTTTGCATGTGTGTAGCTAYCTAACAAGCTCTAATTAAGAGGATTTGCAGTCTTCTTCCTGAGCTGATTTGCTTTGAGGTGTTTCCAAAGTTTAACAGACTGATTGTAAATGCAGCAGAATTTTGTCTTATTCTTGTATTTTTGAAACAATTGTTCAGGTGATGAGCTGTTAGTRATTTGTTTACCTTAAATAAATTGCTTAATAATGGTATTGGTAACTATTCTGAGCATGTTACCATCTCTCCTGCACGTTTACCCTAAAAAGAGATAATTATTAGCTGTTGAATTAATGATGCAAATGTACTGGGAGCTGGAGGGTCCCAGTTTGAAATCAGAATCTTTGGATGGTTGTAGTTTGTATCCAGCTTTAAGTGGACAGTGGAGCCARTGCCAGAAACAGACTGTCCCTTGATGCATGACACTGGCTTAGACTGGAAATTAAATATTGGGGCAGAGAATGGGGCAAAATGGTCTGAACAGCTGTTACAGACACAGAAGACAGGTCAGATCAGAGTCAGTGAAGCAGCTACACAGAATGGATCTGCTCCAGCAGAGCAAATTGGAATACTTTTCAAGAAATCCCTGCTGGTGGTCCCAACACCCAGCTGGAGAGAGCCATCTGGTTTGAAACTGATTGTTCAAATTAGATAAATGAGGTGTTTGAGCATATTTGCAATCTGAATGAGTAGTCAAACCACTACTGTGAGACTTGGAGGTTTTGTCATTTAGTCTTAAATTCATAAATAGCTTAAATGCTTTTCAGACTTTGTGGGACGCYTCCCTAAATAGAGTGAAAATTAAATCCAGCCAGGCAAACTTGATTTTTTCTCATATGGCAATATCAGTTAATCCACTTAACACCTGGATTGTGATGGCTTTCATGCACACAGAGGACCTCATATAATATTGTCTTGATTTTTAATGGAATAGYTTATTGTTTCTCTTTAAAATTCACTGTAAAGTTTCATCCACTTGGAYAAAAGCAGTATTGAGTGGATAACTACAGAATTTATTGGATTTACTGAGATGAAGTTTGCTCATAAAATGCCTACAGGTTGTGATTCCATCAGGGTGATTTGTTCTTTTATTTATTTGACTTAATTTTCTGTTTAGAACTGGGTTTTGCTCCTATTTGTTATTGTTTCCAGCAGTTATGTGATTAACTGATGCAATTGGTTTGGTCTAGATGAGCTGCTGTACTTACATAAGCCAAAACCTATCATTTTGTATGTCTTGACTGCAGGAAATCATCTTTGCTATTAGGAGAAAACATGGAGGCCATGGGATGGGCAGAAGGATTTGACACTTGGGAAGCAACAGTAAATGAACAGGATCAGGAAACTTTTCTTGACCTGAGTGCTATCCTAAGGTGTCAATTCCAGACACAATAAGCTATTTTTATATCTGCTCCTGAGTTCAGGTGTGAAATTAAATCTTCTTTTGCAGATTGCTTATATTGCAGCAGTTTCTCCCTGCCCTGATGGGGCTGTTGCCCTTTTTGAGGCATTGAGCACCGACAGMATCTCCTTTGTTTGCCTGGAACAGRGCCCCTCATCCCTTTTGTGCTGTGTTAGCTGCAGAGCCTTGGTGTTTACAAGTTGAGCACTACTGTGTATAATTAGAACTTGAGTATGTGCTATTTAGTGGGCTATTTAGCTATTAAAAAAAAACCCAAAAAACCTGTGATCACATTCGAGACAGTAACTTACCTCTCAGCTTGTATCTTTAGGTGTTTAGAATACTGCAGAGGTTGAATTATCAGCAGTCATGGACAGTGACAAATGTTAATTTGTAATGTGTCAAATTAGTTTGGTGGGGGACAGATCTCAGTGTTAGCAGAAAAAAAAAAAGAACCATTCAGATAATTTTTGGCTACTGCACACTTTTGCCTGTGAGTAGCTGCCTGGCTTTTTGTGGAAAAGAYATCAGCTCTGCATTCATGGCCACAAGACTGCAATAATCCATAAGCAGAAATCCATACTGTGCTTTCGTGCAAATTTGCAAGATGTTTCACCATTTAGATTACCAAACAGCAGCTTCTCCTTTGTTTTGTGATACTTCACTGAGATTTGAGTCATGACAGATGGACTTGGATGCTCAGGTTGTAGTYTTATTGTGAGTCTTCATGAACTGAGCAAAGCCAACAGAGAGAATCATGGAATAGTTTGGGTGGGAAGGGACCTTTTAAAGATCATCTGATTCAAGCCCCCTGCCATGGATGACAGGGACACTTTCCACTAGACCAGGTGACCTAAACATCTGTAAACACTTCTAAACACAGAGGATCCACAACATCTCTGGGAAACATCCCACTCAGGTGCCCAAGGCCACTAAATCCTCATTAACCATCACCACCCCTTCCCATTCTTGCTGTAGGACACAGATCAGTTCCCTTAGTATATGGAAAACCCCTTTAAAATRTCTCTAAAATGTCCACAAATGTTCACAAAATGCCAGTAAACTCTCCCTGGAGCCTTTGACATTTTTGATTTCAGAATTTCTGTGATATTTAATGCCCTGGATTGTACAAATAGGAGAATAAGAGTTTTTCCAGGGTTCTGTAGTGTTTTTGCAATATCTGGCTTATCCCATCCTTCTGGGGGTATATCTGTATGATATGATATGATATGATATGATATGATATGATATGATATATGATTTGGGAAGGGAGTAATCTCTTGCCTGCCCAAGACAATGGGTATCTAAATTCTATTTAGCATCCTAAATCCTTCTGCTCTCTGAAAGGGCCATTGCAGCAGAGCTCTGGTTCAGCTGCAGGGAGATTAACAGCTATGGAAACAGCAGGTGTTTCTCACTGGCTGAGGAACAACTATTTAAAASAAGGCAGGTAATTGCATGTAAGAGCTGAGGTCAAAAGGAGAATTGAATCCTCTGCACAGCTCTTTAGTGGTGGCTTCATTTGCATTTGTACAATGAGCTGGATAATCTGCTTTTTACTGGGGGACGATTTGGTTGGGTTTTTTTTAAAGGTTGAAACCATGTTCTGTCTGTCTCTCAATGATACAGAAAATCACTAAAAGCAAAGGTGAAATGAATGACTTTCCATGGAGTCTGGGCAATATAATTCTTGTTTAGTTGCCAAAATTAATCCCTGATTTTCTGTTCTAGAAAGGAAAGTTCTGGTTCTCTTCATTAGTCTATTAAAATGAGAAGTCTTGTCATTAAAAAAAAAAAAAATCAAATTCCAAATTTCTTTGTTGCTCTTCACAGGACTACTTTTTCTTATTCTCTGTATGAGAGGGAGTCCAGTGTTACAGAACAATATTTATTTCAACCTATTTGTTATTTGCTGGGTTTCCAGTGCTTTTGAAATCAGTGATTTATGTTTAGGGGTTTTTTTTTGATCACCTGTTACTACAAATGAGCACTCAAAAACTTAAATTTTGTTCTCTGAAAGTTGGAAGTGCTTCGGAAATGCTAGCTGGCAGAGGTTTGCTGAAACACTACCACTTTGTTACTCATTKTAAAATACAGAAGAAAAACATGTATTTTACCTCATCAGGTGTCAAATATTCTGTTCAGTTGAATGAGAGAATAAGAATCAAAAGCAAGTTATTTTTCCTAATGCTGCTGAAAATGCAGAACAGTGATTAGTGAACAACATGAAAATTTGGAATAATGGGTTTATGCAAAGAAGTTAGTTTGGGGTTCTTTGTTTCCTGTTAAATGGTGGTAAAACTGAGAGAAAAAAAACCACAAAATAATTACTAATTGGAAAATTTAATCATATACTCACCATATACATTTTGAAAGATAATTTATGGCCTAAATTTCAGAGTGAAGCAAGCAAACATGCCAAGACCACCATGGACTTCAAGCTAAAGAATCTTGTTATGTTTGATCATTATTAAAAAAAAAAACCACAAAAACAAACCAAACCCCAACTGTTTTCTCTGTTTTATGCTGTACTTTGACAGTGTAATTCATTGCTTATTTAACACCACAGCAAGGGTTATCACTTCTTTGCTACATCTTAATTTTGTCTTCAAAATACAGCTCCCCAAAACAGGTTTCTAATGTTCCCATGACAGTTTATCTGTTCTGAATACCTGAGCGAAGATATTCTTGTGTCTATCTGTCACCACTCTGTATGAAAGGCTCATGTGTTCTTGATACATATACATATATGTGTGTGTATGTATACATAGAGAGAGATGGAATTTGGCATTGCACAAAAGACCATGAAGACTGAAGTGGACCGAAGCAAACGAAATAATTTTTGCTGGTATAAAACCATTTAAATGAGACATGAGTGTAAAGTCCATAACAATGAAGGCATAGCAAAAATCCAGGAATGCAGAAGAACTCCGAAAGGGTAGAGACAAGATACTGCAGAAAGCTGCAGCCATTTGATATTGTTGTGGCAGAAATGCCTGGGAGTTTCTCTATTTTCAACATGAGCTCTCCCTGTGCAAGTGCAGGAAGCAGTGGCCGGTGGCTTTAGAGCCACGGCCAAGGGCGAGCCTGCTGGGAACATGTGGGTGTGGGTTTGGAGACTGAACCAACAAAGAAAGGTGCCAAAAGCATTTGCAGAGCACATCCCACTGCCTGTGGAACAGAGTGGAAYAGGAGGGTGCGATTCCTGTCCAGCAGATGCCCCGACACAGCTGTGTGTGCRCAGGACCGGTGTTAGAGGCAGAATGTGTGTGAATTTGCTGTGAATCATTTCACACCACACCGACTGTTCGTATCTGGTTTTGTTTGTGCCTGTGAGTGCTGAAGCTGTGCTCGCTGCCCTGTGCTCGGAGGGAGGCAGTGACAAAGGGGGCTGGGGGGCAGTGGGGGAATGTTTTCTCCCCACTGAAGCAGAGAAGGTTCTGGGAGCAGCACAGTGCTCCAGCTCCGTGCTGCCTGTGCCTGTCCCTTTGAAATTATTCCCAACCGGAGGGGATAAACCGGGTTCCACTGGAGAGTGTGCAGGCCCTGGCTCTCCGCTGCTGGAGGGGCTCCCAGAGCGCTGTGAGGAGCAGGAGCAGCACAAAGCGGTGTCACAGATGGGATGACAATCCAGACCTGTGTTATTTCAGATTTATGGAGGCGTCATTTCTCATTTCCTTGCTTTACMTGGTCTCTAAATTGTGTGGCAGTGAGAGAGTGAGAAGCGTGCTGTTGCTTTCATGAGCTCCTGTTGGAAGAAATATCTGTGATAYGCAAACAATAGTGCTCCAAAGGCGAGCTTTAACAAATGCCCATGGGGCTGCTCTCCATGGAKGCAGGAGGAGAGGGCATAACGAGATTTGTGGGCTGTTTAAATGATGAAAGGTGTGTTTGCAACTGAGCAGCTGCCAATTATTTAAAAGATGAAAAGTAGGCGTATCAATAAAATTGAAGTTTGAAAAAAAAAAGGCAATGGGGGAATTGAGATTTAAAGAGATTTGGGCTTTCTCTGTTCAATAATGTATTGCTGGTCRGTAGGGCTTTGTAAGGTGACGTAGGTGCAGTGACAACAGGATCACAATTCTTTTGCTTAGTAAGTGGATGCAAGCAAAGCATCCTCATCAGGTCCTTTTTTGTGGATAACAGCACTAAAATTCCGTGTGTGATGAATTGAACCTAAAAGCAGAATAATTTTTTTGGCCAATTTTGTTACAGGTGGTTGGGAATAATTTAAAACCCTTATCCCTATGGCACTTAGAGCTGATAAGCATTGTGTTAGATTTACATGGACAAATCCTCAGGGACTGTAAACCATCAGATTTAGATAATAGCTTTATAAGCATGCACTGTGCAGASTCTCTGCCAGGGTACAATGAACAATCAGATTGTGAAACTGAATCAGTGAAAATGCAGTTGTTTCAAAGGAAGTTTTCGGATTTTCTGTTTTTAAAAGGAGGAAAAAAATGCTGTCATTGAGATTTTTTTTTCCAGTCTGGTTTTGTGGAGTACAGCAGGTATTTAGGAAACCAGCTCTCATGGTCTTTCAGGTCTGGCACAGAATAAAGCTGGAGTTAATAAAATGAATTGCATGGGAAATAATCTGGTATTGWACCTCTCCCTGGTTCTTCTGTCACATAAAAATATGTATGTATGCAGTTTCAGGAAGAATATTGGTTATGAATATTTAGTTGGGTTCTGGTGAAGAGAGTGCTTTGTTCTCAGCACAACTCTGAGGAATAAGCAGGTCCAATTAGGAAGGCACCAGCCAACCTCACCGTGTTTGTAGCAGGCCAGAGGGTAAAATCAATCCTTCTGCAGAAGGCTGGAGTATGGGTCTCGGTGTTAATGGCCGTGGGAGAAAGAGAATAGCAATAAACTAGTTTGGCAGAAATCCTTTGCTTTCCTGGCAGGACTCAAGAGGGAAATACATACCTTCATGCTAAACAACAGGCTGAATGCTTGAATCTGTTAGAAAGCTCAATCAATAAATATTTGTTACTCACTGCCAAAGCACTGAATAGCTGTGCAGATACTTTGAGCCTGTTCTTCAGAAAAATAGTTCTGGGAAGATGACTGGGCTACAAATGACTTGGGACATTATTTATCTAGGGGCTCTTGGCAGGACTTGGAAAATTATGTTGCAAAAGTTGTTGTCTGTTT
>NW_026623322.1:848902-857475 GCF_030028575.1 Malurus melanocephalus | reverse complement strand
TGTTGTAAGTAAAATGTGACTTTACGGCTCCTGTAGTGACTTGTTTTAGTTTCATCRTGCTGGGATACCTTTCCAGCACATTACTGCCTGCAGGAGTAGTGCAGAGAGGAAGAGCATGGGGTTGTGAGGAAGGCTGCTCTTGATGAGCCTTAAGGTTCATTTGGAAGACCAGGCAACCTCAGAATGCCAGGGAAGAGGGGAAGGGCAGGGTAATATTGGTAATATCCTAGAGTGCTTTACAAGTATCCAATAAAGTTCAGAAGCTTCTGGAGGGGTTTTATTTCTGTTTGCTCCAAAATCTGACTTTAATGACCTCCAGGTTTAATTGGTTTTGCATGAATTTGTCCAGAGCCCTTTTGAACCCAAGCCTTCACAATTACAAAGCTCTACGATGAAGTCCTGCACCATAAACCACCCCTTGGGTGAAGAAACTCATTTTGTTTCCTCCCCACCCCTGTGTGTTCAGACCTCCTGGAGCCAGCTCTGTGTCAGTGCATGGGAGGGACACAGGCAGCCTCCACACAGCCCAGCAAAGCATGTCCTGGAGACAAAATTATTCCTGGGGGCTAGAAACTCGGTGGACATTCAAACTCATTGTCTAGAGCTCTGCTTTCCCTGTTTCACCTTCAGCCTGTTAGCGTTCCATCAGAAAGCAATCACACACTTACTCTTGCTGCCCTTTTGTGAGAATAAATGCAGCAACTCAAAGATATTTYTTGGTGTCTCTTTTCAGCTGTGAAAGGTCTCGAGAGAAAGTAGTAATTCAAATTCACTGTCAATAAAGGCAGAGTTTTTGTATATTGAAGTAAAGGAAAGCTTTCTTGGACTCTTCAACAAAACATGCTCTTGAACTCTCTGTCCTCTTGTAGAACAGGGTAACGAAATATCAGTCCAAGGATGAGTTGGTGTCGTTTTCTTCATACAATGTGTTCTTGCTCCTGGATTTTCCCAAATACATTTTCAGAATAGTCTTGAGCTGAATAATGTGACAAATAATTCAATGTGCAATTTGCAATACACTTGCCCATATTTAATTAGCTTTTTCCTGAAGCTCATTTTTAACTGCAAGTATCTACAAACACAAACAGGGTAAAATTGGCTCCTATAGAAGTGAAGCCAGTACAGTCATGATAAAATTTACCTCCACACAAGTAATAATTTGAAGGGTTTTTAAAATTAATTTTAAAAATATTTAGCCTGAATGCCACTATCTGTGACAGACTATTTAAATGTTGCAATAGCAGAAAAAGGTAAGCAATGGCCATAAAAAGAGCAGCTGCCCAGCTGGAGATTAATTAARGTAGTATTATGTCACTAAATCTAGGAAAGAGAAACAAGACACCTAAACTTTTACTTCAAAAGCTGAGATAAAAGGATGGTTTTCCGTACCAAAGCTGGTAATTTTTGTATAGAGCTTCTTTTTTAATTGAAGAGGCCTCAGTTCAGGTTCTTCTAGTGGCAAACCAAAAGGTCTAAAAAGCATCTCCTCTGAGCCTGCCTGAGACCTGGATCTGTCTGAACTCCTCCCAGCCCTGGTGACACCAAAGACACAGGAGCAGCCACCCAAGGCACCGGTGAGTCCAGTGTTGGCACATTYCCCCSTGCTTTGTGCAGGATTCCCTGAGGMATCTCAGGGGCAGCAGCTGCTGAATTTGGGTGACTGAATCAAGCTGTAAATCAGGGCATGGGAGATGCTGGGTGACAGCAGTAAAGGAGGCCAAGGGACCTGTGAGAGCAGCAGAGAGTTCAGCTGAAGTGAGAGTGTCTGCCTTGGGCAAATGCTTGGTCAGAACAAATGAACTGGAGTGTGATCCTCATCAGGACAGGAGCCAGGGGATGGGGATGGTGCAACCTCACCTACATTTTGTTGTCTTCGGCTATTTTCCTCATGAGGGGTCTGTCCTTTCCACATAATTTCTGATTCTGCTCTGTGACATTGTTGCAGGAAAATGCCCAATAKAAGAGAGAAGGATTTAATTCAGTGGAATAATCCATTGCTATAATGKAAGTTCTCCTGGTCAGCTTCAAACCAAGCTGCTTGTGAAATGCTGCTTTGAAGCTGGGAGTGGTCACAAGTTTGTGGTGTCAGACAAGGGTGTGTAAGTGTCAGGAAATCCTTTCAATAAGCAAGCTTCCTGCCTTCAGATTATTCTGCACTTGGAAAGAACCGACAGATTTTTTTTTTCCTATTACAACCTTTTAGGCCTTTTTTCATCTATGCAAACAGTTTTGTGAACTTTGAGATAGTCCTCTGTGCATTAAAATGTATTTGCTGCTGAAGTGTTAAATCAAACAGCAGCTTGAATATTTTTAAAGGTCAGAATGACTGAAGCAAAATACACACTGCATACACCTTTTTTTAGCTGCTGTTTTTCTTTTTTTTTTTTTAATTTTAAATGGAATCTTGCAGTGTATACACAAGGCTGCCATTAAAATGTATAGGGAGAAATGGAATTTTTTTCCTACAGGAATTAACAAGCCTGATGATGTTTGCATCTTTCATTTACAATTCATAGGTGATTAAGAAGAACACTAGCAAAATGGAAAYGATATTTTCTTAGGAAGAGCCCAAGACAATTAATAATTCACCTTTTCAGTATTTTCTCTGTCCCTCTGAGGCTCCAGGAGCATGTCTGGGTCAAGTGCTTCAGTGGCTTAAATGAGAAATGCAGTCTGGGGAGTGCAATTCTGCAACCGGGGCTGAATGAGGCAGCAGCTGCTGCAGCTGAGGGATCGCAGCTCTTGGGGCTCGAAGGAAATATTCCTGCTGCTGCAGCAGTAAGGCATGTTAAACATGTCATGTTAGACAAGGAGCAACGTTCTGCACAYATGCTTTATTATCTTGGGGATTGGACTTTGATTAACCATGTGAGTCCTTTCCAATTCAGGACATTCTGTGATATTCTGTGATACTATATTAAGATGATTCTGTTTTTAGTTATATCTGGTTGTCTACTTATAGTTAATGTGTTAAATCCAACCTTAATGGTTCCCTTCTGGTTGTAAGTGCAAATGTTTGGAATATTTACWGCAGTCCTAAGTAACAGTAAGGCAGTAGAGTTGCATGGAATTTGGCACTGGTGCTTCTGGACAAATTGTGTTCTTGTGCRTTCAGCATAGAGAATTGAATTTACACTCAAAAGTAAAAACTGACTCAGTAATAACATCAGAAATGCAAATGTCCTAGGTATTGTTGCTCCAGGTGACAGATACAAGGTCTTAGAGGGGATCAGAGAATTTAAAAGCTTTAGCCTGGGGTCAGGTCTAGCTGCATAGACAGGTGTTCCACCTTTCAGGACAGAGACACTGATGGCTGCTGCTTCCTGCTGGAGTCCGAGTGTCCTTAGAGTTTTGGTTCATAGGTTGRCCATGGTCACATAAGAAGCAAGGGAGGATTATTTATTCTATTTAATGGCTCTCTTGTCCTTCTTCATCAAGTTTAAGACTAACTTCCTCCATCCATCCATCCTGTGCACATTAGATCACAGAGAATTTTTTTCTACTTCTTCTTTTATGTTATTTACTAATATGAAGCAGAGGTGACAATCCAATTATTTCTGTCAAGGTCATTATTTTAAAACTTAATTTCATAAAAAACACATATTAAATTTTTTGACTGCAGTGGATGGAATTAAAAATGTAATCTTTTCTGCACTCAAGSGAGAGAGGATTATTTTAATTTGCATAAGTTTACATTGCAATAACAACAATAAYAAAAAGGACAAAAATTTCAATTCAATGTAAATTAATATTTGAAAAGCATCAACTTTTTTCTCAGAAGGATGAACTCACCCTACAAGGTATAGGATCATTCACTCCCAGAAGTTACTCCTGTTTAGCAGAAACTGTCCATCAGACTTGACCMCTGCAAAGTGTTGGATGTCTTCTCTCTCTTCTTCACTCCCACTGGTAAAAGTGCTCAGCATCTGATTGACCTTGATCAAAGTGTTTGTAATTCAGGGCTTGGATCTCTGTCCCCCAAGTTATTTATCATTTGGCTCCTTTTATATTTGTTCTCTCTACTTGAAGCAGACACTGTGTTTATGCAATATTAAAGGACAAATGCTTGACCCACACCTAAAAGAAGATGCGTATTTTTATATTAACCCCCAACTGTGTCATCCCGTAAGTCTTTTTCTGAACTGATATTACTTTCTGTGTCTGTGTCATTAACATCCTTATGCTCTGGATCAAAATAATAAAAAAAGGCCCATCTGAAAGCCACACACAGGTGGTGCCATAAATGACTGAGCTATATTTTATTAATCTGACAGACTATCATCTAGTCAAGACCCTAGTCTGTAATTAGAAGTTCTGCAGTGTAAGCATCTGTTGACAGCAGAACCTCAATACACACATGGCTGCACATGCAGAGTGTTTCAGAAATTGAGGGAAAAGGGTGCGAAAGTCATCTGTGAGGATGCCAGTGGAGGCAGTCAGGAGGAAAAATACCATTTGTTTCTGCAGCTGTGAGGCTGCTCTTTCATCAGCACATTTTCATTCTCTGGAAACACAGAAATGATGCTTTCAAATCCGAGTGCCTCTTTGACTCTTAAACAGAGTGTTCTGCACAATCTGATGCTATGGTTGATGTATGGGTGTCTAAGGACTGATGTGATTTGCATGTTTRGGATGTGACTGTGAATGGCAGGACCAGTTAACAGAAATTAACTCCATGTGTTTTTAAATAGAGAGCTGAAACACTGGGAAAGCTTTTGCAAAATACTCATATGCTTCACATGCAAAATTAGTTCTGAAATGCATTCAAGTTTTAATGATTTAAAACCATTTCACTGAAAGGAGGATACTGTACAGCATCCTCCTTTGAAGGAAAATCATTTGTCATCATGCTAAAATTCATTAGCTTGATGGAGTGCTACAATCTGGACAACATCAAATTATTGTAATTARCATTCTTATGATGTAAGCAGACAGGAAAAACTGTTTTGCCAATTTTTCTGCATTTTTATTTCTCCTAGCAGCTGAGACACTCCAGCTCCTGTGATTGTCCACTGTAGCTGAAAACTCCCAGATATGATTATGCCATAACTTAAAGTTACATGAAGTCAAAAGGATTGCCCAAAATGCTGCACTTTTGCACCAAAATATATGAGTGGAGATCCACAGTCTCTTGTTGCTGACACCTCCTGTGTTTGATGGGGCAGCAAAATGAGCCATGTGAAATGCCTTTCCCCCCTCCCCAGGGTTCTGCATAATTGCTCTGCTGTTGGCAGGAAAAGGGGGAGGTCATCTGCAAACCACACTTTGTGGTGTGTGCCTGGATCAGCAGCTTTCCTTGGGGGATTGTGGAGGAACTGAACCCCTCAGGGCTGGGCATCGTGGGAGCCAGAGGCCRTGTACCACTCGGGAATGAATGGATRTTTTAAACCCATTCACTGTGAAAATATCTGGGGTGAGGTGTAATATCTTGCACAAGGTGAAATACTTCAGTTCCAGTTAGCCCCAGATCGAAATTTGTGTGTATTATTGAAGAGCTGAGAGCACGTGGCTTTTCTTGGTGACAGGGGGCAGCTTGCCTTTTACCATGAAAACATTTAAATGAGGAAGAGATCTCTGGCTTTCTTTGTTGGAGTAGGCTTTGCTGAGCCAAACCATCCTGAAAAGCTGAATAGTGCAAACCACAGCTGCTCTGGCTGAAGCCAAAACAGTTCATTCGGGAAGGAAGCATGGGGATATTTTAGAAAAATGAGGGCTTCTTGTAGCATTTTATTCCTGATTAAGGGTTAGCTTGGAGAGAAGAGTGAATTATTCTCCTTTTCCGATGGGGAAAGGAGAATAATGCAATTGCAGAACATTAGCAGAACATTTGGAGACCTTTATTAGGGCTGAAGTTCACCCTCCCTCTCAGGAGACAATGCACACCCATGCCACAATCTTGATTAGCCCTGATGATATTTAGCCTCCCTGGCATCGTGCCTGAAGAGCAGCGCTGTGAGGGGGCTGGAGATGTTCCTTATTCCCTCAGGAGYCGTGGCTGCTTGGGAAAGGGGCACATCCTCTCCTGGAGGAGGATGAATAGATATACACAGGAATGAACTGCAGGAAAAGGATTTTACTGATCTCTAAAAACATCTCTGTGTTCTCTGAGATGTGTGTTCTGTCACACTTGCTGAGATTTTTAGCAGAGGAATGGGTAGGCAGTAAGATTAGGGTATTCACAAGGTTCCCAGCAGCTTCTGTCAAAATAAACATTATTTTGTTGGCAGAAAAAGCTGTAATGCCTGTGTATTCTATAGAAGCATCACTATATTTTTCTGGCATATTGCAACAGCTTCAGGATTAGAAAAGAGCATAATCATTTAATCACATACCTGTGAGCTGTGTTGAATAGATTTTGTTTTCAAACAAAGGCTAAGTGATTTTTGGACCTAAATTTATTTCTCCAGTGGCTCAGTATTAGAATGAGAGAATCATTAAGGCTGGAAAAGACCTACAAGGTCATCCTGTCCAACCTTTGAACAAACACCACCTTGTCAACTAAACCATGGCACCGAGTACCACATCTGATTGTTYCTTGAACACTTACAGGGACAGCGACCTCACCACCTCCCTGGGCAGTCCATTCCAATCCTTAACAATCCTCTCTGTGAGTAAATTTTTCCTGATTTCCARCCTGAATGTRCCCTGTTGCAGCTTGAAGCAGTGTCCTCTCATCCTGTCACTGGTTTCCTGGGAGAAGAGGTCAACCCTCCATTTTTCTACAACCTTGTTYCTGGGAATTGTAGAGTGATAAGGTCTCTCCTGAGCCTCCTCTTCCCCAGGCTAAACAACCCCAGTTCCCTCAGCTACTCCTCGTAGGACTTACTCTCTAGATCCTAAAAGAAAGTGAAATTTTGTTGGAAATAATTGGTACTTAGGCTCTAAAGCTACTTATATGCATTTAAAACTTTATTGAATGATTTGACAGATAAGCAATTTATGGATAAACTATAAATTCTGAATTAAAAAGGGTTTTGGGCTAATTTTAAGATTATTCYAAAGTGTCCCTAAATCTAATAAGATAGGTAAGTTTATCGTTGGACCCATAATTATCTTAAACTAATTATATAAATATGCATTTTTAACACCTGTTTTAGGCTGTTTCCAGTGTTCTYAATAAAMAATTGGATATGTTCTAACAATGTAMTGTAAGAAYTACTCTTCACCACYCACACCTAGATATACATAATGCACTATTYCACTTCACTAGCTGCTTTTACATTGTGTGAAAAAGCTTCTTCACTTTTTAGAAATGAAATCTGTTCTTATTCTTCACAGGAATGAGCCCTTCCCCTTCTTAGGAAAATGACGGAGCCGATAACCCAGAGCTTGCCTGGGACATGGATGTGTGTTAAAGGCCTTCTTTTGGATCAGGTATGTGAAAATGATTTGTCASAGCCCTGGTTAATGCTTTAGTCATGGGGACCTTCTCAGGATCTTGTTCAGGCAACAATTTGTATGGCAGCTCCCTGATAACCAGCTCAGCTGCTGGCTTCCCAAGCTTGCACCCTACTTGTTATGTTGTTTTATCATCTGCAGAAATTACCTGGGGAGCAATGCAGAGTTTCTCTGCAGAGCACTGGGAAGCTTTGTGTTTGCTTTTACAGCATTGCTGCATTTTTTTCTCCCCATATCTTCACCTTCTTAATGAATATTGCTGAAGTTCAAGAGGGGTCTAACAGATGTGGCTGTAATTCCTGTAATTCCTGGGGCCTTGTGGCCGACACTCAGATGCTGCTGTTGCATTTTTGCTTTGCTCGTTGAGCAGAGCACAGCTAAGGGGAAACTCGTGTGGTTGTTAAACCAGGCCTGCCTTGCTTGTGGAGCCCAATCTCATGTGAAAGCGAATGTTCTTTTTCACTCACAAAAAGTGGTTCTAGAATGTATTTCTGGGGCTGCAAGGCTGTAGGCAAATGTCCATTAGATCCCCAAACCAGTGGATGAGCTGCTTCTTGGTGTGAAGGGAAATCTTTCTCCGTTCTGCTTGATTTTGGACAAGGAACTGATTTCAGCTCTGCCTCCTGTTGGAAATGTGCCAATCACAAAACTCCTGAATTCTCTGTAATGAGCCTCTCAGTCTCTTCTGCAGCAGTGCCACACATAGATACAAATCTGTGAATTCTATGTGAACACAGATACAAATCTGCCACTCCCAAGACGAGTGCTTCAGGCTTTTGTGCAGATCATTTTCATCCTTGAAATGTCTCATGGCGTTATGGGAAGAGATGCTCTAATTTAGAAAAGACAAGGTGCTGTTTAATATGAAACGTTTGTCTTTAATAAATTAAAAATTGAAATGAGAAGAATTAATGTTATGGCAATATAATAGTTCAATATTCCAATAATATCTCCATGCATTTTCAACTATTAACAACTTCCATGAAATATTGCAAAGATAATACTTTTATGGACAAAGAAGTGGAATTTAAAATGTRTTTCTAAATTACATCATGGAGTTCTAAGTTAAAGGAAGTAAACTCCATGGCTTTTCAGACTCTTATTTTGTTATCAAGCAGGAAAAGCTTCTGAATGTTTTTCATACCAACTGAAGCATTCAGAATTTAGCAAGTCCA
>NW_026623322.1:756721-848111 GCF_030028575.1 Malurus melanocephalus | reverse complement strand
CAAAATGAGGTAACAGGAAGGAGAAATAAATATGTTTAAAACTATGAGTAAATAACCTGMTCAAGCAGGAAAAGATTGTGATCTCAGCAAATATCTTGCCAAAAATGGTGACACCAACCCACTGAAATAAAGGCTTGTAAATAGTATCTTGTTGGAACTCACAGAGGAGAGCAAAGGGGGAAAAAAACTGAAGAGCATGAGCCTGGAGATGARCAAATATAACCAGATGTACATTTTGTAGTGACTGGCCTGCAAAAACCCTGCTTGAAAACGGTGCCACCATTGGAGAAAGTGTCATCAGTCATGTGAGATTATTTCTTCACATCAGCTTTTTTTACCAAAGAGATTGATGATGTCTATTCTGCAAGTTGTGGGCATGGACTGGGGTCTGCTGGTGCAGAAGAGRGGCCATGAGGCAAGTACAGATATAGGTATTTTTTATTTTCCCCTCTACCCAGACTTGATGCTGGATTTTCTATGCTGATAGTGCCTTTTCCTCGTGGAAGCAACAACTTTATCTTCTAGAATAACATGAAAGTGTTTTGAATTTTTGCATTATGCTGGCTATGAATCAGCCAATTTTGTATTTCAAGGAGACCTTGCTTGGTGTTGAATTGCAGATGTTCTAGTACTCAGGTTGTGTATCCACTCTCTTCTTGGAAAAATCCTATAAGCCTGTGTTTCCTTGGCATCTAGAAAGCACATAAACTTTCCTCAGAAGTCTGTTTCTTACTCGTGCCAGCAGGTTCATTACACAATGGGATGAAATGTGTAAGGAGGTTACTGAACTTCACCCTGACTATTGCAAGCTACACCCACAAAAGACAAAGGAGTTGAGAAAATGTGTGGGTTKGACAATTTCCTTTGTCTTTCAGCTGTGAGGCTGTGCCATAGTTCGTGCTGTTTGTGCTTGGAGCGTGTTTCCCACCCTGTCACTCATCCTCAGTGTTCGACTCCACTGCTGGATTGGAACCTCCTTTGTTTGGGTGTTTTATGTGAGATCCAGAGCTTCTATATGTGAAGGACATGTTGGATATCTAAAAACAAAACCCTAAGGCATCCAAAAGGGYGGAGAAAATGGGAATTCTAATGCAAGAGGTAAAATGAAGAATACTCAGTATCTCTCTCTATTTGTTTCATAGGAGATCTCGCACAGAAGGTGATGCCATATAACAGTTTCATTACATTGAATCTCCTTTTTGCCAGAAAAAAAKAATTTTGTTAGAAATTTAACTGGGAAGTGGATTTATGACTTCTCTTTGGTCTCTTCATTTCCATGCATTGGAAGCTTCTGTATGGTATTCTTTGTGTCGATGTAGTTGGGTTCCTTATTGCAGATGCCCTGTGTTTGTCTTGTATGAGGAGTGAGCAGTTTCTCTGGTACTTTTTGCTGAATTATTTTCATGCAAATATTAGAAATTTTGATAGTATTTTGGACCTAGAATAAATTCCATATAACTCAGCTATTTAGTTTTATATTACTGCCATATTTTTAGATTCTATAGTTATTCAGAAAACTTGTAAAGGACTTGCCCCCCCTCCAAAGAAGAAATCAACCAACATCCCCTTTCTACTAATTTATTATCCATGAATAAATGGCTTCTGATTTCAGTGTCATGAGAGAACAAACTCTGGCAGGCTCAAGAGAAATGGCACAGTGAACTTGCATCTTGCTGTGATCAGTGATTTTCTTTTCTATCTGATGACCCTTTTTTCCCTTCTGTGAAAAGACTAAATCAGAAGAGGGTAACAGGGAATTCAGAGGCTATTTGCAGTACTTGTTTCTACCTTTTTCTTCTTGTTCATGACTTCTACATCCTAAATAGTTTTTAAAATCTGCCCTCAGCTCTTTGGCCTCTGAATCATGCAGGCACCAGTGGGAGAATGCAAGAATCTATTACAAACTCTGGGGTGTGATGTAGGAAAAGGCTGCAATTATTAAATGGTTGCTATTTCAGAGCAGTAAGGGAAATAGAATTTCTTAGGTGTTTTATAGATTCATAAAGCTTCTTGAAAGCTATGCCTAGAATTTAGTTACCCACAATACATTTTTGTGACACCTGAATACTTAAAGTAGATGAAGATTGTACAAAGCCAGCTGTGTTAAAATGCTGTACTACATGCCTAGTGTATTTATAATGCTTTTAAATATACAATAAATATTGCTCTTTAAAACTGGATTGTTTTATCAAGGCTTAACATTTTGACTGCAGTTTTCTTCAGTCGAGGTTTGCTCTGAGCAACCATTTCAACCAGAAGAACCATGTGTGAGTTTTCAGGTTATTTTCTATTGAGTTTACAATAAACTGGAGCTTGCTGCAAAATCCTCTGGGGAAGAGTGGCACAGCCTTATTGTTTTAAGTCTTCCCTCTATTTTATCATCTAATGTTCATCTACTGTAATGCTTTCTGCTCTACTGGCTCAGAGCAAAGGCACCAAATTAATATTACTGCAACTTTTGGGGCTTGCTGGGTGCCAGGTGGATCAGCTGTGTGGGGAGGAAAAATTGCAGAGACATTTCTTATTGGTTTGTCAAAGAATGTGCACATTTAGCCTGCAATCCTAATGGTGCAAATGGCAGGCATTTGCCTTGCTCCCATTTCCAAKCCTGCCTACAGCTGGGATGCTGCCTCAGAGCTGCTGCCCTGTGGTTTCCACTTGACACCATGCTGACATGGTCCATTAGGTGTTTTTAACATTCTCCAGCTTTTCCAGCCAGAGGAGTGTGCAGCCTGCCAATCAGGCTTTGATGGTATTGAAGAGGGCAGTATGGGAAACTTGATTGCTTGCTCTCTGTCATCCACCCTCATCCTTTTCCCCAGAATGTTCTATTTTTGGTGGAGTAACACCTTTTATTTGACCTCATATGAAGTGTTTTGTTTCACAAGCCTTGCTCTGTGCGCTGGTTCTTGAGTTCTGCTTCTGTGGCACTGAATTCTTCACCAAGCAGATATTCCAAAAGTCAAAATATTTTTCTGAGAGTATGCAATTGCATTCTGAGATGTCCAGAACTTGGTGAAATATTCAGCTTTGTGTGTGAACTGTTTTTCTGCACTGTTAAAACCTTTCCTGAAGGGATTGTGCTCAAGGAGTAAGAAGCTCACAGGTGTGAGTGATCCACGTGGTGGGAGCCAAGYACCAGTAAGAAGCTCCCAGAGTAATCTTGTTTCTGAAAAACTAACATAATACTGGTACTAACATGTCTTGATCCCACTTCTAGCACTGATAGCTCAATTTCTCAAAACCTCAGAGTTTCCTTTACTATACAATCCAAACTGTTTTCTTAGAGTATCTTAAATTACCATCCTCCTGCATTTCTCTTTATTCTTCCTTCAGAATGTTGATCAATATTAATTTGACTACATAAGTAAAGCAAGCCCTATGGTAATGAAAAGAAATCTTTCAGTTGCTGTTAAGTTTGAAACTGAAAAACAAATGATTATGGAACGAGTTTGGCTTTCAAAAAGCTAAAACATGGGCAATTTTCCAAAAGAGTAACAAATCATAAAGATTTTTTGAGAGGAAAAGAAATCTAATTTCTTCATGTCAGTGAGTAACTCTTTCCTGCATCCTTGGTTTGTTCAGTTTCATTTTTCATCTATTTCTGCCATGCTGTTTGTTGCTAAAAACATTCTTTTTTTCTGAGGAATGATCCTTAAACAGCTTGTGCACCTGCTAGTGAGCATTAAAACATGCTGGGAGAATTCTCCTTTTTCAAGAGTGTTCAAGGTGTTTTTCTGCAGCATGTAGCCTATTATGCTTTTCAGGTTTTAGAACAAGGGTTAGTAATCTTCTGCCAAAATACTTGCAACCTATTTTGGTCTCAATTGCATCAGGGATTGGCAGCTAAGCATGGTTTTCTGCTCAGGCCCTTTCAGACAGAGTGAATTTTAGAGTAGTGATATTCTTAYAGCCTGAAGGAAGTTTCCAGCTCAGACAACTTCAAAATTTCCTCTGAAAAGACTGCAAAACTTAAAAAACCCCAACCCCAACCCCAACCTATAAAGCCCAAACATCCTGATAGTCTCATGTAGATATGCCTGAATAGGGCAAGCAGGAAAAAAAAAATTAATCCTAATGAAGTTTCAAAATTCATCCTTGTTTTCTTTTGCTGTAAATAAAAGTCATTATGGTATCAGAACATGGCACAGCAGCTGGGTTATCTCAGAGAAATCAGGCAGCTCTTCAGCTTCCAGAAAACTGAGAAATAGTGGTTTTGGGCACTTTTTCCATGTCCTTCTTTATGACAGTTGGAAAGCAGAAACTTTCCCAGATGTGCTGGGCCRTGCATGATCACAGGATTTCCTCCTGCGAGTCATTGTCTGGTTGCTATGGAAGGATGTGCCTGCATGGCAATGTTCTGCAGCAGCTCTTCTGCAATAACCTTTGATAAGYTGACTTTCTTCAATGAAATCAGTGATGAGGCAGCAGGGCAGGGGGGCTCAGTGCTGATTGCTCAAAGCACTTCCATTTCACACCCGAGGGGTTTGTCTTGACCTTTAACAATGGATTTCCTGGGTAGGCAGAGCCCTCATTCCCTGCCGCAGAGATTGCTGAGCTGAGCATCCCCAGGGCGTTTGGATTCATCTCACTGATGAGAACCAGGAGTGGAAATAGGAAGGAGCTGCTTCTGCCTGGCTGTTAAATTTTGTGAGTCTTCCATCTGTCTCTGAAGAGTTTTTTCTGTATTGGGTACCTCAGTCTGTGCCTGCAAACTTTACACTTTCCCAGTCCTCCCTGCTTCCCAAGACTGTGACATAACACTGAAAATACCCAACATTTCCTCTGTCCTAGGCCTGCTGTGGGAACTCTTCCATTCATTTATCTTACTGGATTTTTGGGGTATTTTTTGAGGGTGAAAAATGCTTGTGTTTAACTTCAAGAGGGTGAGTCTTAGTACTTTCTGTCTCTTCGTTGKCAGAAGTACTTCTGCCTTACCTTGTGGCTGCTGTATCTTATCCTAATGGATGTGGTGGGGTTGTGTATTGCCTGAAGCTCTTCTACCTTGGCCATCATCAGSATCATTATAGTCTCTTTCTTTTGTAGCTATTTTGTCGTGGTTGAAAAAACAAGATGTGGGACAGTGGCTGAAAAGCCAATTGCATTCAGATCTCCTGATGAGTGTCTCACTTCAATTTTGTGGCTTAAAAAGAAAGTCATTGCAATCTTGTAGCAAGCAGAGCGTTCCTGAATTGCACTGTGATCATCTTAACACAGCAGCATAGTCCAGGTTCTCRGCACAAACTCCTTTACAAGGGCCAGGAAGCAGAAGATAACTTGTTTTTAAAGTCTTTGAACCTGCAGGACAATGAGGCAAGAGATGAATAAAATTCTGTTTTCTCACTTTCAGATCCTCTGTCCTCACAACAACAACAAAAACCCACACTCGATCCTCTAAAATGAATCTGGAATAAAAGACGGAAATGATCTTTCATCTCAAAATTGTTAAGGGGYTTTGAAAGCTGGCATTAAGGTCCCTGTTGTGTCTCTGACTTACCAGACTGTAAAGGCAGCTCTCCAGTCTTCTATATCAAAGTCTTAAAAAAGTAAATCATAAAGCTTTCCTTCCCTGCTCCAAAAAATTGTTCTAACACACTGAGCGAGTCAGTCCTAAAATTTTATCAGTACACCATTGATCCTGACATCACTGGCTGTTTAATGTTAACAAAAGGTTAYGAAGGTTTTAATTTTTAGAGGAAACCGAACTTGCCAAAATCTCTTGAACTTTTTTTCTTCCCAGTTTGGTCAGAAAATGTCTTTCAAAGGGCTTATGCCTGTGTCCGTAAAATAGAATAGTTTTTATTATTTTATTTTTATAATATTTTTGCCTCTAAAGGCCTCTAAAGTTCTAAAGCCTGGAAATCAAGGTCAGATTCAGAAGAAAATTTACTTACCCCAGAATAACCAATAAGAGAGGGAGTTGGTGAATTTGCTTTACTGGCAGCCAGTGCCTTGGGCTTTTTGGGCAGAAGAGAGGGCTGCGTGTGGGTGTTATTTCAATGTGGATATTTGGTTTTCAACTTGCCCTGCTGATGGAGGCAGTACTGGTTAGATCCTGTTTTGGATTGGACTGTCCACTCCTCTTTTTCCTTCCTCTTCCTCTTTCCCTCCTCCTTCTCCTCCTCTTTCTCAGTCTTCCTTCTCCTCATCATTTATTTCAGCCATTAAATCACTCTTTTCCTGGCTCATGGTTTCTCCCTCTTCCCAGTTCTCCCCCCCCATCCCCCTGAGGGGCAGGGGATGGAGAGTGAATGAGCGCTGCACGGTGTTTGGCTGCTGCYTGGGGTTAAACCATGACAATTACACTCAGAGAGATAATGCTGGCTCCATGACAACCCCAGCGTTCACARTCTCAGAGGAGCTGAGTGCATCAGCGTGAGAAGGCAGCTKTGGCACTGCAGGAGAGGARTCCACCCAGGCAGGTGTCCTGAGCRTCCCCACAGCKGCAAAGTGACATGTGCCAGCAGCCTGCACACCTTGAGGAGCTCAGGGCTTGCTGCAGCTGCATTTTTGCTGTTTGTGTGCCGCTCGCAAGCTCAGAAATAGGAGACCCAGATCTCACAGGGCTGCCCCAAGTCATTCRGTTCCCTGGTGTGAATGAAACCCTCTCCATTTTGGCAAAATTCTCTCTGCTTATTTACTCGCTCAACAGCTTCACATTCAAGGGTCTCAGATGTTTCACTGCCTAATCTATTTCTCTTCTCCCCGGTGCTGAACAATTGTCAGGYTGATGCTGGGATGGTGCTGGTTRTTTACACACACAGATGGTGATCAGYCSAGGGAGAATGCTGCCTGTGGCTGCACTCTCGTGGAAGGAAGGCTGGAGGGAAGTGCAGCAGCARTGCAGCTCAGAAATGAAGCATTGAAGTCTCCCCTAGCAGGCACTCTCTGTCCTCTGAGGTTGTTTTTTTTTGCTGAGCTGAGAGCAGCCAATGCATAGCTCAAAGTGTTGAAACATCTTGCAGGATTTGTGCATAAGGTATATTTGATTTCTGCTTGCTCTTTCCTTTCAGTTTGTCTTGCATGCCATGGGTGTAAAGACCTGCTGGATAAGACTGTAATGTGCATTTTTTTTTAAAACTGGTTTACTGTTTTTCTTTTTTTGAAGAAAGACGACAGAAAACCCATTGGAAGGAATGAGGTTTTCAGACAGCCAGAATTGATCAATGTTACACTTTAGGAAGCTTGGAATACTCAGAATGCTGAACTGAAATACAAGGGAGAATGGCTACTGACTGAAAGAGGGTGGTTTAGATAAAATATGAAGCTCTGTGAGGGTTGTAAAACACTGAAAGAGGTTTCCCAGAGAAACTGTGGTTACCCCATTYCTGGAAGTGTTCAAGGCCAGACTGGATAGGGCTTTGAGCAGTCTGGTCTAGTGGAAAGTGTCCCTRCCCATRGCTAGTGGGGTTGAACTAGAGGATCATCAATGTTTCTTCAGACCCAAACCATTCTGCGGTTCCTTGAAATGCTGCAAGCCCACCTAAAATTTGTTGTTGACCCTCTACCCYTCTCTTATGACACACAGGCAAAACTTCATAGAACGAATATGACTAAAACTGTGTCCTTAGAAAACTTGGCTATTTACATAAACATATTTTAGACATGCTTCAGACAGCAATGAGAGGTTACAGTGTGTCTCAGAACACTGAATAATTCTGTTTTAATTATCAGAGGCAGTTCTTCATTACTGAGTGCTCCAAGRGAAGGGTGAAAGAAATTTATGCTGTTATAATTAAGGGAATATGTAATGAGAAGTTTCATTTACTAGCAAGGGAAATATTTTGTTTATTAAAAAATTGGAAAGAGTGAAATACCAAAAATGAAACAATGGTGTCTGTAAAGAATCAACAGGTGAATAGGCAATATGAAGAGTATCCCTGTGTTTTTGATGTTCCTGTTAATCCTGCTTTTCCCTTTCCTTTTGCTGTATTCACTGTATTACTTTCCCTTTTTGGTCAAGAGGATCTGCAGTTGAATTACTCCAACAGCCAAGTCATTAGTTACACTTAAGCTCCTGTGCAGTAGGGGACAACTTGCAGAAATGGTGTCAAGTTTTTGTTCATGGCCTTTAGGATATGACAGCAACAGTTTATGTAAAAAGTGCTTCTGGTCAGTTGAAATATTGCTTTTACTAATGGATTTTCCTGTTTCCTGCAGATAAAGCATTGGCTGTTCACATGCAAAGTGTACCACTCTGTCTGAATAACTTATTTTTATTAAAAAAAAAGTTCCTTCAGATCAGAATGTACAAATTGTTGTTGAAGTATTTCTCARACTGGATTGTTTTTTACTGTTTTGTTTATTTCTCATTGTCTTTCAGATTTTAGTAAAAGTTTTTCCATTACTTGTAAGAATAAACTGACCTAGATCTGGTTCTGAACTTTGATTGCTACCGTTGCACACAGGTATACAGGGATATTGAAGGACAAAATAATTTTGTTTTTTAAACTTAAAGCAAGTGAGCAGAACTTCTGGCAAGAAAAATGATACTGCTCTCTCTTGTCTTCTGTTGTTTTTAACTATTCTTTTTTCTAGAAACATTTTTGGGAACTTACAACCAATTTCAGACTTGGGGGTTTGATTTGTCTGGTCTTGAATAGATTGTTTCAGAAAAATATTTATCTCTGTCTGGAAGTTAAATGAGACTGTTTATAGAGYACTCGTGTCTGACTTTGCTTATTTCAAAGATAAATAAAAGCTTTTCTATACAAACTTTGCATAGCAGATCTTGTGGTAAAAATATTATCTGTGTGAAAATATATCTGTAGCTTAGTTTCAGTCAGCCAAACTTCTGTAGTATATTTCCTGCCCTCAAAACAATTTTGTCATTCTGTTGACCAAATAAAGCAGGCACCCTGAGGAGAATGCTATCATTTTACTTAAACACATAATYATGGCACCCAGGAGACCTGCCTGGAGACTCTAGATCATCTCAGTTTTGGCACTTTTGATGTTGAATGATTGGATCTGAAAACCAGAATATTTTTGGCTTAACTACTTTGTGTGGACTTATTCTTACTGTTACTTTTATTGTCTTTAATTTTCATTCAACATCCCCAAGGCTGGCTTGTCCTTCTGTTCTATCAAATAGCCTTGGCACACAGGAAAGWGTCAAAACATGATGGGGATTGCAGAGGAGCTGCTTGTACATGACATTTTCCAGGGCTTTTTACTAGGGGTAGGCTGACAAAATTTCTCTGTCTGATATCCTCAGCTGGATACTGAAATGTATCCACAGAAGAACTTGGTTTCCAACCCTCTTCTCCATCATATCCACAGAAAATGTCTCCTGGTTTGGATATATCACAGCTGCAGCTCTGCAGGTGCTTGGCAGCCTGGAAAACTTTGTTTACAGTTCAAGTTGCCTGAAATCAAGAAAGCTGTGMTTTTTCTCCTACTGTTCCTTACATGATGATGGAAATAAAATAGATTAAAAAATCCACTCTTTTCCCAGCACTTATTTTGTGGGGAAAAACTTTTTTTTGGCAAACCTTTTAACTGAAACAACCAACCCAAAGTGAAAGCAAATGTTGGTTTAATTTTGTGTTGTCCATGCAACTCATGGAGAATGCCCGTCCTTGAGGAACTCAGAATGACTCAATTATGCATTTCTAACAAATTGGCCTTTTTCTTGCTGGTGGAAAAACCCAARGAAAGTGAATGAATCCAGGCCAAAATCAGTGCTTAAATTAAAAAAAATTGAAAGAAATTTAGAAAAGAAGTTGTGAGACTTGATGTGTTTGTGTTACAAATGTAACCTAATTGACCAAAATTCTGTATTTTATAATAAGAGGATTGTTTGGGTTGGAAGGGATCTTAAAGATAAGGATTATCTCTTACCAAACCCCCTGAAATGGGCAAGGACACCTTTCACCAGACCATTTCTGCTGCTCAGAGCTCCATCCAKCCTGGCCTTGAACACCTCAAGGGATGGGAGGCAGAATAACCATTGACCCCCTTCCAGAAAGATATTGGAAATTAGGAATGACCTGAGAATTTTTCTCATCCTCTAAATACCAACTGTGAATTATTAGGAATGTGAAAGATCAGTCTGCATGTCTGATACTCTCATTACTCCTAAGAGTGTTCCTGCCTAGGAATAATTTTATTAATTGATTTACAACTGCTTTGTGTTTTGGGACCTGTATTTTGAGTGGCAGAGAAAATCAATCTGTTGACAGCACACTGTCAAGTTGATCTGTTTTGTTTCATTAACCTAAAAGGCTGCTTTAAATGAGCTGCCTGCTATTGCAGGCAGGTATCCAAACACAGCTGGGTGCTTTTCTTGTGTAAGAGGAGATCCTGGAGGCTGTGAAGGACTCCAGGTCTGTCCTTGGCCCCTGGGGTGAGTGGATGCTGTTGGTTTCTGCTTGAGAGCAGAGCTGTTTGCACCAGGGAACGCCTGAGCAGGGAATTACTGGGTCCAAGGGTAAAATAAACTTCCTTGTAAGTGGCTTTATAATGGAATAAATCTCTGCCCTTTGTGTGATATGAAGGTTATTCCAAGAAAATCTCCTCGAATTCAAACAAACTTCAAAGGATTTACCTGCATATGGCTTCCCTCCCTCTTACACTGGTGAAGTGTGGTACAGGGCCATATTCTCTGGTGGCTTGGGCCCTCTTCAAACAAAATGTGTTTAAAACCACGAGGCTGCATTAGAGCATCTTGCATTTTGTGAATTTGATCTGTCAGCACAACTTAGCTTGATTTTTAGATCAAAAAATCTGAAATTTAAGATGGATTATCGATTTCCTGTTGTTTTCTCAGGTGGGTTTATTCYGTTGTGCACCAGAATTCTCTCCCAGTGCTGATTTTAAATTGGGTAAAGTGCCTAAAACTGCATGATAATACTGTGGTGTCTATGCAACAGACAGGGATAATGTCTCAGAACACCCCAAGCTGCTGGCTTGGTGCAGAAGTGGTGTACAAAATTGAATTTGCACCATACAGGGATTTTTCCTGGTACTTAGTTTTCCTGAGTTATAGATCATCTCAGTGTAAGACATCAATATAAACTAATGTAGTATGGAGCTGGATCTGACCAACCCTGTCCTAAACAAGGTAACCAGAAACAAAGAGTCAGAGCAGGAGACTGCTGGGTTTCATCTCCACTCTTTGCTGTGCCTATCCCAACTTTTCTATCTGATTTTGCATAAATAATGGCATAGATATCTGGTGGTCGGGGTTTTAGGTACCAATCTCCCTTTTGAATACCTTGAAGATGGCTGATTGATAGGATTTCATCTGCTTGTTTTTTGGATCATAAATTTTGGCTTGGCTTTAATGTCACCAGTAGAATCTTCGCTCCATTAGACATAATTCTATAGTAAGASAKTTCRTGTTTTTAATKTTATTTTAATTTTTATTTTAATTTCATGATTTTAATCTTTTTCTCTTTAAGTTTACCAGCTTGTCAGTTACTGGGATTTGAGAGGGATTTGCATTGATGAGATGGACAGCAGTCCAGATCAATGTGATATGTGCAATAATTTTGGCTAGGTGGCAGGGTACAGCTCTGATTAAAGGCTTAAGATAGATGGATGTGATTTACCAAGAATCTAAAAATACCTTACTCTAAATATGGTGTTACTTACATTTTTCATTTTTATTTGAAAGATGTGGAGATAATGGCATCTTGATGAAAAGTTAGACTTGTTCATGTTTTCTCTTATATTTCTGTCAAATTTGCTGTATTTTCTTTGTACTCACTCAGGTTTTTTTTTCCCTGTACAAATCATGCCCTTGTAAATTTTAATAATGATCTTATGAATTAAGGAGTTACTTTACTGTTAGCTCAGAGAAAAAATTATGCTGCCTACATCTTCAGATTACAAGACAGTTAAGTGTATGAGGGAAAATTACATAATAMCACATTAGTAAAGGAAGTTCTTAAAAGCCCAGAATTGTGCAGTGCTGAACTGGGGTGCAGTCAAGAGAAGGAATTGCACATGGACAGGAACTGCAAAGCTTCAATCAGCAATGACTAGGGACTTTCCTGCACAGGGTATTTTGGGTGCAGAGAAAACTGTAACTTGAGAGATGAATGTTGACTTCTGACAGTATTCCCTTCCAGAAGAGACAGTGGAGATAGTCAGGGACATAAAAGCWGGAAGTAAGATTTTGTATTTGTGGAAAAGGAGTATTCATACTCACCAAAAAGAAACATGAACAAGAGTGGGTTGTTTCAAATCCTGCTTCTGTCTATAACCTAAATCTGGAAGACGTAATCCTGCTTTATGTTTTCCAGTGGAAAGGTTGTCACCTTTAGATCATTCCCACCAGGTCTCTGCCTAGCATTCAAGAAGGAGGAACTCAGCCTGGGAAGTGTTTGGAGCCTGGCATAATGCTGTGAAGGCTGTTTTGGAGTGGCAGTCTCACATTTTAGTGCTGTTATGCTCAAAATCCTGACTGTGGGCAAAGAAGGACATCTACATAAAAGTAAGCCAAACATTTGTTTCTTTTTGAATGTAATTGCCTGCTTAAAAATGTAACTTTTAGTTCAGACTTAGTCGTTACAGAGGAAGAAATGATTGYATGCCATTAAAATTGTAACAAAGTTCCACACACAATCTTGTTTTGTATCCCTTTTCCTGGGGTTTTGCTCACCCTTTGGGAACCAAAGGTTGGTGCCTCACTCTGGGGTTCAGTGTGTGAAGGAATTTTGCTGCAGGTCACGTTTTCCAGGAGGAATATGGTGTTTGTGTTGCTGGTTTCCTCTTCCACAGCCAAACTCTGCCTTGGGGAATGGCCTTCTTGTCCTCCTAGAAGCAATCAAAGAAAGCAGGAATCTCACCAAGGTGTTCAAAATTATTGCCTGTTTTTTTGCATATTTGCTTCAAACCCAGGTGCTTACCTGGCCTTATCCCCACCCCCAATCCCTCTCTCCTTGAACAAAGAGAGAGCTGGGAGAACTGTCTTGGAGTTGAAGTTTTTTATTTAGATGTTATTTTCCATATTACCTGAGTGACTCTCAATTGTGGATATATAAATGTATGTGTACATACATATAAATGTATACATGCATGTGTATATGTATAAAATCTCTCKTATTTTCTTTATGTTAAGCTGACATCAAGCTGGAAAACAGATTTTCACCAGAAGTCGATGCTGGAAATGAGTGCATTTTCAAAGACGTTCAGAATGCCCAAAAATAATACAGGAAAGCACCCCAACATGGTTGTTGTTTTCATCCTACAGACTTTGGTAGGAGTTGGATGTCTTGTCTATGAATGTGCCTTTTAAAGAGTGGGACCAATTATGTGAGGTGCTGAATCTGCTCTGCAGTTGGGTCATTCCACTGGGCACTATGGGTCATGCAGGCTTTGGCCATGCTCTCCTCCTTGCTGTCTTTATGGRCAGTGGTTGCAGCCTGAGGGATTTTGTCATTGGCATCATTCAAATTAATTTTCTCTTGTGTATGTTAAAGGTAACTGATGTGTTGGGRCATCTCAGTGTGATCTAAAATCCCAAGAAAGTTTTTTCTTCAGCACACATCATGACTAAACTGCTGGGTAGAGGCTCTAAAACTGGTATTAAAAAGAGTTGAAATGCAAAATTCTTCAGACAGTTTTGAGTGATATTTGAAGTGGTCTACAATCAGAGTTCTGACATCTGTTGCCGAGATAAACAATAATCTTTTCTTCCTCTTTTATGTCAGTACAACCCTCATAAAATCTGTAATACATTTGTTAAATGTATAGGTGAGGTGGCACAGTATAAATAATTAATCCAGGGAGAAAAAAAATATTTAACAATGTTTCCCATCTCTATTTACAAAACCACATTTTCTCTGTATAACACAACTTCATTGGCAAGAGGMACACCAGATACTAAACTCACTTGAAAATATAGTCCCTATGCTCCAGGTTCAATAGTGGTGGATGTTTAAGCAAGAGTAATTAATTTTGAGTAGCTGCTGAGGTCTTCTTATTTAGATTCAGATTTATTCATTCAAGTTTAGCTTGCTCATATGATCTATGTATCAAGAATTGTTTCAAAAATTCTTTTGCCACCGATATGTCTTTGTTGCCATATATTTAAAAACATTTCTGTGAGGCCTTAAATTTCAGGATAAATTTCTCCACTTTGTCCACAGCCCCATGAAAAAGGTAATTGAAATATATTTTTTAAATCTATGATGATACCTCTCCAATAGTGTAATGACAAAGGAGCAATACTCCACAAGCAGGCATGTTTTCTGACAGCTCTTGTTTACTGGAGAAAGTTATTTTGCAGTTRGCAAGGGTGTAATAATTTATAGTAAGCTGGTTGCTCTGATCTGATYTCTCTGATGATCACTCTGATGATGCAAAAGATAGTTTTCCCMATTTTCAAAGGAGAGYAAAATCCCTCACAGTGCTGATGCTYTCAGAGTTCAGGTGCACAGTCAAGATAATCTGTTTTACACATTTTTTCATCACTGAAACTCAATTCTAATGAAAGTTAAATGGTCAGCCACTCTTGGTAGCTAAGGGAAAGATTCCTCTACCTGTTGTTTTAGGGGGGCATAATTACTGAATACTTAGATCTTAAATACTATTTTGATGTTGTAAGATGCTCAAGACACTTCTGTCTCTTATTTTAGGGGGATRTAATTATTGAATCATTAAAGCTTAAGGAAAAAATGTTGTGATGTTTAAGGGAAAAATTATAGCTGTTTTCCTGAAAAAAAAGCAAAGAAATACAAAAAAAAAAGCAAGAAGTACGTCTATACATGTGTGACTAAATGTGAAAGCAATACGTAATTTAATTTCAGATACCAACTAACATCTTGMTGCTAATTACAGCTTTCCTGTATTAAAACCTTATTGGTAGCATATGCTCCTAATACACTTCTAAAATAAAGAATAGTCTGTCAGGAAAACCTTTATCTTTGGGATGTGTAATGTGTTCAATCTATATGAGAACACTCAGTCCTTGCAATGACCAGATGAAATTATTGTTATAAGCATCATTATTATAATTATTATTATCATTGTTATCATCATCATTATCATTACACAATAATTGTATGAGGACTCCTGTTTCAAACAAAGTGTAGGGAAAGTGAACWGTGCAAGGCCACTGGGATGGTAATTAAAATGAGAATTACTACAAACAATTGCTGCACGGTGTGATTGCCTCGAGTCGTGTTCTGATGCACAAAGCTGTTTGGGGTGGTGCTGAATGGCTGTGAATAGGAGCTGCCTGCCTGGGGAGTGCAGGAACACCCCATATTGTCTCTGCTTCCAAGGACCTCGTCAAACTGGCAGATGTGGAATTGCAGAAATSTGTTTGAAAATACACATTTTCTGATGTTTATCAGTAAATTAGAAATGTCAGCTAAAGATATCTAAAATAAGAGAGTAGAGCAAAGAAGATCCTGAGAGTGGTGTTTTGCTGGTTGCTCTTCCTCTGACCTGTTTGTCTTTCCTCATCTCCCTGCTCAGGCTCTCTTAAAGGGGGAGGACCCTATTAGTTCAAGGGTTCCTCACCACAGAAACAATGAATGAGGTCTATGAGAGCATGACAATATATTTTTCCTTTCATCATAAAAAAAACCCCAAATTTTTCTGACAAATTCAAGGTTCTTCAGTATGGAGTCTRTTTTTATAGTTTTTCTTGTCATTGTTTTTACAAAGTATATAAAGTTGATGTTTTTTTTATGGGACAGGAAGATGAGTAGACTATCAATTACTTCAAATTAAAGTACAGAATTTCCATTGTAACGCAGGTTTTGTTGAAGCCTCCCATGAAYGTTCATGCTTACACGGATATGGACTGTTACTCCAGGAAAGAGGGTACAGTTCTGTGGAAATGGATGATATTTAGAACCTCTTCTTTCCATACCAAGAACCTAGAGCCACCTAAATGGTACCAAAGAGTCCATACTTTTTAACTGATGAATGTGTGGCGTGAAGGATGTTTCTGTGAAACCACTGGACTAGGGACTATCAGCTTATCTGGTTGTGGCATCAGAGGAATAGCTGTAAGGAGTAGTTGGGTCATACTCTGTTTTTATTGGAAAGAATTATTCCATATGCTGGAAAAAGAAATAAGATRCAGCAAACAAATTATTAGCATGATTATGCTTAATATGTCATTACTGTGCTTTCTGGGCCAAGGCTTCAGCTGGATCTTTGGTATGTCTCTATTTCAGTCATTAAAATCGGCATCCACCAATAATTGCATCTCTCAGCATTTGCATTCGAGGCACAATCTGTGCAAAACTGATGCCTGAACCAGAAGGGTCACAGGAGGTCACTTGTTTGCCATTAGTATTCAAATATTAGCATTTTCAAGRTGAAAAACTTTTACTTTTCAGTGGRAACAGAGATATAATCTGTTCTTTGTACTTCATCTTGTGTRTTTATGATTGCTTTTATTATTGACCCAAGTTTACAAGCAAAAGCTGTACAAAGGGAAAATGTCTTMATGCTCAGTGCAGTGCTTGTTGTACACAAAGCAGTGACCAGGTGACAGGAAGGGAACCTKCTATTTTTGAAACAAAGAAGCAGCAGAATTATCAAAAGGATTTTAATATTGAATAGGTAGATCATCAAATCCTTCTTAATAAGTTGTAGAATCCTTCCTGGTAAGAGGAGGCTTCAGGAAGATCTAAGTGCAAACAGTCTCACTGGAGCTTAATCTTTCAACAGGTCAAAGGAGAGTAAAGCAGATGCTGAATATAAAAAGGAAAAATAATCTCCCTTCCTTGGTGTAACATCTGCTCCTTTTTATTTGCTGCTACCCTGCTGCTTCCCACAGTTAATAAAACGAGCTAAACAAATTGAAAAATTCTCTGATGTTTTTTTGAATAGATGTATTTGATACAATTAAAACTGTGAGGGACATGCTGAGAATGGATTTCTGAGGGCATATTTATGCAGAGGGTAAAATTCAAAAATTCCTGCYTAAAACCTTGTTTGCAAAGATGACTGAGAGTGGTCAGCAGAAAAGTAGGTGGATAAGGTAAGTAGGTGGACACAACCGTTTAAAAGAAAACTTCTTGATGAGCTAAGCTCTTTGAATTAACTGTTTGTAGTGAGGAGTTCATAAAATGATAATGTTTAAGAAATTAGTTCTTTCTCTGGCCAGGAAATCTTCACCASTTCCAGATAACAAAACCTTGAGGGGGCTTGTATGGTCATAATATTGAAGAGTGAGCAACTTGTACTATGTTACTGTCTTGGTTTGAAAGACAGGTGTTTTGCCAATAAAGGCAGGGACCCACCTCCCCCCCCCCCTTGAAGTGGTGGATATGACCCCCCTTCCCTCCGACTTATTATAGCTTTGAAAAAAATCACGGGCTTCCAGGCAAGAATATGGGGAAAAGGGAATAACAGTTTATTTAATATGTATAACAAAGTGAAAATAAGTAATAACAACAATAGCAACAACCAGCCCAACCACAAACCCAGTGACAGCCTCACACAGAGATACTCACCTGATTCCCCGGTGACTGCAGGAGCGCTGTGGCGCAGGTCCCGGCTGGTTCAGATCTCCCACGTGGCCAAGGAGGGGCACGAAACGGGCAGAGATGGATGGAAAACAAAAAGTTCCTCTGCAAACTCACAGCGGATATGCCGATCTCAGTGCTCCTTTGACCAACGCAGCACGAATCTCAGGGGTCCCAGGCAAGGCACCGGGGCAGAAGATCACAGTGCAGCAGAACAGGAACCAAAGAGCAGTCGAGCTCTGCTCCACGGGTAGCAGGCCAACTCCCCTCTGAGCCAAGCAGGGCAGTATTTATAGTTACTCGCCACCACCACACCCACACACACCCCCTCCCAGTACTTAGCAAGGTCGTTTGGGTGGGGTGTAGGTCCTATTGTCTTTACTAATCGCCCTGCCATCAGAAGGATGACCTGGCAATCAGTGTATCCCAGCAACAAAATGGGAAAGAAAAATTCCCAAAAAAGGAAACAAAAGAAGATCCCATAAGCCACAACAGTTACTACACTGGAGACCTCTAGAAAAGTTTTAGATGGGAGGCTGCTGTAGTTTTTCTTATTCACAGCATTGGAAGGGAAGGAAAATTAAGGAGTGAGTTGAATTGTGAAAACAGGAAATTCAGWCACAGGTTACTGGATTGCAGTGAATCACTGAGATATGCAGCATCTCTGAATGCTGATTCCATGCACCTTTATATTAAAAAAAAAAAAGTTTGTAGATGTACATATATACTTACGTATAAAACTCCTAAATATACAATAAACTGTTTATTATTAATATGTTATGTACACACATTTCTTATTATGTACACATATTTCTTATATCAAGWTTATCTCATGCTCTGTGTGTCTGTGTATACATCTGTTTTTCTACCTAAATACATGAAAATGTAATTGAAGAATAACCTCCCCAGTTTGTGCAGCCTGAATAAATTTGGGAGGTAAAGCAGGAAAGCTATTGATATTTTTTCTGATGAAGAAACATGATACTCAATAAAAGCAAGGACGGGAGCTAATAATAGTCATACTTCTGTTTATTGCTCACTAACCTCCTGAGTTTATTGCATCCAGAGATATTCTAGGAATAATAGATTCCCTACAGCAGCAAATTCCAGCTGCACCTGGTCTGTGCTGTAGTGTTAGAACAGAAAGTTTTCCTTCCCTGTCCTCTGTCTTGTCTTCTTCCCCTTCCCACTCCCCCAAACCATGACAACAATATTAAAAAACATTAAACAGAGCTATAGCAATAGTCTCTTTAGAATAGTCTCTTTAGCAACAGTCACTTAAAATATAAGTTTTATTTATAGGAAATGTGTACCTTCATCCAGAAAGGTTCCTCTGGAAACCACTAACCCCATCTGGGCCAAAGTATTGATTCACTATATTTGATCCTATTAGAGATAAGGTCTGTTTTGGGAAAATGACTGTCCCTGTTCATGAAACCGTGCTATACAATTCCTTCTTTTATTGCTTTCAATTTCTCTCCCAGAAGTTTCCAGTTCTTACTGAGATGACCATGAGAATGGCACTGATTCTTTACACATTTTTTTTTCTCCCCTGTTGGATCTAATAATGGAATATCTTATTGTTTTTGGTTATTAGCCTGAAGTCAGAAAGMTGCATGTACAGCTGGCCAGTCTGGGAATTAATCCATAGAGAGCAACAATCTCTTTCAGTGCCACTCTCCATTTTTATGTGACCTTATATGTGTAGTCTTGTTCAAGATGGGAAGGAACAGATTTATGATAAARTATGGAAGAAAATGCAAATATTGAGCTCCTTCCAGAAGACGATTGCTATTTAAGAAGCTGGAGAAGACTGCTCAGCCTTCCCTTGAAATCGAGGACCTGCCAGATACAAGAGCAGCTGGTGAGCTGTAAGGAATCAATACAACTCAGAAGGGAACTGTTGACCTTAAATGCCCTTTTTCCAAACTAATGCTAGGTGGGTATGAGGTCTGCTGGAGACTGATGATGACTGGATTAAAAAAAAAAAAAAATCACAAGATAGTTGAGGGAATATTCAACCAGTGATTATCCAGAAAAGCCCAAGTCCTAGTGAGTGGGTCAAGGCTGGGAAGGTTCCTTCWGTCACTCTCCAGCCTGAGCAGGACTCCCCACGTGCTGCCCCRTGGCGCTGGTGATGGCAGGAGAGGTGGTGGCTGTGTACCAACAGGCAGGTTGGCAGGCACACCTGGTGTTTGTGTGGCTGCACGTGCCATTTTTGCTACAGGTCACAGAATTGTTTGTGTGGGAAAACACCTCCCCTTCACCTGCTCCAAACCCTCCTGCTCAKTCTGCCCCTTCATAATCAGGACTCTGAAAAATACACATGTGGGATGAATAATGCATTTATGAAAGGCACTTCCGTTAGGAGACAAGATCACAAATATCAGCACACCCAGGGCAGCTTTAGTGGTGTTTCTTCAGTGTTGGCCCAGTGCTCCTTAGAGAAAAGCTCTGCAGTGCAGAATGGCTTGGAGCTGGGAAAGGACAGGARGACACTTCCACTCTAAGTGGAGGATGAGCAAGAAGTCCATTGCATGGGGGGAAGACTGCAGTAAACTCTGGATTATCTGATATTCAGAATTTGATACTTTGCTTAGTGCAGAACTCAAAGTGCTTTCAAACAGCACTTTGAAACCCATTTGTGCTGAAGCAAATGCTTTTTATTTTTTGGACAGGTTCTATACAAGCTGTCAKTTTTATGGTAACATTGATTTTTCCAGATTGCACCTTAGATTCTCAGATGGAATAAAACACTGTCACTTCTAAGGAGCTACCTCGGCTAAAGATTCACTTGCCTTCAAATGAGCAACTTCAATTTACACTGGCTCTCAAATTGTCCTAAGRAGTTACAATTCTCAGTGATATTAATGTAAATTCAGCTGAATGTTATGCATGCACTTATGAGTGAGGGGGATGGTCTTAATTACCTTATTTCCTTCTTTTCAGCACTCTTCTGACTAGAAGCAAGCAGAAATAGCTCTGCAGAAGTGATAGACCTATGTCTCAAATTGAACGTGGTGTACAGTGATAATAAAGTAAAAATAATAAAGAAAAATGGATTGTAATTAATTCTGCTCTGTGTGAGTGGGTGTGGAATTTTAGAAAGAAACCCTGAGAAACAGATAAAACTCGTATTYGCAAGAGGAATCTGCCTCTTGGGAATTTACAGACCAATGTATTTAATGTTGKGAAGGTTATCCATTATCACATCTGCTTAATTCACTCAAGTGCTGGGTTAAAAAAGAAAAGGGCTTCAGTTGAAACCACTGTGAGATAAGGGAAACTTAAACTTGGTATTGATGTTTGTAGCTCTATTCCAGTTTTGGGGTATCAAGATCTCTCAAGGACTTTAAAATCAGAATACAGTTTTTAGCTTTTCTGACAAAATCCTTTTTTGCTGAGCCTTTCTCCTGCACTTCTGGCTGGGAGGCTCTTCACCTATTAGTTAAAGGCACCTCTGAACTTCTGCAGAAATTCAGCCTTTACAAAAAAGTGGGGGAAAGATTTTGGAACATTTTGTTATTAAGAACCACTTCCATGTGTTCTCTTTATCAGCCAAAGAAATTTGCTGTTACTTAAATTTGGCTCTGTGGCCTAAGAACTTGGACTGAACTCAAGCATGTATTTATATATTTATGTGTRTATTGTGTTTATGTAACTTCTTGAAGCTGTTTCTGTGGGTGAGAAATAAACAATCAACTTGCCACAAATAAACAACACCTTATCAAATATTTGCAATGAATTCTAAGTGACACACTGTGCCTATCAGAATGGGAACGTTTAATTTACATTGACCGAGCTACGGTAATGGAGATACTTATCCAACAGGGAATTAACCCAACTTTCTTCATTTTCCTGAAAGCTATCTGAATAGGCACAGCCCAAAAAGGTACCCCAATAGCCCTGCAGCCTGCCTGACCTGCTGTGAGCCTCTGTGCAGGATGCTGGACCCTGCTGTAAGCCCCTGTGCAGGACATGGAGAATATCAGTTTTCTGTGGTCAACTAAAAGCATTAACTTTATCTGGTTTCTGCAGAGAMGGCAGAAAATGCAGCAAAATTCACMCAAAACATATTCACACTGACACAAGGYCTCAGCACCTGCTTTAAGTAACTGTGAGCTGAGGTGACACAGCTRCAGTGATACCTGTGGTTTATATGACTGTTCCATAGGTTCCAAATAAATTTGGTTCATTTAAAACCCCTTTGTTATATGAACTGAGGCATTAGATATGTTATGGGAATGCTTTACATTCAAGACTTGTGGAAAATGACAGAATGATAGTCCCAGACCTTGGAATCTGCGAGCTTAAAAAAGGTGCAGGAAAAAGCCGGCCAAGTTTCCTTTTTAAAATTTTTATCTATGATGTCTATACGTCTATATCTATATAAACTTATATAGAGCTTAAACACACAGATCTTTGGGAAATATTCTGCTAGCAAAATAGCATCCAAAGGAGTGACARGAGGCAAAAGACATTTCAATCAAAAGAATAACTCAGTGCTACCTAGACAGATTAGAGTTGGAGACAAAATACTTTAAAATTTAAATTGAAAAATGCAAATAGAGGTGGAAGGGAGGTTGGAAAGTTCCATATGAAGCACAAACCTTGAAAAAATATAATGTCAGAAAAATCTGTGTGACAGCGGGCAGCAGTTAAACTATAGATGGTGATATTCTTAACCCTTGATTACTGCAAATCATACAAATGYAGAGGAAAATCAGACAGGTTTCTGCTGGCCTACAGGTACAGAAAATACTATTAGGGGACACAGATGTTTTTTCTGCTTAACAGATCTGCAAATGCAGTACACCTGACAGTTTGAAAATAATATTTTTAGGACAAAGGAATAAAGAAAGGACTAATTTGCAAGTGCAAACCATCTTCATTATTACATATTCAGGTAGGCCAGGAGTTGGACTCAATGATCCTGAGGAGTCCCTTCCAACTCTGTAAATTCTGTGATTCTAGGATTCTAAAACTTTAAGTATCAGCTTTATTTCAGTTAAAATTGGATTGGTTCTTCTGAAGGTAAAAATGCAAATGCCATCTGTAGTTTGACTGCTTATGCACTGCATTATCTGTAATAGCATTTGATGATTATTTTAATTTAGGCTACAGCATATTTTCAGCTTTCCCYGAGTCTCAGATGCTTGTAATGGCAGCACAGATGTACAATTGGAGATATGAAATGCCTGCTTCAGAAAGAATGTCTCCTCTCTTTATAGACATTTTCTCCCGAGTCTTAGCAACCTGTGGTGCCTGGGCAAAGAGCAGTTAATTGATATTTTGGCTCCGGGGAAGCAACATTTTCAGCAAACAGGAATTAGGCCAGAGATGCTGTGCTCATTAATTTGGCTYTTGGGATGGCTTGAGTCTGTGGGAGGAAACTTTTCCAGTCACCAAGGAAAGCCATAGAGCAGTTCCAGACCCCAACCCATTGGTTTCACTATTATATGTGGGTGTAAGTAGGAGTGGTAGGCTGTTTACCACTAAAAGAAAAAAAAAGGTGTGTTTAATATCAAAAGGGCTGCATATGGTGGAAATTGCATTGTTCAGGCTTCTAAAATCAGAGCAATGAAATATTACAGAGAATTATCCTGCCTGAAGAATTTTGCTGTGTGGATGGATTACTGCTTGGTCAATTTTGCAACTAAAAGGACAGTYGTTCAGATTAAATCCAGGTTCAACACTAAAAAGGAAAAGCTTGAGTGGTACTGAAATAAGCCAATCCAAATCAGGAACTACAGAGTTTGATTGYAAGAACAACAGAGCAGGTAATTTGAGATGCTTGGATGTATAAGTTATGTAACAAGTGATGCTGAGTGATGAAAGATGCCACTCTGTTCCAAGGCAGTCATCATACTTATAGCACCTTGATACCAGCTTGCTCTTTCAGCTGAGACAAAAAACCTTGGGATTGGGAATTTAGAATGAGAACTCTGCCTGACATGAAGTTTTGACATACACAGCCAGAGCTACTGATTTATAAAGCCCCAAATTTGGCATACTTGTTGGAAGAGGAATTGAAGCTATGTGTGGWCGTGGGTGTTCATTTCTCTGCTTTACTCCAGGTATCAGTTTTGGCAGGTTCCTTCTGCCCAGGCTGACGGGCACCTTTAAAGGGGGGTTTTGGTGTGGTGCACTATCTTCTGAAGCTTGGGGACTGATAAGGTCATGGAGATAAATGCTTTTTGTGAAGGGAAGGTCTGTACATGAGCAGCAGTATTCTCTCTGGCTGTGGTAGGTTTTAGCTTRGAGGGCTGCAATACCTGATGATACCAAATCACCACTGACACTGAGAAAATCACATTACCAAGTTATGTTTAGAGAGTTTGCACAAATTTATAGAAYGCATAAAATCTTGGTAAGCAATATCGAGGCAGCAGGTCTGCCATCACCATGCAGTCCTTTCAAAATTTATTAGGAGCAGAAAGTAGCTCCTGCTCTGCTGTGAAATCGGGAGGTATTCATGYGTTTYAACAGTAATTGACTGAAACAGTCAYTGACCTCTTTAAAGAGTGGTCTGATGTTTTCTGTGATGAATTCCTTTTGGACAAACATAACTGTTATTGTTGTGGTGCTGTTGTTGATGCTGCTGTCATACTTCACAGGCAGCTGCAACCAAAGCTGTTTTCTTTYTCCTTTAATCTGCTGTGGAAAAATGGTGATGTAAATACTAAAACACCAGCAGTAGTAACAGCCCAACTACTCCATAGGGTTCAAACTGGTATTTCTTTCTATTCTGTCTCTCAGTGGTCTTTTATGATTGCTGATTTACAATACCGGTCTCCCATGGATTATTGGTCACTTGTCTCTCCTTTTTCTCTGAATGTGTATTTTATTGCTTTAGAGATGTGAACACTTACATGGCCTGGCACAATGTAAATAGTCTCATGTGAAAAAAACAAGTCTGTTTAGTTTGATTTTTCTCTTTCTGTGACATCTGGAAGGTGCAGTTACTCAGGCAAGGAAACTCAGTTAGGAAAAATCTTTCCACCAGAAAAGTCSCAGCATGGACAGCAGCAGTGTGCTAATTTGCTGTTTATCAGACAGTTTCCCTGGCACTGCCRAAACCTAGAGATGGGTGGGATGGCTGGGCTCAGGGGTTGGTGGTTAATGGGTTAATTCTACCCAGAGGCTGGTGAGAAGCAGAGCCCCACAGGGTTCTGTCCTGGGGCCTTTGTATCTTTATCAATCCTGGAGGATGCAACACTGCACACTCATCATGAGCACAGGRCACCAAACCCAGGGTGCCAAAGGYTGGGCTGCTTCCTGGGCAACAGRAAAATTAGGAAATTCAGTGAGGACAAGTTACTGACTGTCAAAGTCCAGCCCCTGGGAAGGAGGAATGTGTGTCAGCAGGGCATGATGGAGGTTTGCTGGTTGGGGCTGTGTTGAGGAAGCTCTGGGGGCTGTGGCAGACAGGGAGTGAGTAGCACAGGAATCCAGCATGCCTTGTTGGAAGGAAGGGCCATGGCATCCTGGGTGGTATCAACAGAAACACATCCATGTAACCAGGGAAATGCTGAACCCCTTCCACTCAGCAGTCTTGAGGTCACATCAAAATTCTTCTTTCAATTTCAGGTCAGTCAACCTAAAAAAAAAGAAAAAAAGACATCAGTCAATTTGAGCAAGCTCAACAAAAGGCAGCTGAGGTGGTCAGGGACTGGAGCACTCACCCCAYGAGGAAAGGCTGGGGGATTGGTTCTTTTATGGCCTGGATTGGAGGAAGTTTTGGGGGCACCTAAGAGCAGACCCSAGGTATCTGTGATCACAACAGTGCGTGGTGGGAGGGCAAAGTGCAACAGGCACACACTGAAATAAGGGAGGTTTAGAGTGCATTCAAGGAAAAACATTTTCTCCAAGTGGACAGTCAGTGTCCACAGGCACAGTTGTACTGTTCACATCCTTAGGGCTTTTCAGGACCTGGATTAAGCCCTGAGCAGTCTGGGCTGACCTCATAGCTCAGGCTAGTTGAAACAGATGGCTGCATCCCTGCAGATCCTTCCAATCTGAATCTTCCTGTGGTTTTCTGCTGTCTGTCACACAGCAACCTGCAAACTAAATKGAGACCAAAGATAACTGCAGGGAAACACAAGAAATGCCAAAAAACCATAAAACGCTCTTGATCGGTGGTATCCAGCAGCTTCAGCATCCAGTGGTTATACTGTTTCGGAAATTTAGACTAAATGTGTAGTGTGTCAAAAATTGTGGCCCATAAAGACTGTGAATGGCCTTTTCTTAATAAAATTCTCTCAAGCCAATCCTGTCTGAAGGAGTGTTGACTATAAATACTGGTACCTCCAATATATACGGGTGAGTTCTTATCTGAAAGAGGTCAGTGAGAAAAGTGAGTCACAGCCACTTTCTTGGGAGCTTGCTGCTTTCAGAGACCAGGAGAAAAACCCAGGACAGAATATTTGTATCTATTTCAGTTCATCTTTTCCTTGATTTATTTTATTKTATTTTTTTWAATGCAGACCAAACRGGACTGCTTAGCATAATGATTAGAAATTTGCATTACTTTGTGCATCTGGATTTTTTTTCCCTATGTCTGGGTTTTCTAGTCYAATGGACTCTGATTTAAGTGCTATRTTCAAAATTGTGCTTCCTAGATCAGCAATGACTGCATACAGCCTACAAAGCAAATCTGGCTGCTGTAAACTCTTTATGGGATGCTTTAAAAACAAAAAAAATTTTATTTTTATATATGATATTCATATACACAAGATTTTGATCATCTCTTTAGTCAGAAAGCCWTTTTTGATCGAGGAGGATTTACATTTATGCTCTTTCCATTTCAACTCTCAGTCAACATTTYCCTTTAAAATGATGGGGAAAATTTCTCATTCTTATTGTGTCATTGCTTGTCATCTGTCTCTCTCCAAACATATTTTGCACTTCCTCAAGCAGAAAGTGCAAAAGATGTGCCCAAATTTGTTAACAGCAAACTTACAAGTCTCTTGCTTGTGTGAAATGTATTCGATGTCATAAAGATCAACTGATATGTTTAATTCATGCTGCAAGGTTTTAATCTGCTCATTTGACCTTTCTGATGTACTGTCAATAGCACTGGTGCTTGAATAATGAATTTCATGTGTTCTAAGAACTAAACTGATTTACAGACTTCACAGTGGGTTTTAAAAAGTGTCAAGTCATTCAAGTGGTACTGAAGGAGAACGATAAAGTGTTATGGAGGAAAATKATAAATATTTTCTTTAGCAAATGTCAGAGATACTGAGGCAAATACTTTGCGAAAAGACTGATGAAATATTTCTCTCTTTTCTATAAAGCATGAAATGAATACTTCAGTTCCTTTCYATGACTCTTCAGTTTCTTTTCTCATATTTCTCATGTACGCACTGGAGTCTGAGGTGCCCCAAAGTCTGGCCTAACATGAACTGATATTCAAATAGAAGGACAGATGCAGGGAATTCTGTGGGAGTGTGTTTATGTAGCAGGATTTTGGTATGGGGGGAGGCAACAGGGATGGCCTCTCTGAGAAGAGCTTAGGAGCTGCTCCAACATCAGAAAAAGTTCAGTGAGATTCAGTTCCAGYGAGATCCAACATGGATCCATCCCTGCCTGGAGCTGCACCCATTAGCCGGTGTTGCCTCTGAAAAAGATATTGCAATAAGGATAAAATATGAAGTGAGGCAACTCTGAGAGAGAAGTGAGAATATGTGAGAGATACAGCTGTGCAGACACCGAGGTCGGTGTAGGAGGRGAATAGGAGGTGSTCCAGGTGCTGGAGAAGAGATTCCCCTACAGCCTGTGGGAAAGGCCACGGTGAGGCAGGATGAGCCYCTGCAGCCCATGGAGGAGCACAGAAGAGCAGATATCCTGCAGATATCCTCACTGCAGGCTCTGGAGGATCCTGTCCCCAGCAGGTGGATGTGTTCCCTGCAGACCATGGAGAGCCCATGCAGGAGCTGCTTGTAGGAACAGCAGCCTATRGAGAGGAGCCCACACAGGAGCAAGTTTTCTGCAGGAACTGCARTTTTTCATAAGTGATCTCCTTGTTCTTACCTCAACCCATTAGCTTTTCATCTTATTTTCTCCCCCTGTGCTGCTGAGGATGGGGAGTGAGAGAGCACTGGGTGAGCAGTTGGTGCTTTGCAAAGATCAACCCATCACAGAGATACATGGCATAAAGATGTGGTTTAAGAATCAGTTGGGGTGAAGAAYAGACAAAAATTTAGAAAATAAACCTAATTTCAACAGGGTTCTGAATTGAGGAATTCCTGATCTGAGCAAGGTTAGAAGTGAGTGGATGTTGAATAGATGATGAATGTTTATATGCTTTGTTCACCGTCCTTCCTAACCATGGAGATAGGTGGTAGTGTTGGTTGGTAAATTAAAGGGTCTGCAATGAGAAGCCACAGGCTTTGTAGATTTATAAGTATCCCAAGATCAGAGAGRAGAGAGGTGTTCCCACACAGCCCATGCAACTTCTTTTCACCCACACTGAATTAAGGCTTGAATTTATTTTACAATGTTCCAGTTGTGAGCAAATGTATATTTGTAGCAAGATGCTGTTTAATTCAACCTTAACCTGTGGCTGCAAGGCTGAGGTATATTGCTGCCTCTCTTTTAGCAAATGTGATGCCCAGCAGGACTCACTCAACATTACAAAGAAATTTGTGTCGGGGATTAAATTGGAACCTGAGCTCCTGCAGGATCTCACCGCTGTAATGATGGTGTTGAGGTGCTCTTGGCACCAGCTCACATCAATCATAATGAATAAAGCTATACTGATATTTTCACTACATCTCTCTCCTGAATGTGTTCCCTGCATGAAGTAAAAATCYTGAAGGTAATAACAAAACTGTTCATCTCCTTCAAAATCTCCATGGTAATGCATATTCACARGAGGGAGAGTGGCACAGATAAAGCCAAGTCAAAACCAAGCAATCTCCTTTCTGCTTTTTTGGCTCTTCTGTGCCCAGCCTGGGGAACTTCACACATTGAAATGTTGCATTTAAATAAGTAAATTTCAACCATGGCAATTAAAGATAAATAATATTTCCTCAGTAATCTGAAAAGTGCAGCTGGACCTAAACACAGCACAAAACAGCTTTTAAAAATGGCTTTTAAAAATTTAAACCGATCATTATAGTTTTACATTTGCATATTYATGTTTACATACACACAGACAGGCAAATGTATATACATAGACAATACTATGTGTTTTCAGAAGATATGTGAGACTGTCTCAGATCAAAAATAYCTTATCAAATGTTTGTCCTTCAATAAATGCATTCTACTAATAGTGTCTGTTCACCAATAACATTTAAAATAGCATTTTGATACCAGAATCAAGATTGAAAATGCTATAAAAAATTTCATAATACTATGATGAGAATTAAGGATCTTTGAGATTAAACATATTTTTGTGGTGTTCATTATAAATATGGATGGACATTACAAGGTTTATGATGTCCTTCATGTTCTATAATTTTCTTTTTCTGATATTTGGATTGAATGAGAACCTGGTAAGTTTCTGTGATGAATGTTAAATCAGGCATTTGTTCAAACTTAAATAAATTTATATAGTTTAAAAACTGRAATTTTTTATACATTTTAAAGGACCAGCTATTCTTGAATTTAGGCTTGATTTTTGAAATTTTAAGAATAAACAAAATGTCAGAAAATAGCTTGGCTAGCTTTGGAAACATTTATATAATGATAATAGCACTGCCATAAATGCATTTTTTCCTGAACTGGTACTGGACCAAGGTCTCACCTGTTCTATGTGAGGAAGTTGTGGTTGATGGAGTTCTGGCTTTTAATGTAAACCTGAAGATCATAGCTGGCATCATCGGTGGTAAGGGGTAGAAGCATTTAAAAAACATCCAAACCCCCTTAAAAGTCTTGTTCCCACTCTATGGATTTTCCTTTTTGATACCTGTGAAGCTTTGCAATGTTGGTGGTTTCTGTAGCTTGGTCTCTCATCTTTATGTAGATGTAAATGTGATACTTGTGCTCCCTGAAGTACAGGGAGTAGGACAGTCCTGGACTGTTCTGGCAGGGACCTTGCTGACCACAGTGAGGGAGAATATTCTCCAGAGCATGAAAATTTCAGCACACTAACTGCAGGGGAATGAAAGCTCTTACCCCCATTGCATAGTAAAATGGTCAAGATTTTACAGCCCTTGTTGTCCGAATACATAAATCAATTATTTTTCCAATGCAGGTGCAAAACATTTTTATTTCAAGTCCAGGTGTAAGACCAGCTCAATATTGAAGAACAGTGTGAGGCTTGGTGCTGCAGACATGCTGTTTACAAGGTTAAAAAGCATAGCTGGGGAATATCAAAGAGTAAACCTTTCTGCAGTCTCTCCAAAGAACCCTTCCCTGAAGCTCTTGCGGCTGCTTGAGAAACAGCCTGGCAGCCTGGTTTCCTCACAGCCTTTCATTCTTAATAGGCTGAGGGAGTGGCAGGAGTGACAGAATATGACTGGCAATTTTGGATACAATCAGACTGCATTTCAACTTGAGACCTTYTTACAAGGAAGAAAACATCAGTTAGATAAAACATTTTATTAAAGCTTATTAAAATGTKCCTTGCCTTTGCCCTAGATAATGGCAGTTGTGTGGAAACAAATTAACTGTTGATAATTATCCCTTTTATTTTCCTCAGAAATTCKCTGTGTGAAAACCCAGGAGTACATAGGGGAAACCTTGACTGATGAAATAACCTTTTGATGATGTTTGAAATCATGACTGTTCTCATTCAACACAGCCACAGTTAGAGTCGTGTCAAAGAAATACTGGCTAAACAGAAGAAATTTTATATACCCAGGGCTGATGAATCTCACTGTATAAGGYATGATAGTGTTACAGCTGTCTCCAAAAGCAGGTTGTAAAGACTTCAGAATAACTGAAATATAARCAGGGCTAAGAGTTGGTCTAGAAAGTGTTTATTTCTGATCAGGATGGAATAATAATAATAAAAAAGCATAAATTCTTCCTATTCTTCCATGTGGTGTTGAGTCTTCAAGGTGCAGGTGGTTAGAAARCTGCCTTTTTATTTCTAAATTGATGTCTACTGTATTGAGACACAGTAACCATRAAAATCAATAATGCCACTCTTGCAGTACCCTGTGAACTACAGGAGTATTCCAAATACATTCAAAATACAAAAATATGGAGTTGATTTATATTTTTGATCTCCTAGGAACAAAAATAAATTTAATTTAATTTTTTTTACAGTGATATGTAGCTATGTACTGATACAATGGAAAAATTAAATGTTACATCAATTTCAAAGTAAATTTTGGATATAGAGATGAATTTTCAGGGAAAAAAGAAACAAGAAAGAAAACTCCATGTTGTTGAATAAGAATAAGAGTRGAATTTAACCCAGTAATCCCAGTCATTTTTAGAAGGTCAGGAGACCTTTCTTCATTCTCTCCAGACAGAATATAATCCAACCAGAAGAGGATAAAAAATAGCTGTCTGTGAAACTCCAACAATTTTTTTATATCCCTGTAGGAYTATAATCTCCTTAGAGCAATGAAAATGTTCTGAACCTTTTGTATGTAATACTGGAGTCTAACATAAACTGAACCGATGCTGGRTTTCTCAGGGGGGAAGATTTCAGGTTTCAATAATTTTTCCCTTTGTATCTAAAAATAACTTTAATATGATTCTAAAGAATGGCATTAGGAGAGTCTGTAGCATGAAGTACTTGTCTAATTTAATGGCACAAGCCACTTGAACCACGTGGTTGTTAAAATTGGCTATTCACGTTTTATAGGAAACAAAGGGTAAAGCAAGAGTAAAGTCTGTTTATTTGGCTATAGGTTAATTTATTTATCAAGATCTAATAGCAGTCCCAGAAGTGTTTGATTGACCTCCTAGCTACAGAAGTGTGGTTGTCAAGCATTCTTCAGAGTACACTTTTCTGGGCATTTGGGTTTAGCAACAATACCTTCTTTTATACGAGTTAGCATCACTTACTCTGTTAATAGCCATGAGTGTGATTTGTGCTTTTCTCCAAAGAGATTTAAGGCTCGGACTGAATTAATCTATGAAGTGCATCCTCAAGGTGAACTGTGCATGATTACACATAGTCATAGTTTGCTGTTTYAGATTTAAGCAAAATAACCTCCTGATCTAGTGGCCATCCTCAGCACGAGACCAGCCCAGCCTCGTTGGTGGTGAATCTCTCTCACAGATTACAGGGAGAAGTTGGAGAGCTAACTTTGAGTGGACAGCAAGTACCCAGTGCCCTGGAGGAGCCCCAGCCCTGCAGATGGGCTGTCTGCTCTCTTTAAGGAGAAGAAATTTGCAGCAGACATGGCCTCCCACTGTGTTTAGGAAGGTTGTTATAAAKGATCCTCATTTTGGGTTATGCTGCCAGCAAGCACTGATGGATGCAATGGATATGGAATAGGAACCTGGCAATGTTCAAAATGCTCCTGTGAATGCAACGGGTCAAGCACTCAGTGCAGTGGCTCTCTTGGCTGTGGGTGCTGAAAACAGGAATGACCATGAGTTGCTACCTGCCCTTTGTCTCCTATGGCACTCCTGCCTTTTAGGAGACAGGCATCAGCATTTATAACTCATTTGGAGCTAAAATTTAGAAATTATTTATTTCCCCCATGTCAGGAAAGCATCATCTCCGTGACTTTGTGACTCTGTGCTGTACAGAAGTGGAGCAGAGYATGCTAAGAGAAGATAATGAGTTTCCTTGCTGTTTGTGCAAGGACAGCAGGGTGGACTCTTATGAATATTAAACTCTTCTCATTGCATTTCTCTTTCAATTGAAAATTTACAATATGGAAGACAGGTTAGCACAAAATGATTTTAGATGTTCCTGTCACATAAATGTCAGAGAAATCATCTAAAATATCCGAGAGACCTTGATTAAATAAATAAAAAAATCTGTGGGATGAATTCACTCTAGCTGGAAATGAAACAGGAGATAGGTGGGYTAGACAGAAGGAATGCTCCTCTCATTTATCTGGTTGGCTCTAATGTGTCCCTTACCACTAAGTGCAGCAAAAGGAGTTTGTGGGTAGAGATGGGTATTTTTCATTTTCCTGTTTCCGATCCAGTAATTAGGGCCGTGATGTATCAGATGTCTAAAGGTCACTTCTACCCATAAGATCCCTATAAGGTTCATTCTACCTGCTTTAATCAGCATTATTCCCCATCAGAGTTATCTTTAGGCTGCTGAACTGAACTGAACTGAACTGAACTGAACTGAACTGAACTGAACTGAACTGAACTGAACTTTCCTCCTGCCTGGCTCATGGGCATCTCATGGCGATTGCTGTTTTGAATCTCCTGAGATGTACTCTTGCCCAACTCGTGGGCAAGTGGGTGGGACCCAGTGCTGGCCACAGCAAAGGGGTCTCTCTGRGGTCTTCAGTTTTCTGGGAGCCCCGGGTGACCACATCTGGTAGAGCTGTGAGGAATTTCCAGGCTCTCCAATCCAGCTACTTGGAACCAAGAAGGTTTGTTGTCTCAGGATCAGACGTGTCTGTAATCTACTTTTCAGAATATTTTACGTGTTTTATTACCTCTGTTTTGTTTTAAATACATTACCGTTTGCAAAGAAAAAATTTAGTGCAAGTCAGTTGTCATTCTTGAGGATTTTTCCCTTTCGCCTGTGATTCAAGATTTCTGCTTGCTTTTGAAATATRTTTTTATAAAAACCTTCCAATCTATACTCATTTCCATAACTAGGAAAACTCTCTAGCTAATCTATTATGTTACTAATTACAGTTTTATCAGTGCTGGACAAATTAAAAACAGTAACCTACTTTAGCCAAAATTATTTCTCTGCTWCAAATCCTTGCTTCCTGTTTCCTACTGATCTTGAAACTTAATTTCACAAACAAAGRAAGTATTTATTACAAACAAAGTAAGTATTTATTAATTTTTTATTATTATTTTAGTATTCTTTGAAAGCCTTTCACAAATTTAGTAAATATAATGTATTATAAAGGTAGCTAAAGTTAAAAGTAGGATGTCAGCTTAATTAAGTACTCCCAGTCCTATCAATTGCAGAAAAATAAAGATGCAAAACTAAATAGGAAGGAAAAAAACCATCAACTTGTATTTTAAAAAAACAAACCCATGATGTTGATTCTATTTAGTTTAAAAGAGGAGGTAAATATGAAATAATTGTTGAATTGAAAACAATGAACATCATGCTGGTTTATGAAAATATGGCAAAGGCACAACCTTTCCTTAGGGTCAGTAGTATTTCTCATAGTTTGGTCCTCTTTTCTAAATTTTAGCTTCAACTCAAGGTAAARCAAATGGTCTGATAATTGCATAGTTTTTCACATTGTCAAAATTGGCATTTTAAATGGTCTGTGACTGACCTACTCATAAAATGGGTGCAAATGGAAATGGTCACAGCATGCTAAGCGGGTGCCAAGGACGTCTCATACTTCGATTATGATGTTTAGCTGCTTTCATGGCAGCAGAATGGCCACCAGCTTTAGCCCTTCCTTGTCAACCTTTATTCAGATGAAACAGGTTTGCTCTCTCTGGACTTCCAGTGCAACAGCACGGCCCTCCAACACTGGAGGGAAAAAACTTTATGAAATAATGAATKCGCACTTCTCTCAGTCATATCTGCTCATCCCCAAGGCAGTATCGCACCAGCTGATTCAGAGAGGAAGAAATAAGGTCATGAAGGTGCAGGAGCCTTTTGCTCCTTTTTTGGGCCCAGCACACGTGTGATAGAATTGCAGGAAATTCACACTTCCCAAAGTAGATCCAGGTGAAGAGCAGGAGATACTTCCTCACTCTCCCAGAACTGGGCCTTGTTGGCTAGTTAATGGAAAACCACATTCTCTGCTCCAACAATAAATGGAACAGCATCTCTTAAGGTTTAGCTCTCCATGAGCTGTTGGACATCACAAATGGTGAATGTACCCTTGTGTGTGCCCAGTGAAACATTTKACTCATTTCTCCAGGCTTTGTCCATGCGAGTCATTTTAATCTGTAGCCAAAATAAAAATTTTTAACCTATCTCCTTGGTTCCCACATGAAGGTTTTAAGCAAACCACCAACTTTGTAAGTGTTAATTCAGTAGGTAATTAGCATACAACACACTTCTCAAGGTAAGATAGGCTCTGCAAATTCAAGTTCTTTCAGTGGTTGCTTAAATGTTAGTCCAAATCAAAAAGTGACAGAGAAATGAGTTGGTATATCTAAGAAGATACACACCCCAGTAGCTTGCTTTTACTGAAATGAAAATTTTGTTTCCAGAAATATCTGTGAGGTAATCTTCTGTCTTTAAAATAGAGGAAAGGTTCCTCATTCTGCTTTCTCATCTATTTTGAATCTCTTGGCTATGTGTCATGGACCATCACTTATTTCCCAACCTCAGAGACCAAAAGTACTCTCATTATTGTACTTCCTGCTCCTCTTAACCAATCTTCTTCTGGAAGAAAACAATCCATTTACTTTTAAACCCCTAGTGTTTTCCATACTTAATGCTTGTTTTCTGCCTAATTTTGGTCTTTTGACCCTGAGCCAGCATCTCTGTTTCTTCACTGAATGTGCATTGGTTGTTCTTCAACGCCCCAGCCTTATTTCATTGAAGCTGCAATAGCTCAGGAGAGGATTTCTTTCTTTTGTAACCACAAATGGAGCTTGGGTACAGAAACTTCCTCTTTATCTTCCTGATAAATACTTCAATTTTAATGAAAAATATTTCTGGTTTTCTTCCTTTCTTCTGGAAACTGATTTTTCTAAACAAGTTGTTAAAATCTAAACACTGATATTTCCTGATTATAAGAACAAGTTTTGATCTTATAAACCTTGGGTAATATATTTGATTTATATTGAACAAGTAGGTTTCATTATTAAACTAGACTTAGACAAGATGAGAATTATAGGCTTCTAGTATTACATTACAGAATGGCTTGGGATGGAAGACGTCATTGAAGATCACCAACTCTTGCTGTGTGTGTAAGGGACATTTTTGCTAGTCTAGCAAAGCTAGACTTTGCTCAAAGCCCTGTCCAACATGGCCTTGAGCATTTCCAGCAATGGGTCATCCATAGCTTGTCTGGGCAACCTGTTCCAATGCCTCACTAAGCCCACAATAAGAAATTCCTTCCAGTTTAAACCCGCTGTCAGTTTTAAATTATTTCCCTTTGTACTGTTATTACAGGCCCTGGTGAAACCTTTTCTCTATCTCTCTTATAAATCCCCTCTAAGAATGGAAAGGCTGCAGTGAAGTCTGCTTGKAGCCTTCTCTTCTCCAGRCTGAACAACCCAAACCCTCTCAGACCTTCTTCACAAGACCAATGTTCCAGCCCTCTGATAATTTTCTTGACACTCCTTTGAACCTGTCCTAACAGGTTCATGTCTTGTAAAAAAAAATGCTTTATGGGCTTGTGATCACATATAGTTATTTTTTCTTGACATTTTTTCTTGCAAGGATCTCATCGTCAAAGTTTTTATTCTGGGTGTTTTTTTTTTTTTCCCTTCCTCCTTCCCCCCCAACCCCTTTATCTATAAAAAATAGATTAGACAGTAATTTGTGGAAGATAGTTCCTTCCTTCTGCCGTTGTTACATCCAGATCTACAATGCAATTCCTCTCATTTTTATGGATTACATTTATCCTGAAACAGGAGAAATTTCTTTGCATCTTTAACTTCTCTGAGGCAAGTCCCTACTTATAAAAACCTCAGCTTTATTGGACTGGAGGGTCAGATAACAATGTTTTCAACATCCTATCTTCTTTTAATCCCCAGCCTTAGGAAACTTTGGTCAGTTTTGAAAGTATGCCATATTTGACATGATGATCCTGTGTTACAAAGAGAATGCCTTCAGTTCAGTATCTAATTGCATCACTTATTTTCAGGTAAAACTAAGAAAACTAAATGTCTCCTGTACTTTTCTTTCTGTCTCTTTTAATGAATTTTAAAGTTATTGGGCAATTTTAATMCAGTTTGTCAAAGGAATAATCAAAATTACTGAATTCATGAGATGTGTGTAGTGAAGTGTTTGGATGGCAAAGGGAGCCCCATATGAGGCAGAGTCTAAAGAAGAAAGTTTTAAACAGGACAKGAATTGCTCCAGTACCTCTAGGAGAGCTGATTTGATTTTTTCAGCATTTATGAGTTCTTAAAGGTCTCCATGGTTATCACTGACCTGGCTTGCCTTAGATTAGTTGTCTGGGGCACAGTGCACTATTTTATTATTTATATCAGGAAAGCAGAACCCAACAGAAGCAATGTACACCTAATTCATTCCAAACCAAGTACACTTAAAAATGTACTGTATGATGATCTGTTTTATAAATTTGTGTTTTTCAAATGCCAGTTTGAGCACAATTTATCTGCTGGGAACAGCACATTTTTGACCATCTCTTACTGTCTGTAGGTCTGGAATTGAATGGTTCTCTGGGAATAGCATGTTAATTAACTTCAGGAACAACATGTTCTACATTTTTCTCTAGACAGGAAGCATGTAATCTCTGCAAAACATATATAAACTAGATAGAATGTGTATAAATTAGATGGACTATTGTGCTGGTTTATAGCTTTCCATTCTAGATTAGCCATGGAGATTATGTAACTCATTGCAAAAGCAGTGTTTGTTACTTGTACATTTTTTTCTAATATTAAAAATGCCACTTGATAGYCATCCTTGGGTCCCCTTTCAAATAAAAAATACTTTATTTAATTATGTTCATAATCAAAACAAGTTTGAAAAGAAATGCTTTCATATTAAATTACTTATTTTTCTTAGACACTTATGSAAGGTGAATTTATGTAGATTTAATTAGAAGTACTCAAATGACAGCATAACTGTCCTTTCAAGTAGATTTTTTCTTTTAAATTTAACAGCAAGGAGGTGATTCACCAAATTCTTATGATAACTTATATGCGAGGTTTTCCACATAAGAGCTAGAYAGGAGTCTGTTTAAGGATTTTTAAAGATGGCAGGATATGCATTTAGGAAGAATTCAGTGCAGAAATTTTCCATCTTTTATATACCCAAAATTTGCTTTACTGTGTTTTCTAAACCCCATAAAAACAGTAAATGCCAGATACACTCATAATAATGGTGAAGCAATCAAGGGTTGTTATTCTGTAATTATTCTGGAAAATGCTCAGGATTTCCCCTGTGTTTTCCCTTTAGTTTTTATTACCTCAGATTTATTAATCCTGTTAGCTAGTCCTATGGAAAGTCCCTGGGTGGTTTGTGAAATGGTGCCTGTTTTTGTTCTATAAATACATTCCTTGATCCAAGAACTACAGGGTTTTGAGGGGAGAAAACTAGAAAGGAAAGGCAGAAAAACAGGGAATAAACCTTCAACCCAGGGCAGATTTGCTGCTGTTTTGAGCACATCTTTATTTTTTCCAATTCCAAAAAAGAAGTTAATTTCACAGTGGTGGAGCTGAAGGCAATAGACTTTTATCAGCTGATGGTCCTGCCTGAATCTGCTCTTGTGGCTCTAGAAGGTTCTGCATCTCAGACTACAGAACAGCAGGTAACAAAGGAATCTAATAAAAGGAGCAAAAATATTACCTCACCAGCTGAAGTGCTAGGTACCTGCAGACATCAAGCAGTGAAATCACAAAACTTCAGAGGATCTGTTTCTTTTTTATTTTTTAAAGAAGTCTRGCTTCAATTTATTTGAGTGATTTACTTCAAAGCATTTTTWAAAAAATAAATTTAATAAATGTGATTGTAAAGGAGGTTAATTTTCACATCCACCTTGTTATGAAGTGGAAAATAAGTAATTTTATGGTATTTCCTATCGACTTCTGAGTAAAAAGGCAAAATGGAAGGAAACATGAACATAATGATTGAATGTTTTTTGGAAGTTGTCCTGCTGAACATGGCTTGTAGAAGGAAAGGATGAGCAGTAAAATAAATGGTAAAATAGTAGTAGTAGTAATTCCCTGTACTAGTTACAGTAGTTATTACTAGTACAGTAATTCCCTGTTTGACTTGGAGAGCCTTGAGACTTGTGTTTGCTGCAGGCCAGACAAATCAAAGCTTCTGAAGTTACTGTCCTGTGGCTGGGTTTTGGAAAAGTATGGGGAGATGTCACTCAAATCCTTGCATTTTCAGCTGCCTTTATTCTGTGTCATTCAATGATTTGTGTGCTGAAGGGATATGCTATGGAAGAGATGTGAAAATGGAACAGGTAGAAAATACTATTCAAGTGCTCAGAATTATRTTTACTGTCTCTGTTCTGAAGGTAAAAAATAATCACAGATTATTTTCTTAGTCTGGTCTCTCTCTACAGAGCTTATAATAAAAATATAATTTATTTCCATGTGGTTTCTACAGTTATTATGCCTTAGTCTAAAGGCAGCAGGCAAACAGCCATCTGCTTTTGTTCACCTCCGCCTCTTTCTTTGTCCAGTCTCCCCAGCCTAACAATTCCTCCCTGTCCTTTCCCTTTGTGTATCTTTTTCTTTTTGCTTTTACCAATTTGTCTCAAAATCATTAAACTAAAGGCTGAAAATTAGCATGAAGGAAAAAAATACAAGCACATCCAGTATTAAGAGTTTGTCTAAAAACTGAAAAATAGCGTCTCAGAAAGGACAACATCTGAGCAACTCCTCCTGCTGCAGCAGTAACTTAAAGGATGATTTTTAAACCTTCTGGGGGGGAAGGGGCAGGGGCAGGGGAGACTTTCTTTGCTTGTTGCAGGTGGAGGTCACTCATTTTTCTCCAGGGATTGCTGATGATGCCTTTCTGTTGGCCGCTGTGGGGCAGGGCACTGGGGGCCACAATCTTGTGCCTATTTTGCTGAACTTGGTGATTTGACAAAATGGCTTAATCCCAACAATTACTCATAGCCATGTAAGGCATCAGGAACATTTTTGAAAGGAAGAATATTTTCTTAATGTTTATTCTGTTTTTCCAGTTTTCAGTAGAAATATATTTAGGACAGGGTAGGTTAAGCAAGCTTTTCAAATATTGTTCATTCTGGAAGTGTTTTCCTTGTCAGTCAGGCATAACCTGTCTTTTTTGAGTTTGATGATTCTTAACTACTGACAATTTGACTTTACATGAAAAGGGGAATGATAGTGTTGGTAAAACTATAAAACTCTCAGAAGATGTTCAGTATCACCTACCATTTTCTTTCTTTTTCATATAACTGTCTTTATGCTGCTTAAACGAAATACTTGATAGATGTAGAAATTTTTTTTTTTTCTAATTTAGGAAGTGTCATTAAGCTCATCATGATAAAATAAATTTGGTAATTCASAAGGTAAGAAAATCTAAAGGAACCAGGGAAGTATCCTGTTTTATTTCACATTGCATCTTCTAAACATGGCTATGTCTGTATCTCTGTATGTAATAAAAATTAAGTGTGGATCTCATGGTGAAGACATCAGTATAAGTTCAGAATGTGGCTGCAGCAGATTTGATTGAAAAGGAAATATATCTTTGCTGTTGAGTGAAAAAAATTTGAAAGACAAAAGAGAAAAGTATTGTTAAAAATAATCTTAGGGAAGGTTTAATACCTTAATTTCTTTTCTGGGGGGATGCCCATCTATAGTATTTGAGAACCAAAAATACATGCATTTTCTATGGTGGAAGAATAGTTGTGGAGCCAAGTATTTAATGAAATAAGTTAMTTTGGAGCCATTTCTGAAACCAGTTTTAATACCAAATAGAATTTTAAAGTCACAAAAACAGAATCCTCCCCAAGAGGAGAAAATKATAACTTGGCAGATGTATCTCATATCTATGGTGTTTGCACCTATGGATAAATTTGTGTCAGAATTAAATGAATCATTGGAACAGGCTTCCCAGGAAGTGGTAGAATCATCCCAGGAAGTGTCTAAAAGAWGTGTAGGTGTGSTTCTTAGGGACAGGGTTTAATGATGGATCTGGYAGTGTTAGGTTAGTGGYTGGASCTAAAGATMKCAGAGGTCTTTTCCARCCTTAATGATRCCATGTTCTATKATTKTCTATCCTTTCTTATTTTTTCTTTTTCTTATTTCTTTGTTGTACTGGAAAGATCATAATGCAAAACAACTTTAAAGATCCATGTATCAATTCATACTTCCTAAGGCATCTTTCAAACCTCAAAGATGAACAAAGTTTCACCAAAATTATAAGATCATATGCAATTCATTTGGCTTCTGTATACATAATTATGATTCAAATTGTTTACGTGGAGTGTTCCCCAAACTCTATTTGTGCATTACTCTGGAGCAACATGGAGCAATCACAGAGAGAAAGCAATAGCTGTGAGTATATATGGTACATAAGTTCAAAAATGTTGAACCTGGATCCCTTCTCAGAAGTGCCTTCTCTCCAGGAGGAATTATTAATCTGGAAATGATAAAGTCTTTCTTACCCTTTCAAGTGACAGAATCTGTAAAAGAACAATATTCATTGATACAGTCTGGAAAATAATAAATAAAACTGGTGTTCAATTTGTTGAAATAAGGTGCTGCAGAAATTATGTGTATAGAAAGCTCATATGATATAGATAAGGTTACTATTTCACCTGATTATCACCATTTTATTACCTCAGGAATGCAGAAATAATTGAATTGCAACAGTTTATCATTAAATAGTTAAAAAAAATTAAATCCATTCATGCTGGTTTTCCTGGTCACCTGTTCTTCCCATCCATAGCTGCTTGTTTGCTCCATGGCTTATTACATTTTACCAAACAAATGTATGTTAGGAAAAAAGTAGATTAATTTTAAAAATTAAATTAATTAAAGAAATCACTTAAAGAAATTTAAAAATTAAATCTATTTCTAGGAACTACTGGGAGAATGGGTGACCAGGAAAACCAGCAGCATGAATGGAGGGCTAACAAGTCATGGCAAGCCATAGGCACCGGTGTCAGCTCAAATGCACCACGGGTCTCCAGATTAATCACGGTGCCGAGGGGTGGAGGCTCTCTGAGCAGAACCCCCAGCTGGTAATTGCACAGCAAAGGCTTATCAGAGCCCAGTTACTCAGGAGCTTCCATGGCAACATCCCTGAAAGAGAACCTTCACCTAAAACCTGGCGTGCGTGAAGCACTTCTGAGTGCAGCAGGACTGATCTCGTTGGTGGGGCTTGGCTCAACAGCACGGATGCCCATGAACTCCAAGAGACCTCGTTACTTGGTTGCCATGGACATTCAAAAGAAGAGAAAATCTAATTATAGGAAGAGCTTATCTGCTTTTTCCCTCCATGACACCTATAGAAACCCAGGAATGCAGCTTGTAGCAGCAGCCTTAGGATCATTCAATTTTCATTTTTTTCAGAGGAAGCAAAGGTAAAAGAGCAGGGGCCTCAAATGGTTCATTCTTCTATTGTCACTTCTCCTGTAGAATAGCTCTTGTCTCTTTCATTCCCTGCAGTTCCTCGAAGCTGGTCGTGTTTTTCAGTATTTCTGGTAATAGAGGGAAAGTTAATTGCCAGAGGTGTCCTTCATTGTTATGAAAAATACAAAGAACACCTCATCATGATCCTTTGCACTCAGTGGACCTGTCTATATAAGCCAGAGCCTCATTTTCATGGAATGAGGATTCATCCCTGAAAACGTCTAAGGTGATCTCTGAAACTCTCTTCTGAGCTGACAGGTATGCTGTGGTTTCTGAAACAATGCTGTGTGGGTCACTGATAGGCAGCATGAGAAGGATTCAGGGTTTYCAATTCTGAAATAAATATTTTAATCCTGTTACACTCACATGACTATTCTAGAATGGTAGAACATAATTTTCCTTGAACAAGATTTTCTTTCTGTCTTTTAATCTCCTGTGCAAAAATTTTAACATCATTGTTAGTAAACTTAACTTGCTAGAGGAACCATCATTCTGTCTGGATTTATTGCTGACTAGCTAAAACAATAAATCTTATCTGAATAGTTTTGAYACTTTCCTAACTCTTCCTTAATTGAAGAGGTGGATTAAGCATTTTACAGACTTCATGTGACTTTAAAGTACACAATATCCCATAAACACTTGGTAAAAATCAAGGTAAAAATAAATCAAAATCAGCAGTCAGAAGTTCAGATTTGAATGACCTGAGTGAGTGAGACACTTAGATTCACACCTAAAACCAGTGAGATGATTTTATCACTTACATTGAAGTATGTAAGTTTTATTACTAGAATTTACAGGTTAAATTGCTTTTGGAAATTTAAACATGAATATTCTGGGTGAAATGAAAAATATGACTGGTGAAACAGGCTCACTTGCTCAGCATGTGGGAGATCAGGASAGTTATAGTATCTGGATTGGAGCAAGGAGGTGAGCTTGGTTTTTCCACATGTTCAGAAAGGGTTTTGGTTAACAGATTGGTTAACAAACAAATCTGTCTTTCTCTGAATACTTGTTTATTTCAATGGGCTGGCTCCAAGAGAAAAGGATAAAGCCTAAAAGTGCCTTTTGCCAGCCTCAGCTGCTCGAGCTCCCTCTCTATCAATATCCGTTTAAGTGTTTATGCATCCATTTTCCCTCTTCAGTAGTAAAAAAGTRCCATTGAAATAATGGCCATTTTGTTCAGGAATGAGTTATTTGCAGATCTTAGAACCACAGAATACTTTAATTTTGAAGAGACTTTTAAAGGCAATCAAGTCCAATCCCCCRCAATGAGCAGGGACATTCTGAACTAGATCAGGGTGCTCAGAGCCCTGTCCAACCTGWCCTTGGTTGTTTTCAGGTATGGGGCACTTATCCCCTTTCTGGGCAGCATGTTTTTCTGGCTTGATGAAAACCTGCTATGCAAGACAGTGTCTCTGCCAGCTGATCACAGGACAGTCTCGGGGAATTTATCTGCTTCTTGTGTAAAATTGCATAGTGGTTTGCATAGTTTGCACTTCACGAAAAGATCTGATAAATTCTGATAAATTTTAGAAGTAACATTGGTTTTAATGATGAAGCAGCTTTTCTTAGAAACTGTGTATCTTCATAAGAAACTGACTGCTGGGCTCAGTCCTTCTAATGTGAATATTTTCTAGGAGAGTTTCTGCCTGTGGGATGAAAATGAAACCATGGGTTATGTATCAGGAGCAAGACTGACATGTCTTGTGTTTTCTAAAGATGATCAGTGATATTTCTTTTTTTTGCCGTAGAAATTAAGCATTTTTATACATGTTTAATGCATTGTCCTTCAATAGCCTTCATGGATAAACCCCAGATTATTCAATTTTTTTTTTTAACAGCCACCTGTGTAAGATGCCTGACTGGCTAACTTTCCCTTCTGATAGGAAGCTGCAATTTCTGTCACTTTGTGGGAGAGCAAATACAAAGTCTCAGGCACTCGTGTCTTCACTTAAACCATACTYTAGAAATAATGAAAACAAAGCCATTGGGCAATAAAAGAGTTTCTGTTCTTGAGATTTCAAAGGWTCTTTGCATTTACTAAAAAAGTCCTTTGGTATGTAGAGCAATTACCAACCTGAAGCAATTAGTAAWCATTTTTCACCACAATTGAAAAGTACTTTGGAAAATTAGCTGGTATGGGATTCTAGTTTATTAAATGAAAAGGGACTACCTTGGTGCCATTTACTTTATGAATATGCTGATAATTWATTTTAATAGGCAGTTATAATAACAGTGAAAGAGGTGAAATCAGAAAAAAAGGTCAAGACGACCCAATCATGGGGCATACTTCAGTATAATGACTAAGTCTTTGATGATTTTCTTTGTTCTCCAGCCAAATTGTTATTTCTCACCTGATATTTTTTTATGCCACTTGGTTGCACTGATGCCTAGTCAACACTTCTTCTGGAGGTTTTTTCAGCCTCAGTTGCTCTTGTAATTTTCTCTTAATGCTTCTATTGATTTTCTTTTYCTTCCCCACCTCCTTGTCTTTTAGAAATGAAATTTTTAGCCTGGTATTTTTATTCCATGAGCAGTACCACTGAATTTAGTGGTGCTACACAGAGTAAGCAATGACAATAAAATTGGACTTAGTATTTTATATGTCCCACTAAGCACCTTTCTAAGTGGAGCCTGACTTTTCCATCTTTATACTCAGCTCACCTTTAAGCAATTGACAAATTGATCCCAGGCTAATTTTCTTCTTGCATTACTTATTTAAACAAATGTCTCAAAAGGAKCACTTCCATATGCTGTAAAACATTGGCAAGAGTTTCCAGATTCATTTTCACACTTTGCAATCCATGGTTTAGTAACATCATCAAACAAGGCAGCATGAAATGGCCATTTGTTCTCCTTGTGACATTTAGAAATGAGTGTTCTTATTTTTCTTTCTTTTCCTTYATCAAACATGCTGAAGTAAATGAGGCAAAGGCTTAGGATAAGTACCTTGCTGTTACTTGACACTGCTAAGCTATTGTGAGCGTGGCTGCTCACAGATTGCATGAATTTACTYTTTGCTGAGTAAAATCTGTCTGAGTGGCCAGAYYCAGAGAGTGGCAGTGAATGGAGTCACGTCCAGCYGGTGGAYGGTCACAAGTGGTGTTCCTCRGGGCTCAGTTTTGGGAACATTCCTGTTTAATATCTTCATCAATGATCTGGAAGGAGGGATGGAGTCCACCCTCTGTCAGTTTGTAGCTCACACCAAGGTGGACAGGAGTGTTGATCTGCTGGGGGATAGGAAGGCTCTGCAGAGGGATCAGGACAGGATGGATCCATGGGCTGAGGMMARTTKCCTGAGGTTCAACAAAGGGAMGTGCCGGATTCTGCATTTGGATCACAACAACCCCAGGCAGTGCTGCAGGCTTGGGGACAAATGCCTGGGAAGCTGCCCAGGAGAAAATGACCTGGGCTGCTGGTTGACAGCTGGCTGAACATGAGYCARCATGTGTCCAGRTGGYCAAGAATCCAATGACATCCTGGCTTGGATCAGCAATAGTGTGACCAGCAGGGCCAGGGCAGGGATTGTCCCTCTGTACTTGGTGCTGSTGAGGTCACACCTGGAATCCTGTGTCCAGTTTTAGGCCCCTCACCACAAGAAAGACACTGAGGTGTTGGAGCATGTCCAGAGAAAGGCAGTGGAGGTGGTGAAGTGGCCGAGGGAGCTGGGGTTGTTAAGCCTGGAGAAAAAAAGGCTCAAAGGAAACCTTACCACTCCTTACTACTGCCCGAATTGAGGCTGTAGCCAGGTGGGAATCTACCTCCTCCCTGGTAACAAATGACAGGACCCCAGGAAATKACCTCAAGCTGCTCAAGGGGAGGTTTAGACTGGATATTAGGAAAAATTTCTAAAGGGTTATCAAACATTGCGACAGACTGAACAGAAAAGTGGTGGGGTCACTATTCCTAAAAGTATTTATGASACATGTAGATGTGGCACCTGGGGACATGATTTAATGGTGAGTTTGGCAAAGCTGGGTTAACTATTGGGATCTTACAGGTCTTTCCTGTCCTTTATGAATCCTTTTGTGATTCTATGAAATATAACCAGGAAGAAAATTGAGAATGGCTATATGACTGAGCAGGCAGAATAGAGGGGAGGGGACTGTGAAGGGCTGCCTCAGCCCCACTGCTGGAGCCCCTGCTGGAGCTCATCTCCCCTCACAGACTGTTCTTGACCTGTGTGCTCTGGCTAAATMGGCTTTCTGGGAGTTTGACAACTTTTGGACTTCACCCTGACCCTTGAGTTCAAGTTCAAGCTTTGAAGGTCAGTTCTCAGCCCTTTGTTCAGTGTGACTTAAGTAAACCCACATAATCCCAAGTAACTGAGGGTTTGTTTTGGGAGCATTACTGGTACATATTTAAATAAGGTCACTTCCCTCCTCCTGCACTGAGTAAAACTGTGTCCTCCATGCCTTGTTTCACTTGCTACTCTCCACTCTCAGCATCACTATCTCTGCACTGTTCTGCAGCTCTTGGCTCTCTACAGCATTCACAGACGGACTAATAGGACTTGATTAGCTGGGAAAAGGGAAAGGGGAAGGACTAAGTGGGGTTTATCCTTCCCCACTCCATYCTGGAGTCATCAGCCACTGCTCCAGAGTCAGAAGAGACTGGTTTAGTCAGCTGGAGCAGGCATAACCCTTATTSAGAGTTAATTCACCCTTCTTTCATCACAACACTTGTCTTTAAGCCATTTATTATATATGAATGAAGGTGCCAAATACAGGAGGCAGAGGAGGTGGGAGGGGCAAGATTTATGGGCTGTATGAAAAAATTATTTTTCTTTAGCTTCAGCTACTTCATTTTTCAGTCTTACTTCTGCCAGGCACCAGAATAAATCAACAAGCAATTCTAAGTCTGAAGCAAGAAGATTAAGATTTAGGTATCATTGGCATATGATCAACACAGTTCTTACCTTTCCTGGAAATGATTCATCCTTCTTTTCTTGTTAAAAAGKTAAAGAGAACACTCTGCAGGATCTTGAGCTCTTTGGGGAAAAGTCAGTACTTATCCCACACAATCCGCTGGGATCATACTAAAAAGAAACAACAAAGCTAATCTTAAAGTGGCTTTTATTTATTCTCATGGAACTTATGAATGGCATCAAGATCATCTCCTGTCTCAGAACCAAAGCTGAGTGGAAGTTTGGGTTGTGTTAACTGATCCCCAATCTCTCCCTGGAACACTGTAAGCACTTACAGCAGACCTGTGCTTCCACATTCTGGGAAGCCARCTTGCTGTGAAAGATGATTAACTGATAATGCCCACAGGAGAAATAATTGTAAATAATAATTAGAGAGATGCAGTTGTTTTGTTCTGTCATAGTTTCTTTTTTGTCTGACTGGTTAGTGTGTTTTTTATTTAGTTGTTTGTCTTTGCTAAAAGGATCTGTATTAGATAAGCTCGTGTGTAGATCAACTATCTGTGTCTTTATACAGACATCAGAATACCACAATTTCCCTTTTAAAGAGAAGTCTTAAAAGTTGTTTTGTAGCTCCCATTCAACTGCTTTAGGCTTCCATGTGTTTCCTCTGGAGGCACAGCTCTAGCCTGCCTCAGAAAAGTGAGGAAGTATTAAACTTCCAGCTGAGGATCTTGATGAAGTTAAATGCAGGGAGGATGGCAAAGTGGTGACACATTTTGACAATTCTCCCTCTGCTCCAAGGTCCTGGCATGTGTGCCGTGGGAAGCTGTGATGGAAGTGCTGCTGGGGGGAAGCAGGTGACAGCRCAGCAGAGTGGGTGGCCTCCTGCTGGGACCTTCTGAATTCCTAACCCCAGGCACTGACCCTCCCACTGCCAGTTAGCTCTTCTCTGCACAATTCCCCTCCTTTTCAAAGTCCTAGGGTCGGAAACCTTCCAACACCTGCCCCAGTCCCTCCCTGCAGTTTGAGGGTGGCTGGTCCCTTCATACCTGCCCAGGGCCCTTTCTGTGGAAGCTATCCCAGKGCTCAGCATTTTATTGGGTTGGTTTCTGGAGGTCATGAAAAGGGTCTGTACCCGTAATTTTTTTTTTTTTTTGTTTCAAAAGTAACACGAACTTTTGTTATCTACAATAAAAGCAAAGCACAAGTCTTATGCTGAATATTTAGTCTGCTGTGAACAAGATGTGTATACAAAAACTGTTTAGGTAGCATTACCTGTACTTTCTCATCTCTCTTTCCTSTCCCTTGCAGATCTTTGAAGAGCATTAAACACACCATTTCCCGAGAGCTGTGTTCACACAGAGAGCTAACATTTCTGGATGCAGAGAGACAAGAGAACTTTGTTTCCCTGGCAACTGGAGCCACCACAAAGGGTTTCCAGCATCTCCTACCTTTACACAGGCTCACTATCATCGCAGCCTTTGGTCAAGCACGTAGTAAAAACAAAGATTAGCTGAAAAAGTATCTTGATAGTGTGCTCCACTTAACTCRCGTGGTCTCTCCTCCAGCCTCTAAAATAGAAGGTGATCTATTGCAAACGATCCTGTACCAAAGTATCCAGTGTTACAGTTCAGGCTGAAACTCAAGGTCCTGTCCTGTCCCATACATTTGACTTAAACCCATAAAGTGTCATGGTTCTCTAGGAAACAATGCCAGGAATGAAACAGCTTTCACTCAAAGCCTTTGTGTGCTGGGGTCTCTGCTGCAGCATGGGAGCAGACAGCACTGTGGGGTGCTGCTCAGAGTCGTGCCAGTGATTCAATGTGGCTCATTCTTCCCTCTGAGTCAGGGCTGAATTAATGTCCCACCACATTGCTTTAAAGCACGGTGCTGATGGGGGCAGCTCACAGCTTTTGGTAAGGAAGGAGACGGTGCTGGAGCCCTTCCTACCTGCTATTGTTAAATATCGTATATCTCCCTCCCCCCATGTTTCTTATTCATTCAAAGAATTTCACTGGGATTGCAAAAGAAAACGCTTTACAGATACAAAATTCCCAGTTTGCGGTTGCCCTTCCACCTGTACTGAGCAACATTGTGTGGCTGATTTCTGATTGAGCAGAGAGCCTGGGGAAAATAAGATTTGAGTAAATGCACATGTTGCAGGACACTAGGTTTTGGGCAGCTGCATGTGGTAATTTTTTTCACTTTTGAGGGCTGGAATTTACAACTCAAACAATTTTCTATAGTTATAGAATTTGATATAAAGTTTTGTGTTCTTGATTTAAAAAGTCTGAGTGATTTCTATTGTGCTTTCTCGAGTCCAGTGAGGTGAAAACTATTGGGTCTAAAGTATTATAGCAAAAAAAAAAAAAAAAGGGGGGGGGCATGCAAGCCACAGGTTTGTAAGAAGGAGAATTGCAGCTGAGTGGTGAAACTGTGTTTTTTTTTTAATGCTGTCTTTATTCTGTAGATATTTCCTTTCTTTCCTTTGAAAGCAGAGCCTTCTGTCCCATGGCAGCCCTCAGAGGGAACAGGGATTTCTGGCACTGGTGTGTGGCAGTCTGGGTTAGGTCACCAGCAATCCCTGACTTTCTCTGCTCTTGTGGCTTTAGGAAACTCCTGCTGTTTTCCATAGGGAAGGGCACAGAAGCACTGAGCAGTGAAGGAGGGGAAAATGGTGATGGGCAGTGGTTTCCCCCTTCCCTCAGTTTTTCTTTGGATATCATGGCAATTGTTTCTGATGCCTGCAGGGAGACCAGTTACAGCTGATAATCCAGATATTCAGGTTTTCATTAAGAAAGCAAACACAAGAAATGAAAACATTATTTTTTAACAGTTCATATGATTTTGGTTTGACTTTCAGAAGACAACGCTTTTCCCTAAGCCAAGTACTTTCTATTTTATCGCAAAGTCCTACAGCAACCAAGAGCCAAAGCTGGGCCTCCAACGTGGAACACACAGAGACAAAAAGCATCAGGTGACTTAAACATCACCTCTGGCTCAACCTGTAATTTGTAGAGTTGTGGTCAAACTCCACCTCGTTCCATCTCATGTAGTTACAATGCAAAATCCCTGCAGGGTCAATGACTATAACTGTGAGCACATCTTTCTTTGTGCTGTCTTTGAGATCAGGGGAGAGTTTCAGCACAGAATTTATTTAGAGAATGAGCAGTTTACTGTCCAAACATTGGTGCCTAAAAAAGCTGTGAGTCTGCTACTTATCTTACTTGCATCATCTGTGCTGTGGATTTACTCAGAGCAATTACAGGCTTTTCTTCCCTTTATAGAAGTTTCTGATCCCCCTGTAGCAATTTGCAGAGTCACAAAATGATGGYTCATAAGAGCTGAATTATCAATGAGTGCTAAAGTGTTGCTATCTTAAATCTCTCATGTATATTTTAATTCCAGAATATGGAAAAGTCTGGGCAAGGTGCTAACAAAAAGCTGAAAATGACCATTAAATTTATGTATGAGAAGCTACAGCAACAGTAGTTCCCTTCAGCACATGGGCAGGAGACCACAGATTGCAGAGGAAAAAAACAGAATTGGATTACATTTTATGTTAGGGTTTCACTTCATCTTCAAAAAAAATGATTACTGCTCAGGTCTGTGTCCTTGGCTCAGGGATATTTTTGTCACATGTTTGTTGTTTTGCATTATTATCCATCGTCATTGAATGTGAAACTTTTAGACAGCTCTATAGACGTGGTGGTGAGGAGTTACTGAAGTTCTGGAGAAAACAGTGACCACAGATACAGCCAAGATCACATTGGAATGAGACTATTCCTCTAAGAGAGGGGTTCTATACTTGTTAAGTCTCCTACAAGACTTCTTACTCAGAGCTGACATAATTTATTCTCTTGATTATAGGTTTAGACAAAAAATTGTTTTAGAATAGAGAACCCAGTCTGATCACAGACACTCAACAAGAGGAGCATGAGGTRAAGTTTCAATATAGAAAAGCTTGAAGGAAACTCACAGGCTCTGTCTCTCTCTAGAGACTGGTTTTCCTGCTGCACACTTTGAGATGCAGCTAGTCTGGCTGCTCCCAACCTCTTCCAAAGGAATAGGAATAACTCAGGGTCTCTCCTCTTCTCTTCCAATTTGTCATTTAGAGAGACTCCTGGCGGGTAATTCAAGGTCTGTGTGCAAATTAAGGGATACTTGAACACACATATTTGTGCCTAACCAACTCCTGCTTGAGGAGTATATTAGAGATAAGCTCTGAGGGATGTAATTTCTGCACATACCATCTCCCCATTTCTGGCTGCAGCTGGGAGAATGGAACCCTGAGAGTGCTACATAGAATTCTTGGCTTCTCATATGGTGTGGGACAGCTTGAAAAAACTGTATGGTAATCAGGGTWCCCCTCTTCTTTGGTAGCCTGCTTCTGACTTTCTTTGAAATTGCAGATGCAAAGGAACACGGGCACAGCTACCCACTGAGAAATGTTTAGGACACACAATCGTGAAACTGAGGCAGGAAATATCGACTAGGTAAGGCACCTAAATTTAAAATTCCTCCTTTATTCTGTGACTACTGGTCTGAAATCCTGCGAGATAAGGCAGAGAGGATCATTGCTTGAGGCCTGGGTGTGCAGAGAAATTGACAAAAGAAAACTTGGAAAAGTGTACTAAAATAAGCAKTCATTCGGAGCAGAACTTATTTCCTGCTTTTCTTTCAATTTATCTGCATCTCAGGGTTTAGAAGGAAGTCATGTGAGCTTGTGAGCTGCAGGGACAGAGACAGTGGAGAACGTGTGCATCAGTGCAGAGTGCTGCTGGAGCCCTGGCAGAGCGAGAGGGAGGCAGAGGGAGCCTGAGAGAGGAAGGCGAAGCGGTGGGAGCTGGAACAGCAGCAGCAGCCGCTGCTCCACGGTGCAGCTCATGCCCGGAGCCGGCTCTGCTCCGAGGGAGCGGGTGCCTCGCATCCAAAAGTCCTGGGTGGTCAGTGGCACTGCCAGGAGCCAAGCACAGCTGCTCGATTCTTTTCTTTTCCTGCAAAGAGCACCTGTTTGAGGACTCCGCTTCTTTTCCTGCACTGAAAGAGGTATTTTTTTTTTTTTTTKTTWTTAATGTGTATTTTCTTTGAAAGTAGATGTGGGATCAGGCAAAAATAACTCGGGGCAGGATGTTCAAGCAGGTGTGCAGAGAGGTGGTGGGTTTCTCTGTCTCCTTCCCCTTCATAGCAGGGCTTAGGAAATGAGGAGCCCCTGTTAGGATACAGTTTGACTTAAAATGTGGAAGATGGGAAAGACAGGGTTAAAGTGTGGGGGTGGATCTGAGCTGTTCCCGTCTGCTTTGCTTCACAATGCAACCTTTGAAAGTGGAGGAAAACTTTCCTTGTGCACTTGGASCAGCAGCGTTACATAAAGCAGGATGTAAAACTTGCAATTGTTTAACATGAACGTGGTTTGCTTAAATCTCCGCTTGGCAAATTTCAATTCCCACCACAGCTGAGCTCCCCTTAACACATACAAGTTCCGGAGGTCTGAGTGTGCCCTGTGAGAATACTTSTGTTCCTTTCTGTCTCTTTCCAGCATTCCTGCCTCCTCTCCTCCAGGTACCCCTCCTGCCCGTGGGGATCGTCCCCCTATGGATGTCCCCGTACAGATTTTCCGTGAGGAGCCGGACTCCACGTGTTCCCCACGGCCCTGCCGCCCCCCCAGCACCAGCAGCAGCTGGACCGCGGGCTGGGCAGACTATGACAGCAACGCCACCGGGGCCTTTGGGGACAGCCAGCACAACCACACCAGCATCTCCCCCGCCATCCCCATCATCATCACCGCTGTCTACTCCGCGGTCTTCGTTGTTGGCTTGGTGGGAAACTCCCTGGTGATGTTTGTCATCATAAGGTAAGGGGTTTGGGGTTCTGCTCGGTGGAGGTGCCACAGACCGTCCCTCAGTGTGGCAGGGTGGGGCTGTGGGTGGCTCATGGAACCTCTGCCATGAGGAACTGGAAAAAAGCAGCTGAAATGACCCAAAGCTTGTCAATCACAGTGGTTCGTCTGACTCGTGTTAGAGACAGAAGGAACTGGTTAAATGTGATAAATCCTTCAGCCTGAGGGGGAAGCGCTCTGTGCCTTGAGCTGCGTTCTTCGGCTGCCCTCTAGGGATGAGACGCTGCTGCCATCCGAGGGAAAAAGCTCCGGTGAGAGAGAGAAACTTTTAYGAGGCAGCTTTTTATTTCACCTGTGAGGAGGGCCCGAAGGACAGCTTATGTGTCCAGTCATGTGGACACTGATGCATCGCTGCCTTGGTACCTAATGGTTTGTTTAACAAGGAGGGAAAGCCAGGGAATGATAAAGATGGGAGGAAAGGCTTAATGTAAAGCAAGGGATGCTTTTTTTCCCCTCTGTTTAGCAGTGTTTAACTCGAGTTGTTTGTGTTAGACTGAAGAAAGCAGAGAAGGCACTGAAATATCTTTTCCATTGTTTTTCAGGAAAGAGGAGAAAGCTCTGTGCCTGTGTTAGTGAGTGTTTCAAACTAAACCACTCAGTGAAATGCACTGACAYGTGTGCTTGCACTTCTGCTTGTGTATTGGTGCATATTTTAGCTTCCTCTCTCTTTTTGTCCTKTTCATTTGCAATCTGTAGGCAGTGCAGCTCAACAGGGTGATAATGAGCAGTCCAGGGGACTGAAATAATGCAACTTTTTGGACTCTTTCTCCAGAGCCCATTTGAATTCTCATACAATTTCTGGAAAATAAACCCCTCCAAAACTGTGGAGTATTCATTGCTCCAATGAAATCAGCTTATACATGGGAAAAATGGAGGTAGTGGAAGGGATTCATGTTAGTAAAGCACACCTGATAAGGGTCAGGCAATTGCAGGATGATACAGCAACTGCCAGACTTGTTAAAGGAGGAAGTTATGAGAAGCACTGAAGTTGTTGACAAGGAACTTCAAAAAGATGAGTTAYAATCAGGTAAATACTGTTGAATAAGAAAAATAAAATTYCCTTTAATGCTCAGTGCAATGAAGRAAGATACCTGTGGTCATTTTAGTAAAAAGTGGTTGGCTCCAGTTTTGTGCTGYTCTGAATTTTTATACCCCTGCATACTCATTTGCCCTTCATTCAGGGTAGAGATTTAATTTTCTTTTGTATTTCTCCTGCAAGAAAAGAGACTCCATACTTGAAAGTCATGCAGCTGCAAAGGCAGAGATTTTCTAAGCCATCAGTCAATAACAAATATAGTTGATTAACTGGCCTGGTCAGTGGAAATAAATCCAAATTTAGCCCTAGAAGTTAGCAGGTATGGATTATACTGGTGCATGTGTATTTGCTTTTTTCTCTCCTTCTGTTACCCTCCTAAGACTGTTTTTGTGAGACTTTAGATAACTAAAGTCACTTTCCTACTAGTCCCTACATTAGCCTTTGCTTGAATTTTCTCTTGGTCCATCTCTCAATTACATTATAAAAAATAAATAAATATGACAGAACACCTGTTGGTATTTTTCTTTTTCTTTTTTTTTCTTTTTTCAGTATCCTTCTCTTCTAGGTTTTCTCTGTGGCAAATATTTTAACCACTGTTAGAATCAAGTACAGGTATGCACAAGCGAACAGTTTCAAACATTTCTGAGGATTTTGAGATACTTCAAATGTTCATACAAGAGGTTTATTTTCTTCATTTTTGTACTAACCTCTCATCTCTCTCCATTTTTTCCTCACATRCATTCTTTCCATGGTTGTGTCTCAGGATGGATTTTAATGACCCATGAAGGATGTAATCTGCAGTGAGGAAAACCAAGGTCTAGGGGAAGTTTGTGACAGGTGGGAGAGGCAGATCCTGTCCTCAGCCATCCCACAATATCTCTCTTCCAGCTGCCGCAGCCTTTAAGTGGGATGGGGACATACTGTGGCTCTTCTTTACCCTCCAGCTGAGCACAGGCTTTGTCTGAGGCCCTTTGCTGCCTTTTCTCAACTCTGCATTCCAGATCTGTCCTCATCCTCCTAACCCCTTTTGGACAGGCAGGCAAAGCAGGCATGAGTCCTTCTCTCTTTGCTCATTTAAACATCGTCTAATATTAGAATGGTTCAGTTAGAAGTATTACAATGATCATCTAGTCCTACAATGATCATCTAGTCCAACGGCCTGACACTGAGTCACCTTCTGGGTGACAAAAAAAGACCCTTTGTGTTGTGAAGGAATCAAAATGTTGAAGTTACAATGCTGTGGAAGACTCAGGAGACTCCAGAGTGTTGAGATGCCTCAGGCTCAAATTGAGCCACAGCCCACGGCGTAGGCAGGCCTTGGCCAATTCCTTACTTTAATAGGACTGGTTTTGCTACTTCTGCACAAGGGCTGCTAAAGAAACTGATGGAGTCCAGCGAGTCAGCATTGCAGCATCTTGTGCCTCAAGTGCTGGGTGAACTAAATCTCTTACAGTTCTGGTGGGGTGCTGAGTTTCTGCTGAGAGGGAAAACTCTCTCAGAGTTTCTTAGAGGGAAAATAACGGGAGAATGTCACTTTGATCACTTGTTAAAAGCTCCTGAAAGAAAAGTGGCTGAGTTTGATATGGCTCCTCCAGTGAGGAGAGATTTGTGTTGAAGCCTGATTGGGAACACTATATTAGCTCAATGTTGACAGAATGACCTCTTAAACCATTTATCAGGAGACCTGGATCCTTCTTGTGGTTTTGCTATCAGCCTTCAACACCTTTTCCTGTCCTGACAAGGTCGCTTCATGTTTTCCTCATTTGTAAAATGGAGATGCTGACATTCACTGTCTTTAAACACACAGCAACACTTAGATTTCACAGCCAARGTCTAATCACTAAAGCTTGTAACAGAGCAAGACCAGGCCTATGGTAAACACCCTGGGCTGCTCAGACACACACAAAATGGTCCTTTTTAACATGCAGAAAAAGCTCTGTGTGGAGTATGCAGAGTGGGCTGGCGCTCTGTTCCTGCCCTTGGCAGTGTGGGGGGTTTGTAGGAGCTGTCCCCGTGTTTGGATGAGCTCTGCAGCTCCTGTGCCATCCCCAGGGCTCATCACTGCCACCAGCTCCCACACAGCTGGTRGGAGGACAGTGCCTCAGCCATGGCACGTGGCACGGCACATTCTCCTGGGGCTGCTGCTTGTCCTGGGGAGAGAGGGACAGAGAAAGAGGGCACCACGTTGCCTCTTGCACSGGTGGGAAATACAGGCACCGTGTGGGAAGCACAGTCCTCCCCTGTGGAGGAGGAAGGGAACCATGAAATGGGTTTRCAGACACCAGGTAAAGTCATCTGAGCTCACCTGAGGAAAGTCCCGCWGATGGGTGGTTCTTGGCATGACCAGAACTTACTTCAACTCAAACATTTTCTTTTGAGATTAGCTTTTCCTCTGAGGTGCTAGAAGATATTTCTGAAGGCAAAATAATTGGCTGAAGGTGATTTAAAAAAAACCCCAAACTTGTCCTTGGAAGCAAAAAGGTTTTTTTGACCATTCCCCTTCCTTCATGACCTTTTTTTTCCCTCTAAAATTTAGTGCTAGCTTTAAACAAAATGGTACTTTATTGTGACAGATGGAGGAAAGAATAATTCTCCTGACTAAAGCTACAGTTTTAACTATGGATTTGCACTTATCAAAACCATAAACATAGTCTTGTAAAACTTTGGGATATGCTGTCTCTTACCCACTCCAGATGCAMTTTTTCTGTGTTTTTATTTTACCTTCATTGTTCCTGAAGTAATTTACTGAGACCGACTGATATCAATGGGATCCTAAACACCCAATCCTTATTCATTTTAAAATAATCTTTCAAGCTTCCAGTGAACTGAATAATTTTCAACATTCAAAAATTTTTAAGAAGAGATTCTGTCACAGATATGTAGTTTGATTCCTAAGGGAAAAGAGAAACCTTATAATCCTCTGCTTARTCTAATGTTGCAGAAAAAATTAATCACTAATACATTTGTGCTCTTATATTCATTGAACTGAATGGCATCTTACATAACAGGAAGAGTGTATTAAGAAATACACACAAAGTGAACTCCTTTCCAGATTGTTTTTATAATTTCATCATTCATTCCAAATAAGAATGAAAGTATTTTTTTTAAAGTATGCAATAATGAATACTATTCAGTACATCGGTTTAAATTAATAGTAGATTTTGATAACACCAAAAATTACTTGTTAATTTGCTTTCAGTCATTGTTCTAATTTTATTAAATTATATTTGGAAAGAATATTGTTCTGAAATGAAAAATTAGACTCCAGAAGAGTTGACCTAACTGAATTACCTGTTCTCTATTGCTGGCAGTTTGTATGATTTCATTCTTTTATGAAATCAAGGGTTTGGCTGCTAAAGGCAAAGGCTGAACTGTGCTATATTTTGTGAACTTTATGACTTTTAACCTTTTTCTTGCTAATCAAAAATCTGRCACCTTACTATTACCAGTAGAGAGGCATCAAATGGATTGATAACAATTCATCACAGATTTCAAGGAGCGTTTAGCCTTACCTTGCTGAATKGAGGTAATTTTGACAAGTTTTGCAGCATTAGTTCAAACCTGACATAATTTCCATCACAACTTTGAAGACTGATCATTAGCAAAAGGTTTTACAGATGGCACAAGGAGCRAGGCAACTGGAAGCACGAAAGAGGACAGCCTTGTAAAAGAGTATAATTTGGCAAGTACAGATCATTTACACAAAATGTTAATACTTCTAATACTTTTAAATCCTGCTAGAAAGTGACTAAGTGAGACCTGGGATTTATAACTGACAAGAAACCCAACTCATGGTCATGCTGTGATAAGAAGAACTGATACTGAAAATAGGCAGGGAGAGCAGAGGAAAGGCTTGAAAGGAATATTTACTACAGACAGTATTAAAGAGAGGCTGTAGCTTATAGTGAGTAATGTGTTTGGCTTCTGAAAAGTAATTTGGTATCCATCCAGACATTTCCGCTGGGCTAACAGCCAGGTAATCATTTAGTTCAGAGAAAGGCATAACTGGAATCAGTGTCTGGAAGCAAGATGAATTACAGAGAACATTTTTGAACTTGCAGAAAGTGAAAACTTACAAGAACTTTCCAGTCTGGCTGCTGCCAAAGCAGAAAGCTTGAGTTAACTTGCCTATTGTCAGATGGGAAAGTCACAGGAAGCTCATGATCCTGGATGAAGTGTGGGGAGTGTGCACAGTTCCAAGATGATGTTGGGGAGGGCAGACTGGCTAAGCCCTTCTGGTGAGGAGGATGAAATAAGGAAGAGTGATGATCCTTCATTTAGTTTTTTTTTTCTGAGAGAGGATTTTGAATTTGGTGAAACAGTGTTGCGAAAGGAAGTTCATAGCTGGGTGATTTGGATTGCCTGGGATAAGGGAAGATAATCCTGTCTTGCTCACTCTCACTGTCTGTTCAAAGTGTGATTAATTTGTCCCTTAAGTTAAATTCTCTGCAGCAAATGGGTCCCCAAGGAGAGTTTTGGTTCCAGTTACATCCAGAAAAACTTTGATAAAGTTTACTTCCAGGAAGTATACTCCATGTCTCCATTTTGGTCCTCCCACCTCTAAATATTTGATAATTCTTGCAAASTGTGGAATATGTGCTCTTCTCCTTAAGGAAGACTTTGTACTTTGTTTATTGTTATTTTCTTTTATGAATTTAGAGAGATGTGAGGAAAAGGCAGTAGGAATATGATTTTGTCTACAGGCAGGCATGAATGAACAAACTGGATTAGCTGTGGGGAAGGAGTGTGYACTGGTACAATGAAGATATTGGAASAGGGATGTCTGGCATTCCACAAAATGTAAAAAAAAAATGTGTAAATTAAGAATATGTAAAGGTGCACAGCACTTTTTAAAAAGAAGTACACAAAAATGAAATTGATTTAAGATATTGGTTTAAATTAATACCAGATTTTGATAACATCAAAAGATTACTCGATAGTTTGCTTTAAATTGACATGGTTCTATTGGGAAATTGGCATGCAAGGCTGTGAATTATCTTTGAAATATTTATTTCTCCCAAAGCCAGAGTGTTCAGCTTATTAGACTCACCTTCTAATCCCCATGGAAGTGAAAATTAATTTTAGGCAGTTTGCTATTTTCAGTATTGTCTATAAAATCTCTGTGTTCCCTGCATGAGTATGAGAACACAATTTTCTTCAGCATACAAATTTCTGCAAATAGATGGYAAGAAAGTGAGCAGAACCTTCCTGTTTTCTCAGTTTCTTGCATCAATCTTATATCAATCTTGTAACACGCAGCTGCTCATCTCTCCTCCAAAATTCAGCAATGCATCAAGAGTGAATATCTAGATTCCCAAACTTAGCTGTGCTTCACATGGAACACAGARGATTTTATATTTGCTAAATACACAAACCACTGCATTGTTGGTAGTCTGCTGTGGCTACTGTTGGGCAACTGGCCAAAGCCTCCTTGAGCAGTGACAGATGAGAAGCTGTGGAAGGGAGTGGTTTCTGAGCTTTTTCCTTGTTTCTGTCCTGCAGAAGCATCCAGGGGAAGCAAACATTCCATAACATTTGTCTGCTTCCAACCAACTTCTGCAAATGCAGTTACCTACAGAGATCAGAACCTCTTCAAGGAATAACAAGGAAAGTAAGACCCCGAGAAATCTTTCCCTGGAGCTTTCATGTCTGTTTCCTTGAGCAATGAGATTTGTTCTCTTTGCCAGTCAATCTCTGTCCTATTCAATCCCCTCTCCCATAAACCCATGGGAAACACTTTTTTAAGGGAACTCATGTCCTTTATTCAAAAAAAAAAAAAAAAAAAAAAAAAAAAAAAAAAAAAGAAATTTCTTCCAAGAGAAAAGAACAATGGGAAAGATGGATGCTATAAGAGACAGAGATTCAATATTCAGTAGAGCAATGTACTTGTGACAAGTGAGAAGGATTAGGGTGGTCTGTGAACATTCTGGGAACTCCCCACAGCGTGACTGGTCCCTGGGAAACATCTGCAACAGCATGAAGTTTTTCAAGAGACAGAATAAGTAGCTTGGCAAAGTCAGTGTTCATCTCTACTTACCAAGAGAGGGAAAAAAAATATCAGGTACATAGTCTAAGCTAATTGTCCAGGCCCTTTAATTTTACTATTAGACATAATGGTTTTAGATAAAGTATGGATTTTCTGAAATTCTGCATTCTCTCTGATTCATTTTAAGCCACAGTGAATCACAGCACCTTGACTTGTGAGCTCTCCTACCAAAGTTACGGAAGCAAAAATTTCAGGTTTTTTTTCTCTACGGTTTTGTGGTTTCTTCCAAGAGAGGCTGTTGAGCTCACATAAAAATATTAAAAGCCTTTATCGTAGAAGGAGAAAAATTAGCTCATTTTTGTTAAGTAGTGTGAATTTGTCTTCCCTTTGACCAGGATATATGTAGACTTGAACTAATTCACATCCTGGTTCTCCAGGTCAGGAAATAAAGCTTCCACRTCCAATCTAAATCTGCAAGATCTTCTTCAGTCTCACTTTAAGGCTAGTGCAGAGTAGTAGAGGTAGTGGAAGATTGTAAGGATTTTAATTATACCTTTTGACATTCACATAGATTATGCCCCCATGAGGGGAGAAAAAAAGACAAGATCATGCTTTTCTTTTTTAAGCWGCTTTAAAAAAAGTATCTTTGGATGCTTATTAGTAAAGAAAATTCCACTTAAGAATATAATTTTGTAGACAACAATTTTTTGTCAGGTCCTAAAAGATTTGATATTTAAGACAGGCAACCTTTAAATATRTGCAACAACGTTTTCCTTTAAATAAAGTATTATATGAGGTCCTCTCTACTGTTAAATTCTGGCTGTTCAAAACGTGATAATGTCACAGAACCCAATACAAACACAAAAACCTCAGCATATTCATTTTTACTTTCTTTAAATGACCTTAGACTTCATTTCATATTGGCATAAGACTTTTATATTGGATTATGAATATCCAAGGGATAGCTGAGCCATCCTTTTGACATGGTGTGGATTTGGAATAGATCCTCCTTGATTTTTTTTTTTTCCTTCCTGTTCTGATGCAGTTTCTTACTGAGTGTACTTGGAATATAGCCCTGAGATTTAGAGCTTTCCTGACTAAGCTTTTCAGCTGCTTGATCTCCATATACCTCATTCAGAGGAACCTAGTGGAACAGAGCCTGCATCCTGCTGATAGGTGTTTTTGCAATTTGCTTTAGATGTGCTTTAGCTTTCATTTTCATTCACTTACCCAGCTATCTGTGAAAAATCTGTTTGCTATTCCTCATTGTATTTTATGCTTTTGTGCCTTCCCTCTGCAGCTAGAGAAAGTTGTAGTATATTTGTTAGTTTTGCTCCCTYCCYYATCCCTCATTTCACACTGCAGRGAACACTTCARCACTTCATCCTATTACAGTTACATGAAAAAAGTTTGACCAGAGACTCTTTCTTACCTTTTATCAGCTTTTCTAATGTTATGGTGTACTTTAAAATCACACTCCTTTCCTCTGTTTGAGATAACAACTTTAGGGAGCTCAACTAGCAGATTTTTTCCTGAAAGCATGCCAGATCCTWAGTAACATGCTTCCCTCCTCTGTTACCACAATTTCATTGATAGCATAGGCTGGAGGTGTGGTTTCTTCTTATTGTCTGAAAAGCTGGTGCAAATTGTATTCTACTTCAGAGGGGAAAAAAACAGTAATGATGAGTCGACTGAGAAACGGGTGAAAATTTCTATGGGTCAGTCTAAAGTCAGTCTCAAAGAGGTTTCTGTTTTTGGAAAGTGAACTATGCCTAAATTGTAATAGTTTYGAGAATTTTACTTTTGAGATGTAAGTAGACATAATTTGAAACTTGTTCCTTAAAATTTTCGTCATATACCCATCAACAAACCCCATCCTAATGAAGGTGTTGTGTTTCATTCTGAGTATTTTTCCTGCAGTTTTGATATATCTTCCAGCTGTTTAATCTACAGAGGCTTGATGTCAGCTTATATCTTAACAAGCAATCTTGAGATCCACCAGCTTAAATGATCAGAGTTTTTTCTGCCACTTGAAATGAGATTCTAGCACCTGGTTTGAAAGAGGGATTTTCTATTCCTCTGTATTTTTAGAAAAGTTGCCATTCTGACATTCATAAATCCCAGTATTTAACCAACCATTTTCTAGACACGGGATTTCCCAAGAGCAGCTTATACAGCCATGGTTTATAAAAATTATAATAGTCTTTGAAACTCGTATCTCAGACACTAAGAAAATGTTTGTCATTAATTGCCACTGGGCCATCTGTGTTGTAATTAKGTCCAGGTTTCCCTTATCTGTCCTGCTAAACTAATTAAAGCAGCTAGAAGTATTTTTAACTTAAATGAATTTGGGTATTAAATCAAGATTTTTAGTTTTGCAGAGGAAGATGAGGTTCCTTACACAATCACCATTTTAGCCTTGTTCAAATGAATGGAGAATGTGGTGGAAAAAACCCCAAACCAGGCAAAATGTTTCCATCTATATTTTAGTGCAATAGAATGAGTTGTAGRAAAGCAGGCAAATCCCTCATGTTGTGGTCTCTCTCAGGGTGCACTTCAAAGGGTCTGACAGCAASAGCAGTCACTCCATTACTTTATCTGGACTTTTGATTAAGTCCGTATCTTCAGAAGCATGTAGGCATTTAATAATTTTTAGGTGTTTAATTAAAAACATTCAAAGGAGTTTGGATGATTGAGTCCAGATTCTCAAAGGCATTTCTGAATTTTATGAACTTTCAAATGAATGTATGATTTAATCTATACTGCCTAATGACTTTAAAGGCCAATACCACATTTATACAGAGGCCAATGTTTCCAGGCAAAAAATAATCAAGCTYTTTATATATTACTCTGTATTTCTTCCTACCTGYGARTACTAAGACATCCTTCCTGTTGGAKCAAAAGGAATGGTAAAACTRATTTTCTTTTATGCRCATGTGTTGCATAGTCAAAAAAATCAGATTTGCTCAATTTATGTGCAGAACATAAGCACTGCATACACAGAGAGCATGCTTTATATGGCAGCTTCGAAATTTTGGATTTTGAAGATGCTTAAAAAATTAGCCCAACTCTGCAGCAGCTCTTTCCTATTCTTCCTTTGGAAGGCTAGGRAGGAAGAAAAGGGAAAGGGGTACTGGGAAAACATGGTATATGTGGTTGTAATGGCACACACATAAAAGATCAAATTAAGGGAGCAAGGAATGGGAAATGTGAGATATAAAGACCTTCAGATATTTGCCTTTTCAAAGCTAATAAAACTTTCTCAGATATTTTTCCCCAGTTTTATGATTTTCTGAAAGGAAAAAAGGTCACACTCATTCTTCTGTATTTTGAAAGTAAACTTTCCCTATCCAAACCCTTGGTGAAGTTTTTAAAAATCTACAGAAATAATGTTTCAGAAGAACGAATAATTGTGTCACCTCTGCATATCAAAGGTAATTTCATCTGATGTTCCTGTGTTGAGTCTAGTAACTTGTATTTGACTGAAGCAGACCCTTAGCAAAGCAGCAGATCTCGATTTGAAGTCATCAACAGATGGAAAAATTACCCCTTTCTTTTTCCCAGTAATAAACACCTTGGTTGTTAGGAAAAAGCTGTCGCTGTTTCTAAGCTGAGTTTGTCTGTCTTAAGAGTTTTATGTATTTGCTTCTTCTTATGCTTTTCTTCGTACTCTGAAAAAAAAGTCTTTGGTACCTGCTATTTTCTCTCTGTGAAGGCCTTCAGGCACTGTAATCAAATCATTTCTTGGTGTTCTTTTTGACAGACTAAATGTGCTGACATCTTTAAGGATGTCACAGAAAGATTTCTCTCCAGTCCCTTCACTTGTTTTTTGGTGCTTTTTATGTAACCATTCCAACTTTCCGTAGTCTTTTTTTTTTTTTTTTCAATATGATCAAGACAGGAATTCCAAATATCATCAGTGATGTCCATAGAAGTAAAATCATCTTTCAACTATTCTATGTCATTTAATGGAAATTAGTCCATTTTAGCAGACATTTTGAGTGTTTAGTGAATTATTGTGATACACTTGGAGATAATTTTTTTTTTTTTTAACCAGGAGGAAAACTTGTCTATCTTTATCTTATATTTGATTTTTCTTGCCATAAGAGCTCATCATTGTGTTTCAACAGTGTCCTAAGGGACAGGACAGACTGCCTCCTCTGCTGGAGGGTGTGTTGAGGAGATTGATCTAGTGGRGAGCAGAAACTCAGCTCTGACTGATGGTATGTGGCTGAGAAGGACTTACTCTCTCTTCCCTTGCAGATTTTTCCCTCTGCTTCAAACTACCACTTGRCTTTATTTCCTCAATAAGTCTTTAATTTGAGTATTTTAGAAAAACCAATGCTATTTTTAACATTTCATATTGGTCATAATGTGAAAATTCTGCCCATATTTTATTTAATAGCAAATTTACATATTGGGAACATTTTGACAGCATGGTTCAATTTCTTTTTAAGATTTTTTTTATTCTACACATCAAAGTTTTAAAGGCAAATAGACACATCTCCCTATGTGTTCATTGACTGAACTGTTTGAATCTTATATTTCTGCTGTAAATTATTAGTGACATACAGCAAAATGTAGCCACCTGTGTTTCTGTGTGTGTTATGTGTGCACCTTCTAGTTTGGACACACACTCAAAATACGAGGTTGAAGCAGTTTTGAGAAAAAAAAATCTTATTAAATCCAATGATAAATTAAAAGCAGTTAATAAACACAAGTATTTGAGGGGAAGCATTCCAGAAAGGAGTGTTAGGTATATTCCCATGTTAGCAGGCTCTTTGTCATCCCTTGTGTCCATCACAGACACAGAGGCAGTCCGCCACAGGCTGTCTCACTGGGGCCAAACAAAAAAGGGTGTCATCTCAAAAACCAGATCCTATTTTTCTGTGTAGGCTGAGACTCCTACCAGCTGGACAAAACAAGGGCTAACTTTTGATGAAAATAAGGGATGCAGAAAAAAATGCTGCTATGACAATTTTTTTGCCTACTGTGGTATCTTACTTAATAGTCATCTTTTACATCATCAGTCATAAAAGAGAGGATTGGAAAAAGCTGATGATAAGAAAGGAGAAAAAATTGGTAAGRAATTAACAAGGAAGGGAAATGACTRAAACTTGTATCAGCTGTGTTGTAGTGAGTCCAAGGAAGGCAAACTATCATATAGAAAGCAACCTAGCCCAGCAGACACAGCAACTGGAATCTTAATGGAGAATGGGATAACTCTTTCTTCCACAAAGCAAACCCAGAAACCTCACAGTCACTGACAGACAGCTATAAGAACAGGAAACGAAAAGCATTTTGATCACTTCCAAGTTTAACAATGATATTTTCTTGCAGAGGACTTGAGAATATAGAATTGAATTCAGCATTTGTCTGATTTAATTAAATGCATTTATACACTTGTTTTTCCTGTGGTAAGTAGCTTTAACTGCTAACGTAAGTGCTGAGAGACTGAATAAAGTGTGTTCATTTTTATCCCAAGGGTCTTGCGTTTGTGTACATTTCTATCATGGATGAGAGAGAAGACATAAAAAGCCTGACTATGTCAAAGCCTGACTGATAAACTGCTGCATATCTGAATGGGCATAATAGTATTTTGTAATAATGAAACCTCCTTTTTTTGTTCTGCAGGTACACAAAGATGAAGACAGCCACCAACATCTACATCTTCAACCTGGCCATGGCAGACGCGCTCGTTACCACAACCATGCCCTTCCAAAGCACCGAGTACCTGATGAACTCCTGGCCCTTCGGTGATGTGCTGTGCAAAATTGTGATTTCTATTGACTATTACAACATGTTCACCAGCATTTTCACGCTGACCATGATGAGTGTTGATCGATACATYGCCGTGTGTCACCCTGTGAAGGCTCTGGACTTCCGTACTCCTCTCAAAGCAAAGATAATCAACATCTGTATCTGGCTGCTGTCCTCATCCGTCGGAATATCAGCAATTGTTCTYGGAGGCACCAAAGTCAGGGAAGGTGAGTGTGAGCATTCAAAATTCAGTCTTTTTTTTCTCAGCTGACAATAGAACACAGGTTCAAATATTGATCAAACCTTATGTATTCCTTCTTCAAAAGCATATCTGAATTCTTGACATTTTGAAGTATGTTGTGGAACATCACAGTACAATGTGTAAATCATCTAAGTTCAGATGCCTTGGCCAAATGAAAGAACAAAATGCACTTTGGAGCACTGTCTGTGCTAGAATGTGGCCATCAAAAACTACTAGCTGACAGCAGGGGAAAATTATCAGGATTTATCACAGTGGACAAATCTAGGGTCAATTTAGGCTGAAATTTGAAATGCGGGCTTAAGGTTCTTTTTGTTCGTGGTGTGAGAGTAATTCTGACAAAATCCCAAGATCAGAAACTAGAATTCTTGGGAATTTATTATCATGAGTCATTTCACAGAACTATAAGGCATGGTGAAGAAAGGAAAAGTCAGTAACTGAAGAGAGAAAACTGAGATAAATCATACATGACAGTATCTCAAGATGTTGTTTTAAAAAAGATGTGAATGTAAATGGAAACCTGGAAAAGCAGAGAATAAAGATTGGTAGAGGAAATGGAAATTCAGGCCCTGGCAGGGAAACAGCTACAAGAACACAAAGTCAATGAAAACTGTAGGCAGACCCTGTGTAGGCTTTGCTTGAAATTTATATTCCATGCAGGATTGTGGATTTAACCCCTATAGCTCCTGAGTCATTACCCTGCTGTGGGGTTAATCCGATTTTGAGATCTTCCTTGAGAAGGAAGGGGGAGAAGCATTTTCACACACATACCCATACCCATCCCCATCCCCACACCTACTTCATACCCACAGGCATGAGTGCAGTCCAGGGGCATCTTCAGTGTCCTCAAAAGGCTGGAGGCTTCTAATGATGTCCTTGGGTTGGGATCATCCCATTAATGGATGGCTTGAATATATACACGTCATTTATTTGGTAGGAGTCTTGTTTGAGATGTAAACAACTTTTTGAAAAATTATTCGCCATTTCCTGCACTAACAACCTTTTCTATTTGGAATGGTTTCACTCTTCCCAAGACAAATGTTTATCTAAAGACACAGTTTTTTTCTGGTAGAGACAATAAATGCTGCATGTTAAGCTGTTTGACATAGATCAATGTGAGAAATCATTTTAGTAATGGCTGCTCAGTAAGGTCTGATAGATTTGGTTGAAGATATATAGATTTTGTTCTTGCTATTGGTCTTCTGTTATGTAGCTGACAGAAAAGTCCTCTGGAAACTCTTCTGCCAGCGCTTTGGGGGATCACGTGTCCTGCTCTGCAGTGCTGTAACTCTTCTCCCAGTAAAGTTTTGACAGGCTCTATAAAACAATGTCTAGCTGGGGAAACTTTAACTTCAGGCGTATTTGGGAAGAATCTCTTGCTGCGTATGAGATCTTTAAGGCCATGGGACATTGGCTCAGCCAGGTGTTTTGTGGAAGCGTGCTCAGCTAACAGAATTTTCCTGTCATTCACTGTCAGCAGCACATTCAGATCAAGGGCTTCTCTGAGGCCAGCAATGATTAAATGCCTTTTCCACGCCGTGTAGCAGGCAGCTCTTTATTCACTTATGAAACAGAAACCAGTAATATGGAACACAGCTGGGCCAAATGGTGCTGGAAATACTGGCAACTGCACATCAGCTGCTGCTGTTCCTCCCTGCTTGGCTGATCTAAGGTCTCTCCTGGGCATTTAGTGTCAATTACCTTGTCTGGTGTGTTCATGAGTTGTGCTGATAAAATGCTCAAGGGGAAAGGGGAGGATGCTCCCTTTGGAGCAGCTGGAGCTCAGGCCTGAAACTTTATGTTGTGTTGGTCAAAAACAGTTGTTGTTTATATGCTTCAGGGCCTCTGTTGGATTCACATTTGAGAAACAACTGAAATGGAAAGTAATTTTATTTTAAGTTCCTTCACCGTGCTCAGTTAATCCATTTTGTTATCGCAGTTCAGAGTCATTCCCAGGTGTGTCCTTTTGGATACATTTTCCCTGCAGAATAAATTTTACATCTGTGTAAATTTTCCTGCTCTGGCCTTAATGGAGCTTTCCTTGCTGAAGAATTGTTCAGCTACCAAAAAAAATAAAGGTATAAAATGAACTATTCATATTGCCAGTAGGGTATGAAAGGTATGAAAATGACACAATCAATATTGTTTATCTAATGTATATATTTTCTATGTGAAGATTAAGATTAATCTTAAAGGGTAGTTTATCAAACACATTATAAAATRTATTTATACCAAAATACCATATAGAATGCAGTGTTTTTTCTTAAATATATAAATATATTTGGAATATTTGGCRTTCAAAGTGGAAAACCATAGTATGAAATCTGAAGTTTATGACACTATACAAAGTTCTGCATCTTTTCAGGTAGTAAAAAAAAAAAAAAAAATTGGATTTTATTCTGTTCCACTTCTGAAGTTCCAGAAAATTATTATAGTATTGTGCATTATGACCAGAATTTCTAATGATTGTTTCCTAGTTGTAAAGTGGGAAAATGTAAATGGATTCCATAAAGTATTATGGTATGGCATTGCATATATCAAGTAATATGAATATGAATACAAATGAATTTAGAATAAGATTTTCCACAGAAAGTAAACTGCAATGAGATGTAAGAGAATAACTAAATTTGTTTTCATAATTTGGAWTTTTAAAATATTGCTGCCAGCAACAAATTATAGCAAAATATAACCAGGATGACCTAACAATTTTGATAAAAATGTGAAATTATGTCACTCGGTCTGAAGAGTCCATTTCCTCTGGGAGTGGGTTTCAATGATTTGCTGAATGTGGTCGGAGCAGCCACCCATGATCATACTTCATTTTTATCCCACACATCTGGAGGCAACTTTACTAGTTTAGGTAATACAGCTGCACCCTGACTTTAATGTTGCTGCAAAGCCATGACCTACCAAAAATAAAATAATAATTGACATGAAAACTTTGAAGATGATTTCTAGAATGAAATTAAGTAATAGCAAGTATGCTTATGAAAGCCTACATCACAAAGGATTTAGATAATTTCACTGAGTGTTGAGACCTGTCAAGTTATACTTGTGCTGTCATCTAAGTATCCTGCATCAGCCTTGAAAAATATGTCTTTTCAAGTTTCAGCTTTCACAATCATATATATTATTTAAAATAAAACCTCAAAATATTTAGCATTTTTAGCTGCAAACATTTCCCATGCTAATATTTCAGTATTCTCTATTGCCCCTTAACAGCTTTCTGATATCTAACTATGGAAATGCTGTATGATACCACAAGGATAACTTCTTCCCCTAATTGTTTTTCAAAACAAATTCTCTACAATATCTTTTTGATTTGTGAAGCATTTTTACAGCAAGGAAACATGGCCTGATTTTTTTTCTGGCTTGTCCTGACGGAGACAGATATGAAAAAGTGATGTGCAGGAGTATATTGAATCATTCTGCTTTTAGATCTGAATCAATGAAAGGCCATACCTAATAATTTATAGAGGAATGACAAATTCAGTAGGAAAAATGATAAAAAGACCATGGAACAATGCAGAACTTTACAGGATAAAATCTAAGCTATGATTCRGAGTGAAAAATCCTTGTGTTACCCTCTCTTCAGTAGAGTTGAACTGCTGATAGTAGTTGTAAATTTATCCCTTCTCTTCCCTTTTCATTTATCTTTTTACTTGTTTTTCCATATGTTTTACATGCTCCAATGAGGTCAGCAAATTATACCTGGGACATTTCACTCCTTAGCACCTTCTGTCAGATGAAATCCTTCTATAACATACATTCAGGTGGCAGCCTGTGGCTCTGAACCCTGGCTTGGGCAATGGGAAAGGGAGTGGGTGATCTCCGTGGCCCAGATCCTGCAGTCTCTGCAAAGGCTGCATTTTCAATGGTGTGATCTGCAAAAAAAGTAGCTTCCATCTGATTCCATGCACACATGAATTTTATTTGCTTCTATTTAACAGAAAAGAAGATGTTAGGAGTTTTTCTGAATGTAAGCATTTATGCGCATTCTGTTTGTACAATAAGAGGCACATGTGAAAAGATGATTACACAATTATCATCTACAGGCAAAATTTTCCTACTATCAAAACCTCCTTCAGCTTCTGCCATTCATGTTATCAAAAATCTTTCTCCTCCCACAGACCAAAACATATGTAGTTKGATTACAATGATGAGATTTCTACTTCACTGAACATGGTACTCAAACTGGTTTTAAATCTCAGTGCRATTCAAATGGAAACAACTTTGCAGATTCTGTTTTTGTGCTCTGCTTTTTTAGATCCTCCCATGGGAAAGAAATTTAATACAATATTTTGCATTTTAAAAAGCCCAAAACTCAGTAATTTCTAGAGRCGGCTGCATAAAAGCAATTTCAATGGTAACTGAAAGCTTCCTTGGAGTGATTTAAAGATAACTCAATTTATTAATATTGCACTACATGATAATCACTTTTCCTAGCTTATGCTATGATAATTATGTTGTTTAGAAAATCTAATAATAAAGCACTTTTCTTCTTTCTTCTTTCAATCCTAGACACAGCTAGCACTGAATGCTCTTTGCAGTTTCCAGACAGAGATTACGTCTGGTGGGACATCTTCATGAAAATCTGCGTCTTTGTCTTTGCGTTCGTTATTCCGGTTCTCATTATAATTGTTTGCTACACTCTGATGATCCTGCGCCTGAAAAGCGTGCGGCTTCTCTCAGGCTCTCGAGAGAAAGATCGAAACCTGCGTCGCATCACCAGGTTGGTTCTGGTGGTTGTGGCRGTTTTTATCATCTGCTGGACTCCCATTCACATTTTCGTGCTGGTTGAAGCCTTAGGGGACGTGTCCCACAGTACTGCTGCCATCTCCAGCTACTACTTCTGCATTGCTTTGGGCTACACCAACAGCAGCCTCAATCCAATCCTCTACGCGTTTTTGGATGAAAACTTCAAGAGATGCTTCAAGGACTTCTGCTTCCCCTTCAAGATGAGGATGGACAGGCARAGCACCAGCAGAGTCAGAAATACTGTGCAAGACCCAGCTTACATGAGGGAAGCAGGTGGGGCAAACAAACCTGTATGACTAGTCGTGGAAATGTCATCTTACTGTCCTCAAGAGAGAGAGGAGTCCAACGACCTGGGACTGACGCAGATTACTACTGCAGTTTGAACTCAACTCACCCAGAGAGACATTTCAGGAATATTTCAGAAATCCCAGCAGTTTGAACTAAATCAAATTTGTTATTGATAAACAAGAATATCCTGAAAACAAGCTCGAATGAAAAGGACCTGGCTGATGGTCAGGTTTTGGCACTGTGTTTGTTGTACTTGAGGCAGCACTAAAACACGCTTTTGCAGCACGAAGAGAYGGTGTTGCACCAGGAGACTCTGATAAGAAGAGTTCTGGCTCTTCTCTTTACAATACGTAACAGTATATTAAGCAACATTTGGTCATAAAACTGAGTTATACCAGAAACTTCTGCCCCAAGAGTGATTACTTCTAAAGGGTAGAGCTTGACAACTTGATCCTCTTTGACAGTGAAGAGTGYTAGGTTTCTCTGAACAATGCCAGAGCTATAATCAATATTGTCCTCAATTAATATATCTGTAACCCTTGTCTGTGCTGTGARAATCCAATTTAAGCATGATCTACCTGCATACCAAAGTGATTTYATTGTGTCTGTATATGGTAAAGCCTTTTGGCCTTCAAAAGTATTGGAAWATAAGGAGAATTGTTAGCACATGTTAAATCATCTGTGTGTAATGTTTTGTATGCGTAATTTTCCGAGGTGATTGTTTCTTTTTGAGTCTGAATAATTTAATATGCATTTTCAGAGTATATATTGARTAAGGGGCTAGAAAACTTCAAATGTTTCACTTGTCACAAAATTGATGCAAAGCCCTGTTACATTCATTATATGGAGGAAACTCTGGTCTATCTTGTTTTCCTGGACAATTTGTAAGCAGACTGGAATAAATATTTGACAAACTAGTAAAGTAGCACATGAACGAACTGGATTGATACAAATGAAATTAAATATTACTGAATGTTTTAAATGGCATTTGACTGAAAAAGTCCTTGTTTTATTGATGCCGATACAGTCCCATGAATTCAGTAATTTTCTCTGTTTTCCTGTGAAGATGGAGATGTCAAGGAACAGCTAAACAAGTTACTGTCTTGCTGAAGGTAGGTCTATGGTAAAACTAAACCTAACTTCCAGTCTATAGTCTTATATCTTYCTGATGTTAGATATTATAACTCCCACTTCTGCTGTTGCTAAAATTCAGAGGAATGCTCTCATTATCTTCACCCTGAACAGATACACCATAAATCTTGTTAATTTTGTTCTTTATACAAAATGATGAATAAGGTGGATGCCTTCATAGCATSGCAAATTCTCTCAGAAACACAATCTGATTTAGTCTCATCAGATCCAAAAGTTCTTCACACACACCAGTATAAATGAAGAGATTTTTTCTTGTTGCTGGCAGTTGAGCTCCTATGGAAGTGCTGTAGGTATTCAGCCTTCTGCGGGATTCCACATACTTGATTTTTAAAACAGTCATGTATGTCAAATAYTTTTGATATCATATTGATAAATGCAATTGTTGTTGAAACCTTCAGGATRACTTTCTGGACAAATCTAGCATTTTCTGATTGTTTTTGTATGAAGAATGAATAGCTGACTTCAGGATGTTTGCTTTACCCGGGGAAATGAATGATGCTCACACAACTGATTAATGAGTCTCACCTCCTATTCTTTCCCWCATTAATTAATTTTTTAAACATGTATCCACCTTTCTAAATTAAGTCCTGACCTTTAAATGGCCACAGAAAGAGAATGTTTAAGATAAAATTTGAAAATCCAAGGTATTAATCAAATTAGGAGCATGTGAAATGGGAAGGAACTAGACTCTAATAAACTATTTTAATTCAAAATAACCTGTATTCTCATTCATGACTTACATTTGCATATGTATATCTGGGCTTGAATAGAGTTATTGTTCTGTGAATTATATGCAATGCTCTGCATTGTAATGAAAAATCAATGCTCTCAATTTGCTAAAAGAGGTTTCTAATAATATATATATATATATTTTTTTTTTTTGCTTTTATGTTTTTAGTAAGGAAATCATTGTCTCTGTCACAGTGGGAGAAAAGTATAACATCCTAACAATTAAGCTTGCAAAGTGGTATAAGAATGTGTCCTAAAGATTTATTTCTATCATGGAACACTAACAGCCAAATTAGTCTGGACGCACTGGAAAGGTGTCTCAGAAGTTTTCTTGTCAAATTGAGCAGCTTACCACACTTCACTGACCAACAGAAGAAAACTGGCCAAGATATTTTTAACACATGAGAAAGTACATTAAAAATAATATTGTGGTTTTACTGGTGGAATCTGCTTCTAGATGATTAAAGTCCCTCACTTGCTATGTAACTCCAGGTGAATGATTTGCCTTCACTCTTATGTAGGTTCTGGGAGCAGTGAGAGGTGAAGGCAGGGTGGGAGCTGGGTAATTAATGTCACCTTCTGCTTCTTTTAACTGAGAAATCTTTCCTGCTTCTTTTAACTGAGAAATCTTTTATTTGGAAAATATACCTGGTGTTTTGGTCCAGTGCAGACCAACAGACATCAGAGAAATTATGCTCAAAATGTTGAGGAACTCCAAGTTTAGTTAATGAGCAACATTTCAACATGCTGAAAAATTTGAGGAAAATTGAGAATGAAATTTTTTTCCTGTGAAAGTCAAAGGCAAAACTCTCTGATTTGAGACAGAATTTCTCTTGGTGCTGGTAAATTAACGTAGCCCTTGCAAAGAAGTAAGGGAGATTGTGCTGGGATATTTTTTTCCCCTAATTGCTAATCAGTTCTTAATCAAATATAAACGTTGGCTGTTTTCTTCCCACTGAGGCTTTTTCTTCAGGAAAAATATGGAGATTCAGCAAAATTGATTGAATTTGGGATAACTTATGCAATCTGTCAAATAATAAAATAATTTTGCCTGGATAACTTTCAACTGTATCTTGCAGGTGTGTAGTACAATCCAGTGAGCACATCTATCCATTGCCAGAGTGAAAGACTGAAAGATATTTTAACTGACTGAATCACAGTATTTTGGTTTGAACATTTTTTTTTCTCAGACTGCATGTGGCTTGAGAACTGTTGCTGCATAAAGCACTGACATGCAAGGTGGAATGACCTGAGACTGTAGATTTTGATCACTTAGTGAAAAGTGTTTTGATGTCCAGTAGYRTGGCTAAWGCAAGAGGGAGAGCGTGCAAGCCCTGGGAGCTGCTTCTCCTGCTGCTTTGAGTAAAACCTGTCACACACTGTGTGCAAGGACTGCTCRGCTTTAGGCTACACCACTGTGRTTCAACCCCAGCTGGCAACCAAAAACCATGGTTTCTCACTGCCCAATCCCACCCCTCCAAAAAACTTGTGGATTGAGATAACAACAGGTTAAAAATGGAAACAAAAGGGAAATATACTAATACTAATGATAATATTATTAGTAATAAAAAGGAGACTGAAAAATAAAACCCCAGACAGAACAGATGCCCACAATATAATCTCTTGCCACCCACTGACCAATGCCCAGCCCATCCCACAKAGTGCCTGGCTCCTCCTGCCAACTCCCCCCAGTTTATACACTGAGCATGGCATCCTATGGTATGGAACTTCTCTTTGGCAAGACTGGGTCCTGGCTGTGCTTCCTCCTGGCTTCTCATGCACCTGCTTGCGGGCAGAGCATGGAAAATTGGAAAGTTCTTAACTCAGGGTAAGCTCTGCTTGGAAACAACTGAGCCATCTGTGTCTTAACAACATATTCTTTTGCTAAATCCAAACCACAGCACTGTACCTGCTGCTAGGAAGAAAATTAATGGTAACCCAGCTAAACCCAGGATAACTATTTATGGAAAATGATAATGTTCAGTCTGCTTTCCCTTCAATGCTGATTTTTAGTTGGCAGCAAATACAAGCTCTTTTATTCAGTTTCCAAGTTGATTTATACCAATGACAACATCTCAGATGGGCTTCATAATGGAAATACCCATCTTCTTCGTAAGTAAACAAGCCCTGGGGCAGACTGATGSCTGTGGAAATCTAGATTGCTACTTCCCTGCTAAAAGGAATACCAAAAATTCCTGTTGTTTTGTACTCCACTGCAAAGTTGCAGCAAACCCTGCAGTCAACATCCTGGAGGTGTTGGTGTCTATTAGTGATTTAATGGTGTAAAGACTTGATAGTGGGTACACAGCATGAGGAAACTGTGTTGACAGTGACAGCAGTAGCTTAGGAAAAGGGTGTTAAAGCTTTAGGAGACATGAAAAATAGGGACTGTGAACACCTGTGCCTATGTATGGGTGTAAAAATAATTTTTTGCTTTTAATTTATAAATCCTGATTTTATATATTTGTACACATATATATTATAAAGCAAACAGTCTCTCTTCAAATTAGTTGAAGTGTGCTCTAAAAGGTTTGAAAAGACCAACAGACAAAATTTAGAGGGCCTCAGTGTATGGGGATAAAGTAGACAAGATGGGTACTAAGCACAAAAGATTTGGCACAGTGGGAAACAGGTGTAAGATAAAAGGAGAGGTTGTAAACTACTCTGAAACACTGCAGACTTTCTTGGTAGAGGCCATCAAGTTCTGGAAGATAAGTACTTATTACTGCTGATGCATTTTCTTCCAGACTGACTCTCATTAAAGAGAATACTTAGCTGTCTGCCTTGAAAACAGCCACTATCATTTCAAAAATGCTTTTCTGTACAAGAAGGTTTTCAGAAAGCAACACCAGGAAGCAGTCATGAAGGCAGTCTGATGACAGACCTGCAACTAAAACTTGCTCTTTAGTTAATGCTTAGTATGGGAAAAAAATCTGTTGACTGTATTTTTCTTCTATTTCTAGAAATCTGAAAAACAGCTTTGAAAGTCTGCATCTGTTGGACAAATATTTGACTGATCAGTGAAAATATCCTTGTTCTGTGAAGTTCTGTGAGGTGGTTGGCAAAACCCCTGTTAATTAGCCCCTGGAATGGTAGAATGCACTTTAGGGATATCTATCTCCTTCTGTCTTCCCTGAAGAAGATTTTCCCATGGCCAAAAATGCCCTAATTGAAAAATGGCTTTATTCAGCTGAAAACCAGCATTAAAATGCTGCCATTTGTAGCAGGTAAGGTGTATTTTGTGCTTTTTTCCTCAGTCTGATGATATTTCTTATCTCTGTTTTGTGTCATGCTGCAAGAAATGTCTGGGGTGGACAGCTCCAGCATAGAAATTAGGCTTGTCTAGTGTATCATTCCCCCTTTTCTTTCAGCTCCTGCTCGAGTTCCAGTGTTCTTCTTCATTAATTATKTAGGCATAAAGCTGTTACCTGTAAATGCACACAATTTTTCTTTTTTTCCCCTTCCATCTTAGCAATCCTATATGTGCCTAAAACCCAGAGATTACTTCCAGCCGTATGAATCACATTAAAATACAGTGCTTTTGCCTTATGGGAGCTGTCAGGTGTTACAGTTCTGCCCCATGAGTAAGAATGGTATGAAGTTTCTTTTTTCTTTTCKGACAGGATAAAGTGACATTTAGCTGCTCTACTGAACCATGTAGTTCTAAATTGTGTTTGTGCTTTTTAAAAGTGTTTTGTTGCTGATTGTGCCATAAGCCAGATGTACATACAAATTGATTCCTCAGAGTGGCAACCATAAAAGTGAGAAGTAATAATAGTAATAGGATCACATAGAACCTTATGAAAATAATATTTTTCTTCACAAAATGAGACATTAGAGTTATTTAATTCACTTAATGAAAATAAAAGCCTGTACTGTCTCAGATCAGGGGAGAACAGAAGTCTTCCCATACCAGGAGAACACTTCAGGTATGGCCTTGGGCTTTATTTGGTTTTCTAGAGTGGAAAATAAAAGTTTTTCCAAATAAAACTGAAATTTCCATGTTCAACAAACCTTCTGCAACACAGAGAAGTTTCCATGTGCATTTTCAGAGTGTTTTCATCTGAGCAATTGATACAGATTTGAACCTTGTGTAGTAAAACTCAGATCACAACTCCAGCCTGGTGTATGGGGAGGGCTCTGTCCCCAAGTTAAGGCTTTCACTACAGAGTTGTTTGCACCTGCTTGAGCACCAAATGGAAACAGCTGTGACTGCACTTGATGCTGAATCCCAAGAAACTTGTGGGAGAGGTTTCCAGGCCACAACTGTCCAAAAGAATGAGCTAAGCAAGGATTTGCTTGAGTTTGGCACAGGCTTGGTATAAACAAAGCAAAGATTTGGATGTGTATAGGCTTATAGGTTTCTGTRGTACTAAATGGCAGCCAAGCAAAACAAAGTGTGGCACTGCTGCAAAAACTTCTGTTAAATTCTACCTAATCTTTAAAGAACAGCAGACCTTTCTCTCCAGAGGCTTTGTACTGAGAGGAATTGCGCTGTGTGTGACAGAAATCACATTTCTGATTTCACTCCAATAGATGAATTTTAAACAGAAAACAAAATACAMTTAAGTCACACAGACCTAATGATAACCCCATGAAGATCACAGCTGCAACTCAAATCCCATTAGCATGAGATGAGTGATACAGAGCTCCTTTTATGAACTTACATGTTTAAATCTTCATGCCAGTTTTGGACAGAAGCAAAAAAATCTGGAATCCTACATATGACATGTATGCAATGTTCCCTCATACAGACTAGGTTTCCTCATGCAACCACTGTACAATAATTATAACATATTTGTTTGTTTCTTAATTGGTATAGAAAAAGGTAGAAAGGTCTAACAGAGTRATATTTCTCATTTATGTGGCTTAAAATAATTAGACAAGCATTATGTTCTTCTGTAGAAAGCGTTTTGTCTCACTAAACAGCACAGAGCTTACAAATAAATTAAAAAATCAAAACAGTATCTTTTTGTAACCCTTTTCCTTTGGAGGGATCCCAAGGTATTTTATACAAAATACATATGATGAGTAAAAATATTTTTCCTCTGAAAATGCAGAAAACTATTTGATTATTGAGAGGAGTGAATAGATCTCTTCGTTTAAGTGTAAAGACAGAATATTTAACGAAGATGTATTTTAAGAGATTTTAGGTCCTTCCACACAAACCACTGATATTGTTGGGGATATGTATTAGTGTTTGCATGGCCAGGTTTTCTTAGCGAAGGTCTATAGGGATGACTTTCTTGAGAAGCTGCCAGAAGCTTCCCCCGTGTCCGGCAGAGCCAATGCCAACTGGCTCCAGGATGGAYCCACTGCTGGCAAGGGCTGAGCYCACCAGAGRTGGTGGAAGTGCCTSTGGGACAACATATTCAAGAAMGGRAAAAAGAAAACTGTGCAGCTGCAGCCAGAGAGAGGAGTGAGAATATGTGAGAGGAACAGCTCAGCCAGCAAACACCCACGTGAGTGGCAAAGGAGGGGCAGGAGGTGTTTCAGGGGCTGCTGCTGAGATTCCCCTGCAGCCCTGGTGGCAGACCATGGTGAGGAAGCTGCACCCCTGAAGCCTGTGGAGGAGCACAGGGATGCAGAGATCCGTCTGCAACCCCTGGAGGAGCACAGGGATCCAGAAATCCACCTGCAACCCCTGGAGGAGCACAGGGATGCAGAGATCCACCTGAAACCCCTGGAGGAGCACAGGGATGCAGAGATCCACCTGAAACCCCTGGAGGAGCAGAGGGATGCAGAGATCCACCTGCAGCCTGTGGAGGACACCCACACTGGAACTGGCAGATGCTTGAAAGGAGGCTGTGACCCTGTGGGAAGATCAGATTGGAAGAGTTTATGAAAAACAGCACTTTGTGGGAAGGACTCATGGCAAAAGTTCATGAAGGATTGTYTGCTCTGGGAAGAATCCCCCACTGGAGCAGGGGGGAGTGTGAGGAGTCCTCCCCCAGAGGAGGAAGGAGTCACAGAGACAGCATGGGATGAGCTGACCTCAGCCCCCATTCTCTGTCCCAYTGTGTCATTGCAGGGTGGATGAGGTAATTGAGAGTGAAGTTAAGCCCTGGAAGAAGARAAGGGTGATAAAATGTGTTCTAAGRTTGGGGTTTATTTCTCATWACCTTGCTATGATTTGATTGGTGATATAATTAATTCTCCTGACTCMAGTCTGCTTTGCCTGTGACAGTGATTGCTGAGTGATCTCTCCYTGTCCTTATCTTGACMCACAAACCTTTTGTTATCATTTATCTGCCCTGCCCAGCAGAGGAGGAGAGTGACAGAGCAGCTTTGGGGGGCTCATAGTGTCCAGCCAGGGTGAATCCACCACAGGACACTTGGCTGTTTGCCAGTCAAGCACTGTGTGTTTGGGAGCATATGCCATGCCAGAAGAAGATCAAGACAGGCCACGGACTTTGCATATCTGATGTGTTGATGTATATCCACTATTTGCTATACCTTTTTTTTCCTATGGAAGAAAACACAAAATCTGCTTTATTTTAGCTCTAACACCTACTTTTATTGTTCTCAAAGGCTTAGAAAATATTCAGGCAGGGCCTAAAGAGTAATTTTTTTAAAAGTGGTTGCTTGGTGAAAGAGGTCTTAATGAAATGAGCATTCTGGAATCAGTTTCCTTCCCCCTACAAACAGAAACGGGGCAAAATCTGGCACTGAGAAAAGATTTATGGGTTACTATGATATTAGCAGCTTTTTATGAATTTRTGAGCTGACTTCTGTCTTGATTTGAACATTTCACACATCCTGGGTGTTTCAGCCTTGCAAGAACCCTCTGAGTCATTGCTTTAACAAATGGAGGAAAGGAATGGAAATTTGCAACTTGCATGGAAGGAGTTGGGAGCTGGGGAAAGTTGCCTTGTTTGTTAATAGAGCTGATCTGAATATGGATTCTCTTGCYGAAAAACATTATCATGGAGGGTGAAAAAAGAGGATAGGAAAACATTTTTCCTATTTTCTGGGGGAAAATGGCATCTTGCTGGTGGCCTGACATACTGGTAGCTAACCTCTGCAAAGAGGAATCCAGCCCTGATGTGCCTTTGGAAATCTCARTATTACCTCTCTTAAAAGATAAATCTGAAAACCATTCAGTCCAGCCTCTGAGGAATCACAGCATTACTTGCAAGGAACAGAGAAGAGCACATACATTAGCAGGGTGAGATAACCAGTCTTTTCCCTGTTGATGTTTTCCACAAATAACACCCAAACTGCAAAGTAAATGCACTATTTAGGAAATTTCTCATTTATGGTGTTAGTCTGGTATGAATTTGCCAGATGGTTCCCTCCTTACCTTCTGGCTGCACTTACAGCCCAGAAAGACAACTGAATCCAGGGCTGCATCAGAAGGAGTGTGATCAGCAGGCTGAGGGAGGTGATTCTCCCCCTTGGAGAGTGATTCTTCCCTTTCCCCCCGCTGGAGCACTGCTCTGGGGTGCCCAGCATAAGAAAGATGTGGACTTGTTGGAGAGAACCCAGAGGAGCGTCATGACAAGGACCAGAGGGCTGGAGCAGCTCTCCATGAGGACAGGCTGAGAGTTGGGGCTGTTCAGCCTGGAGAAGAGATGGCTCTGGAGCAACGTACCCAAAGGGAGCCTGAGAGAGAGCTGAGGAAGGACTTATAACAGGGACATGGGGAATGGCARCTGRAAGAGAGTMGGTTTGTATTAGGAACTKGGAAGAAGTTCTCTRTGGGGGTRGTGAGGCATTGGAACACAATGTCCAGAGAAACTGTGGATGCCCCGTCCCTGGAAGTGTTCAAGGCCAGGTTGGATGGGGATTTGAGAARCCTGGTCTASTGGAAGGTGTCCCTGCCCATGGCAGATGATCTTTAAGGTTCCTTCYAACCCAAACCATTCTATTGAGTCTGTTTTTCTACAACATTGAAGAAGCTTTCATATTCCCATTCACATTCCCATTCATATGGGAATAAAGGAATTTTTCTTTAAGTGGTCCTAGATTGCTTTCATCTGGGTTGTTCTTTGTAAACCTTGCATATATTCCTAACATGTCCCACTCTCTTAGGGTGAAGGCTCTTTGTATCTGTTTTCCTCAGTACGTGTTCTTGCTGTAGTTACCAATTCTAGAAAACTCTAAACTGATATCATGCTTCAAAATGCACCTAAAAAAAGAGAAATTAGGAGGTTAAATGAGATGCTTGATATGTATGACGGGTTCAGAAGTTGATTTTCCCTCTGCGGAGTCATTTGTCGCTGCCTCCGTGGTAGAAAGATGCTGATCTTGCTAGAGCAATGCTCCAATTTGACTTGGTGAATCCTACAAACTTTTGCTCATTTTTTTCCAGTYCAGCATTCTCMATTTCTCTCAGTGGAGRCAAATACACTTGTGTAYCAAGTGTAAGGTGAATTTCCTTGTACATATGCAAAAAAGGACAGACAAAAAAGGGCTTMAACTGGGAGCTATAGCTGGAGTTTTCCAGCTTAATAAACAAGTTAAACTGGATGCTTCAGACCTTCCTGAAAATTCCTAAATCAATTTTCTGCTTGTCATCCAATCTCTTCCCTTYCTTCTCTCTCAACAGATACACATTTCTGTTTGTTTCCACTCTACACAGATGAGCTGTATGCAGTGAAGCCTAGCCTTGCATTAAGTGTGCTTAAATTGTACGCTTGTTTTTCACGTTTGATAAATGTTCTCTCTCTGATTTTCAATTTTCTGGCTGACAGGTTGCCAGAAACTTTCTTCACTGAAAACTAGCTTATTGCTAATTTTGACAGCTGGCAGAAAAAGTTCCTGCCTAAGCTTTTATTTTTGTAAACAGCAAAGAGAGCTCACCACATCCCAATAATTAGCATACAATGAGGCCCTAGGATGCAACTGTGACAGTTGTACTCATGACTGGGAAGCATTTTTTTTGTCAAAACTGAAATTCTTTGTCAATGGCTTTGCTCTAATAAAACTTTTCCAGGGAAGGTTTCTTAGGGTGAATTTTTAGTGAAAACAAACACAACAGCCTCCAGAAAAGCTGCAGTTCAGGTTCTTTGTGCTTACTGGGAATGAGTAAGGGGAGGAGAGAGAGTTTAATAAAGCTGAAAAAGGTTATTCAGGGATTGTAATGTGGATGTCCCATGTCCTAGATAGCTTCATCTCTGGTTGAAACAAAACATTTTAGCACTCACTTTTTAGTTTTACAGACCACATTTCTTGATAGATGTGAGACCCAGGAATGGCTCACACCAYGGTGAAGATGATCTGCATGGATGGCTTGAGGCAAGATATGTTATTGCCAGAGGCTGTGAAGGCAGCACATGGCCTTTCAGCCACATTCCTCAGGAAGTGGGACCTGCCCAGGCTGCGTCAGACCCAAGGCCACAAATGGCACAAAGGAGAGAGCCCATGACACAACACTGAAAAAAAAGCGGGCTCGAGCTCTGCTGGAGAGGGAACTCAAGTAGGGAGCCAGCTGGATGAGAGTCTCTCCAAGCRTGGGAGGCCTTTCAGGTTTATGTTCGAAGATTTTTCTGTATCTCCCTGAGCATTTWCAAGTGGTGTCACTTTTGTTGCCGCAAATTGAATTCTTGTTTTTCAGGCAGCCTGAGCAGCTGCTTTCAGTAGAAGAGAATTATYCTCTTTTTACAGTTCTTTACTTCTTTACTCTCTGCTTTGTTAATAAGAGTTCATGAAAGAAATATTTGGATCGATCTGAGGCTTGATGGTGTAAGAACTCATACTTCAACGTATCATATGCCAAAGCTCAKGATGTTGGGCATAAGTGAATGTGAAGATAAGATGTTAGCTCTGTTTCACATCATATTGTTAAATTGCTTTGAACAAGTGAAGATAAATAGTATCCATGGGGAAATGTGCCCTGGTGGAACTGGCAGTGAATTCCAGATTTCATTTCAGCAGCAGTTATTAGTATACTTGTGGCACTTACAGAAAAAAAGAAAGAATTAACAGCTGGTAATGTTTTCTGCCTTACAAAGCTTACAGTCTAACTCTTCAACAACAGCTCCAAGAGCAGAAAGATGGCCCTGCAGGTACACTAAACCAATATTTGAAAAACTGGAATTTGATCCCAGACACTGTCCCAGTTATTTGCTGTGAGATCAAAGAAATCAGGTGGGCAAAATTTGCAAGGTAGTTTCAAGCAARGTTAATTTGGAGCTAACTCCCTGAAGGAGTTGGGTGCCAGTATGTTTTAAAAGCAGCACTGGAGGCGTATTTGTTTTTTCAGATTCCTTTACAAAGATGGTCTATAGGATTTAAGTAATTTCACAGCTGTAATGGTACCACCTCCTGCTGGTTGAAGAAACTGTCTTGGTGTAGGTCTGGCCATGATGGGCAAGCTGGAACACAAGTTCTCTATTTGGGGTATGTGGTGACTAGTTGGAAATGTGAAACAAGACCTAATATGAGAGACATGCAGATAAAATGCATGCAAAAGCCCATTTCTACACATGAAAATCATGTGTGTCTCTGGTACTGCAGTGATGGGATGGAGGTAAGCAGGTTCCTAGAAAACAGATTTGATAATTTAAAATCTGGTTGGCTTTTTGTAAGTAATCCAGTTATTACTAGAAGCGAATGTAAGAATATATCTACTATATGAAGGGAGAAAATATGGTGAATTATGTATTTGAATGACCTTAATTCTTCTCAGAAAACTTATGAAGAATAAATTCTGTGTGTTGCATTGTGGTACAAAACCATTTGAAATACAGTTGAAATCATCTTCTGTAATTCATGTTTGAGACTGAAATGATGCTTGAAAATAACATGGCAACTTATGCAGTTTTGTTAATTGAGATAAACAAACAYGGTTTTGTTAATTTAGTAAATTACTGAAATCAAATTGTATTTGTCATGCAAGTTACCTACCTTGATATTTGCTTAAAATGCAGTAAGATACTTCTCCTTCAGGGCTCCTTCTGGTGTTTATGCCTCCAAATGCTGATGAGTTATTTACTTTGCCATACTCTTTTTTTTTTTTTTTTTTTTTTTTTTTTTTTTACTTTGCCATGCTCTTATTTTTTTTTTTTTTTTTTTTTTTTGAAAGAGCTTCAAATCCGCATAATTTTGTTGAAAATTTTGTCTCTTCTGCAGGCTTTTCTGCCATACACTGCAGGTGCATGCAACAGTTCAGAAGGGCTGTATGTGTGACCTTTGACCTTTCTGAGCATTGAGGTGGCTGGAGAAATATGTTGGGTAGCCCTGAAGTCTTCTGTTAGCRTGCTGTGGACCTTCATGGTTCAGTTTGGTATCATCTCTCACATGTGGCTTACCCTTCATATGGTATATGAGAATTCTGAGGTAAGAATTAGAATTTAACCATTAGAAATTGGTCAGTTTTTGGACAAAATGCCCTTAAGTATGCAGGATTTAAAAGACATCTTGTATTCCCTTCCTCACTGTCAGATAGGCAGATATCGGTTAGGTGATGGAAATCATATGGTTTTAATGTATTGCAGATAATTGAAAATCATAGAAACACCTATTTTTACACCTATTTTTATAGCTTAACTTTCCTTAAAAGAAATCTTTCTTTAAAAGAATATTCTCTGTAAGCTCTGCAAACTCTACTGAATTTTTACTAAGAAGATAGGGACGAATTCTTTTTAAAAATGGGAAATGATTTGAACAAGAATACTGAGATATGTTGAGAATACTGAGATTTATAATGAGCAGTTCCAAGTATCTCATACAGAATCTACTCTGCAATCACTTTTATTGATCTCTTCACTCTTGTGACCAGGACTCAAGGAAATGGCATGAATTTGAGTCAGGGGAGGTTTAGGTCAGATATCAGGGAAAGTTCTACACCCAGAAGGTGTTTGGGCACTGGAAAAGGCTCCCCAGGGAAGGGGTCACAGCACCAGCTTGACAGAGCTCAGGAAGTTTTTGGACAATGCTCTCAGGTACATGATGTGACTCTTGGGGACATCCTGTGCAAGGCCAGGAGYTGGACTCAATGACCCGATGGGTCCTTTCCAACGCAGCATATTCTGTAATTCTATGATTCTATGATTATTTGCTCTGAAAAATTTACCTGATTGGGGACCAAAAGATGATCAATGACTGGCAAACTCTCAGGAGCTGAACATAGCAAAGACAAAAGCTAGTAAGAAACAGCTGCTAGGAAACACCTTAAACACAAACCTGTAATTCAGTACCAAAACAGAGATATTGAGACTGAGTATCTTCAAATTTTTCTGTATCAACCTCAACCATCATAAGTCTCCAGTCATGAAACTGATATTAAAGTAGTACCTGACACATTAATGAACTAATTGAAAGCCACTTTTAACCTGCTTGGCTCTTTTTGTGCTGGTTTTCATGGATTTCTGAGACATATCAAAGTTAGAGGCACGTCAAAAGTGACCTCCAGAAGCTGATATTAAGTGATAAAATGATTGTTTATTGTTTTTGGCAAGTTTTGCCACCCACATTTTACAATTACCAATAACTTATTCAAAACACTAGAAAAAAAATTATCCTGGTAATTTTTTTTTAGTCTTACGTCTTTTAAATGATATTTCATACTGAATTATAGGTATTTTAACTGTAATGACATTGACTCATTTCTTTATTCAGCTTCTGTGCCAGAATTTTTTTTTCATTTTTATCCATTATGGTAATTTCTATCTCCTGACAAATACTTCTTGCTCAAACATTTATTTATACCTTGATGCAGGTCTTTTTTTTTCTGCTAAAGTTTGGTACTGTTGGCTACAACCTTTTCTGCCAATTTCTTTTTACTTTCTTGGGGACTTTCATCCATGATCTAAACCATCAATATTCATGGGATGCTGATTTGATGGGGACAATAGGGAAGGGAATGTTTCTCTTAACCTTTTCATGCTTTTTAATTATAAATTTCCTACTGTTCTCAAAGACAAATGCAAAACCTCACCAAAGCCAAAATGAGGTCTCCAAATAGATAGAAGGAGAGGAACATGAGAGAGCAATATGATTAACACATTTCAAAGTCCTGGGCTGAACAGCAAATTAATTCACAGACTTGCAAGAACATTTCCAGTATAATTCAACCTCTATTTTTTTCCCCCAGGATTTGAAAACTTCACTAATTTTTTTTTTTTTCCTCAATGAAATATAGACTCTAGATGAATTTCTGATCTCTCAAGAATAGTTGAATTTGATATCTGTTCTACAGGGTAGCTAATCGTAGATTTCTGGAAGTCAGGACTGTAAATTGTTAAATTTGATTTATGTTGAATTTATCTTGACTGTGGGTCATGAATGCTAACACAACCCCTTATAGCTGGAGTTTGTTTTCCATACTTACCTCTTGCTTTTGTTAATATAACACTGAAAATATGAGGATGCCACTTCTTCTGGAAAAGATTCCAAATACATTAATGTGCCACATCCCTATTGAAAAAATGATTATAACTCTGAGATTAAGAGACTTTGTAAGTCARTGCCACACCGAAGACCAAGATGTTTTGTGGTTAAAATTGGTACCAGGGTGTGATAAATTAGCCACTGCTCAAATCTGCCCCCACCTGACAAGAGAGTTGTGGTCTTTAACTTGACTCAGCTGGCTTGGGTGGCTATTTGTTTTTGTCACCCTCATGTTTATTGGGTGGATTTACTTTTGGAGTAGAATTTAAAATTCTCTTAAAAATTAGATGAAAAGAAATCCATATGATTTGTTGGTGCTTATATATAGGGCTAAAATTCAGAGGAACATTACTTGTCAACTAAGCTCATCAATATGAAAATTTTTGCATTGTAGTGCTTTCAGTTTTCAGAAAGAAACCTGTAATTTAAGGTTATATTTACAAACTTACAACTTAGTTTTCTCATCAGCAGTTGCCCCCAGAATGGACCTGGGGAAGGGCTTAATCTGGAAAGGAAAACTTTAAAATAATTCCCCCATATTTACAAGCCACTGAAGTAAGAGACATTTATGATGGGTTGATTATAATTTTGTCTGAGTGGAAGCTGGGACATATTCAGTCTTTTGGGGTTCTCTGGCTCGGGTTTCCTGAGGGGACAACAGGGGCAGAGTCACCCTCACCCACTGTGGGAGGAACCCATCCCCTCCTTTGTCTGCCAGAGCAATCCAAAGAGACACAGCCCCAGCATCATCCTTGGCTGCCTGGTGCACACGAGGTGAAGYGAGGGCATTGCATCTCACAGATACAAGACTCTCATGCTTAAAGAAGAAAGAGATTATGTGAAAACTGCCAGAGCCAGAGGACTTCTCATATCTTGTGTAGTTCTGCAGGTTGCCTAGGCAATTTGCAATTATTATATGTCTAAGAACAGCTGGCACTTCAACGAAATAAAATGTTCCGGTTTAAATTATGTGGTTCCTTTCATTAATACCAAGAAATCTTGATATTAATACCAAGAAAGCATGCATTTATCAAGGTCTAGGTAAAAGTATGATTTTATGAAAAAAATAAAAGTGGGAGGAAGAAATCTGAGCATACCTTTCTCAGCCAAATGGTTTAGCAATATGTTTTTGTGGGTTTTGTAATGAAGCGCTAGCAAGAGGAGAGCATGGCAAAGTAAAAAGCTTTCCTCTCTTAAGATAAGGCAGACCTGAGAACCAGATAATTATGAAAACTTCCAGCTGCCAGCTTGTTAAAATACGATGGCTTCACTTCTAGGGTTGATACATTCTACTGCAGGTATGTCAAGAGTGGGACATGATTAAAAGGCCTGTAGTAAAAKTGCTAAAGATTTCTTGATCCCTCTCACAGCAGCAGTGATGATATCGATGTCTCTGTGACTGGATTGCTAAAGAAACACTTTGCTCCTCATAATACAGTGCAGTGAAACCTGGAAAGTTCGACTTTAATGTTAGAAATCTATCAAAATCCAATAGATATGAATGCAGTACATTTTGCTGTGAGGAAATGCTAGATGTTTCAATTTTCCAGTTGTCTCCTGTGGAGACAGGCTGAGAGAGTTGGGCTTGTTGAGTCTGGAGAGCAGAAAGGGGACTTACAGGAGAGCTGAGAGAAGATTTTTGACAAGGGCATATAATGATAGAACAAGGGGGAATGGCTTTAAAGAGTGGAGGTTTAGATAAGACGTTAGGAAGAGATTCTTTGCTGTGAGAGTGGTGAGGCACTGGAACAGCTCGCCCAGAGAAGCTGTGGAGCCTCAGCCCTGGAAGAGTTCAAGGCCAAAATTGAAGGGGCTTTGAGTAACTTGTAGTGGAAGATGCCCCTTCCTGTGACAGGAACTAGATGGTCTTGAAGATCCCTTTCAACCCAAAATATTCTATGATTTTATGTTTCTATGATATCTGTCTTTTCTGTTTTCTATGATACCTGCCTTTTCTGTTGTATTAGATTTTTTTTTTCACATGGCAGTGAGGATATAAATAAGCTTGTATTTATCCTGCAGGAAAACCCACTATTTTTTCAGAGACATTGAAATTTTATTCACAAGATATTAAAATATTAAGAGAATTTACATAAGGAAAAAAGGACATACTTTTAACAGAATTTTTTTGAGCTTGTGTGCTGAAATGAAACACTTACATACACAAGCATTTTCTATATACAAGTACACATCATTAATGAAATGTAGACTGCAAAACAATTCCCTAAGCAATTATTCAGAAGAAAATTCTAGAGTTTTAAAAAAGCACTCACTACATTTTATTGAGTGATGTGATGTGAGAAAAAAACAGGGAACATTTATAAGCAGAAGTTCTGCAAAATAAAATTATTGAATTAATTGGTTTTTCTCACCTTAGAGAAGAAACATTGAGAAATGTAGAAGTCATTATTTGTGTGAGTGCACTTCAAAAAGAAAATGAAAAATGGTATGTGCATTTTATAACTGTAAAGAGAGTGTACAAGCTGCTGTGGGATGCCTTGGGGGGACATGGTAGAATTTTTAAACTATTTTTCTTCACAGTGAATTTATTGAAAGGATGGCAGAATCTGTAGCTTTTAAAAATGGTGTACATAAGAGTTGTATAGAATTCCATGAGGAAATTACCTGAAGAATTTTGCTTTAAAAATATAAATTACTATTTAATATAATTATTTTTATAAGAAACTGATTAAGCAGTGTGAGATTAAATTAGAATCTGAATTTGCAATATTTGGCTGAGAGTGATGCACTCCTCTCTTCACTATTTATTTGTGACACACAAAGGAAATTTAACTGATGTTAAATTTATTTACAAGTTAAGTTTGAAAATTTTCTCTCAAGCCCCATTTGAGGGACGCATTTGTGAGTACATTTGTTATTCATTCAGACCTTTTGACTTGCAACAACACTGTTTCCTACTTAATTTACAAGTCAGTCTGATTCTGATCTCACATAAAGTGCTGTAAACTGGCATTTTAGTTGTGCAATAATGTTAGAGAAATAAAAATCAATCTTCCTTAAAGAGTCAGTTGGATAGTTTTGTGCATTAGATGACCCTATTAAAGTGTTCTTATTTAAAGAAAGCAGTAAATAAAAGGAAGGTAAAGTTCTCTGGGGAAAGAAGTTAATGTGGTTTTTTACAAGGAATTGCAAAGAAATAAATGAGTAGCTGATATTGAAGCAAAAGATGCATTAATCTCCAAGCATAATTCCATAGGGCAAATTCAGATGAAGGACCAGGGCAGAACACCTCATAATAGAAAAACTGGGTGTGTCCTACCTGGTTTTGACCAATAATATATAAACACATTCTTTCCAGAACCACTGCATAAACCTAAAGCTTCTGTTTTTAAATCAGTAAATTTCTTTGTTAGTTAACAAACATTGTTGTATTTGTTAATCTGAGGCATAGTTGTTGCTAATTTGTTATCCTCTGGAAAAAATATCATAAGTCAAATATCTCTCATGATTTATTAAGTCTCTGGGGCTTTGCCCTGTATAAAGAATTTTGGATCTGATGGGAGATTTTTAATACATTATTAAAATTCTTTCTGGGTTAATTCAAGGAAGCCCAGAGAATAAACTACATAACACTTAGAAAGGGACTTGTAAAAATGACTGTTTAAATTACAGTTAACATCTACAGGGATCTCTTTTTCTTAGGACTAAGACAGTCTCAATTTGGATTTGCTTAATTCATTTTGAAAATTCTGTCATATCATATTGATGTGACTTTAATTTTCAATGAAAATGAACACTTGGAGACTGAATTCTGTTTAATAAATGTATTTAAATTTTTAGCTCATTTATCTGATTCAAATTAATTTTTCTAACTAGTAATATGTAGCCCAGTTCTCTTTTAAAGCTGATTGTGGAAAGTCAGCAGCAGTTTTTTCCTAAATTAATATGTAAAATGCATATGCACGTAAGTTCTTAGATGACTTTGGAAATGGTTTGTTATCTCTGATACATACTGTGATATTTGCAAACTGCAGTTTGTCAGCTTTCATCCTTTTCCCTACTATGAATAAAATTAGCCTTGACACGAATGTTAATTATAAACTTTATTGCCAATGTATAACGCTATCACAAATCATAAAAAAGCATTTCCCATAGTCCTTAACCTCCTTTGTAGATGCAACTACTTGCACTAAAATCAACATGCATTTCTTTCTAGAGCCTGTTGGTCTTCTTTATGCTTATTTCAGTTATCTTCATTGTTAGTTCCTGTAGACACTCTTTACCTCTTTATTATCTTATATTAACACTCTTTATTTTTTTATCTTGAACTAACATGTATTCACCTCTGTTTTGTCCCTTATATTGTGCCAGCTCCAGATCCCTGTATCAGCCTCCCAACTCCAAAATGCCCTTTCCATAATCTGATTAAGACCAGTGTGCCAGTAACTTCCAGCCTGAGTTATTTGTATTTACATTGGTATGGGTGTAAAGAGAACAAGTTCACACTGGAACAATTCTGTCAGAATTGTTATTTGTCCATGAGTTCACTTTTACTCTTATTTTTAAATTACAGATAAACTTCAGTGGTTACACATGAGCTTGTCCTAAATACCATCAATTTATTTTCCTCCATGATCCCCAGAATCCTTCACTTTTTTCAATCATTTTGGCTTCTCTAAAACTTGGCATTTTGCCCTGCCTGCCTGCCCTGGGCAGAAAGGTTTTCTTCAAGGCTGCATTTACCACTTCAAGCTGAAGGAAGGGGCTGAAGCAAACAGACCTTACACTCTATCACATCTCCCATCACGTAGGACAGACCAGAGGTGTTCAGTGATACTCCCTCAGCACTCCATGCTGAGCTAAAAAGGTGTTGCACTATTTGTGACATTCACTTCTAAGCTAATTTAGTATAGAAATTTTAGAAAGTAATAACATGTTAACTCAAAAAAACCCCAATTTTTAGTGGTTAATTTTTTTTTTAATTGGGAGCACACAAAAAGATTATAATGCTCAGCTAGAGTCTAGAAGGGTTAAAAGCTTTCTGCTGTAGCAGAGCTATTAATTTCTCATGTAATTTTAATTTTTGTTAATGCCAAATCTGGCATGACTATAAATTGCTTAATGGTATTAAAGTGAAGTCCATGATATGTATATATTAAAGCATGAGAATTTTGTTGCAATATGGCAGTGAGTTTGTGTCAAAACTGTTTATCAAAAAGGATTTTTCTGATTGTCATTTCTTCCTTTTTGAATTATGAAGTTATTACCATATTTGATTTCAGATTTWAAAAAAATAATTAAAGTTGGGAGTCAAATGGATTTTTATTATGAAATATATACCTTGATTCACCTTTCCTAGCTGTATTTATTTAAATATTACTTCTGTAACACAAATTGTATTTCTAAGATTCTTCAGTGAACAGTGGAGCAGACCTTCGAGAAGGCATCTATTCTACCCTGCAACCAGTGTCCGAGAACTGTGGGATAAGTCACTTGCTCAAGCATGAGCTTCTGAAAACAATCTATATTTTATATGGTTAAAAATAAATGATCTAAAACTTAGTTGCTATTTCTAACACAGAGGAAAAAACTCCAGACTCTCCCACAGACAAATTCTTAACCAAA